>NW_028145194.1:0-388286 GCF_050947405.1 Trichoderma evansii | reverse complement strand
CTTCAAGGCCTTCAGGGACTTCAAGGCCTTCAGGGACTTCAAGGCCTTCAGGGACTTCAAGGCCTTCAGGGACTTCAAGGCCTTCAGGGACTTCAGGGACTTCAGGGTCTGCCCGGTATAAATGGTACCAACGGTAAAGATGGTGCCCAAGGTCTCCAGGGTCTTCAAGGTCTTCAAGGCTTTCCTGGTATCAACGGCTCTGATGGTAAAGATGGTGCTCAAGGCCCTGCTGGTAAAGACGGTGCTCAGGGACTTCAGGGACCCCAGGGTATTCAAGGCTTGCCCGGTATAAATGGCACTAACGGTAAAGATGGTGCTCAAGGTCCTGCTGGTAAAGACGGTGATCAAGGTCCTCAAGGTCTTCAAGGTATTCAGGGCCTGTCTGGCATAAACGGCACAAACGGCACTCAAGGTCCTGCTGGTAAGGATGGTGCTCAGGGCCTTCAGGGTTTGCCAGGCACAAATGGCACAGACGGTAAAGACGGCGCTCAGGGACTTCAGGGACTTCAAGGCCTTCAGGGACTTCAGGGCCTGCCCGGTATAAATGGTACCAACGGTAAAAATGGTGCTCAGGGCCTTCAGGGTCTTCGAGGTCCTGCTGGAATAAACGGCACAAACGGCAAGGACGGTGCTCAAGGTCCTCAAGGTATTCAGGGTTTGCCTGGCACGAACGGCACGAACGGCACGAACGGTACAAACGGCACAAACGGTAAAGATGGTGCTCAGGGTCCTCAAGGACCACAGTGTTTGCCGGGTACAAATGGCACAAACGGTACAAATGGCACAAACGGTACAAACGGTGCTCAAGGAGCTCAGGGTCCTCAAGGTATTCAGGGTCCTCAAGGGCCACAAGGTGGTGGTTTTGCCCAGTACGCATATATTGGCTGCTATACGGCGGCCTCATTGCTGAACCAATTACTGAGCAACCAAACAAATGGCCTGTCAACGCAGAACAATTCGTACACCTACAGTTATACCGAAAATACATCTGTCGATAACTGCGCCAGTACCTGCGGTACGCGAAATAATACCGGTGGCCTTCCCACCCTGTTCTTTACACTGGCAACAATAAATAATATAAATAATACATCCGTTTGCACATGTGGAGACGTGCTCGCGGGCACGCCCTCCTACTCATGCAATTCGAAATGCACTTTCACAGATTCAAGTGGTCGCGTAGTCTATTGCGGTGGTGGGACTTCGTCGCAGCCGTTGGTATCTGTCTTTGCCGCATATTAGGCTCAGGATTTGGGTACATAACTAATCGATGTTCACTATCTCAAACTGTTAAGCACATTATTCAAGTGTATATTAGGGTCTTGAAAGTCATTCGCACATTAAATAATAAATAATAAATAATAAATGATTATTCCTCGTTGCCGTGATATCTCCACGTACGTTGTACGTCATTGACGTGCTAAGTATGTGTAGTATCCGATCTTGGAGATGGACTTGAGAATAAACATAATATTCATAGGCTTTATCTATAGTAAGAGTGTTAGTCTATGCCAATTGCAATACGGAATCGAAGACGTGTTGTCTTTCTGGAAAGGAAACTGCTGGTGTGGAGGGGCTCTAGATACCTAGATAACAAGCTTCGTGAAGGGGGGCCAGACATTATTACGTAGGCATACTTGATTTTGGTTGTATTTGCTGCTAATTGAAAGGCAATTTCATATTTTATATGTACATGTCCTCATATGTGGGTGGAATTGCAATAATAACGACTGCCAAAGTCAAACAAACATCACCTTTGCAGACTAACCGGCGAATCCTCGGCTAAAGCAGCTCAAGTGCCGATGGTGCTCGCTTCCCACTTTACTGCCTAGCACCGTCACTACTGATCACAGCTCAGCTTCATTCCTGGGGTATTATCGGGCATGAGTGTCTTAATTTGGAGATTTTGAATGGGCAGAGTCAAGATTTGTCCTGCTATGCACTCCTTTTGCTACCAGAACTCGACCTTTGACTTTGGCTGCCTTCTAACCACCCTTGTGAATGTTCGTTCGACCCTGGTCGTTTCTTGAAGACGTCGGGCATAATGTCGAGCAAGGCGGCTCTGAAGGCCATCAACGAAGCAGTCCGCCAACAAAAGTTTGACGAGGTTATCGAAAAGGCTCAAGAATTTTTGAAAAAGGAGCCAAAAAACCACCAAGGGTGCGGTAGATCTTCTGACTAGCAACCCCTTGGCCTCCACGATTGCTAACTGGCATTTTAGACACATTTTCTTAGCTTTTGCGTTGGATAAGAAGAATAAGTATGATGAAGCTGAGACCATATACAAATCGGCAGCTTCACTGCGCCCTCAGGATGCTCAGGCTTGGCAGGGCCTGATTAAACTATACGAGAAGCAGTCGACCAAGAAGCTGAGAGAATACCAAGATGCAGTGGTGCATCTGGCTCCAATCTTCCATCAGGCGGAAGAATTGTACAAGTGCCAGGAACTTGTCGATAAATACGTTGATTTTGTACGAGTTCAAGGCGATCAGATACAGTATGCCGATGCCCTGTGGATCAGGCTTCCCGAGAGCCCCCTCTATCCCATCCTAGAGGGCTATTTCCCCCATCCCGCCAAGACTTATGAAAGCATTGCTCATATCATCGAAACTTTTGAGAAGAAGCGTATCAATACGCTCATCGGAGAGCGACGGACTAGACTGGGTGCGAAATTGAGTGAAGTTACTCTGGAAGTGAAGCGAGAAATCTACAGTCAAAGCAAGTTGGAACACATTTATCGACAACTCATCAACTGGACAACAGACGATGACCTGAGGCGGATTTATGAAGAAAAATTGCTTCAGTACTGCCACGACCGTATTGCTGTGTTGCCTGCTGGGCCAGCCAAGGTTGAGGAGCAAGAGAAGGTTCTCGGATTGGCGAATGACATGGTTGTCATCAAGCACCCCTTCCGCCTTGCTTGGGATATTGCCATCAATTGGCAAGATAAGAAGGAGATTCGCGACTACGATGTGGAACTTCTCAGGAGCTACTGCAACTTTTTTCCAGAGAGCGATTTGTACAAGATTATTACTGCCTACTTAACCAGCGACTTTTCTCCTTTCGCAGCTCCCCCAGCAGAGGAAGCGCAGATCCTCACACCCATTGAGGGAGAAACTTCTGAAGATAGCGACGAAGACGATGGCGGCGTTCCGACTTTTGTAGTCCCATTGACCGAAGAAGACCGGCTACTAATGATGACTGATGGCATTACAAGTTCTGAATCTGCCTTTGGCTATAGATTAGCGGGACAGTACTTTTTGCGATCTGCAGAATACGAGACTACCGTAGAATTGATGCGCAAGGCTATTCCATTTCTTGGTAGACAGAAACATAAGATCGGATTGGCATATGAAAACACGGATGATGCTTATTCCATCTGTCTCGCAACTGCACTCATCTACTACCAATCTCCAAGACATCATCAAGAAGCCAAGAGCTTGTTTGATAAAATTTTGGAACATGATAAGACTTCAACTCCTGCTCTGATTGGCGTCGGACTCATATTTGAGGAGGAGGAAGAGTTTGAAGAAGCAATTGACTTCCTTACCCGTGCATTGGCTCGGGATGGGTCAAATCTCCGTGTAAAGTCTGAAGCTGCGTGGGTCAAAGCTCTTAAGGGAGATTGGCAAACAGCTCGAGATGAGTTACAGGAGTGCCTTGAGCCCTTGGAAGAGCAAGGTAGTACGGCTAAAGAACTGTTGGCTGATACCCAATACCGAATCGGAATGTGCATTTGGAACTTGGAAGGTGATAGACAAGCTCGAAAGCGCAGAAAGGGTGATTGTGCCTATGCCTATTGGTTGAGCGCTTTGAACAACAACTTGAATCATGCTTCAACATATACTAGCTTGGGCATCTTTTACAGCGACTACGCAAAAGATAAGAGGCGGGCACGGCGGTGCTTCCAAAAAGCCTTGGAGCTATCATCATCAGAGGTAACAGCGGCTGAGCGTTTGGCGCGCTCTTTTGCAGATGACGGCGATTGGGATCGTGTGGAGTTGGTTGCTCAGCGGATCGTTGACTCTGGCAAGGTGAAGCCCCCGCCTGGGTCGAAACGCAAGGGAACCAGCTGGCCGTTTGCGGCGCTGGGTGTTGCAGAGCTGAACAAACAAGAGTTTCACAAGTCGATTGTGTCATTTCAGGCAGCTCTCAGAATCTCACCAAACGATTACCATTCATGGGTCGGTCTCGGTGAATCTTATCACAGTTCCGGCCGTTACATTGCAGCCACTAAAGCCATTCTCAATGCCAAGAAACTAGAAGAAGACTCGAAAGAAGACGTGTCCGGAGATACTTGGTTTACTAATTACATGCTTGCTAACATCAAGCGTGAATTGGGCGAGTTTGATGAATCTATTACACTTTATCAAGTTGTCCTGGAGACGCATGGTGAAGAGGAGGGAGTAGTTCTTGCGATGATGCAAACTATGGTGGAGAATGCTGTTACAAGTGTGGACAAGGGCCTGTTTGGAAAAGCAGTTCATCTTGCTATAGATGTCATCAAGTTTGCCGCAGAGAAAAGCGGCAGCGTGTTGGACACTTTTAATTTTTGGAAAAGCATTGCTGAGGCTTGCTCTATCTTTACTTCAGTCCAGAGCCGAGCGTTGGACTTTCCTCTTGATTCTATCAAGTCTCTGTTAGAGTTGCGGTCCCAGGAGGCTTTTGATGTCTTGGCCAATGTTGACAGAGTTGGCACCGATATCATCTACAAAAAGGCTACGACGAATGATCACTTTGGTTCCGAGCTTGCGATGTGCTTGCATGCATCTATTTTGAGCTATAAACAAGCCATACACGTATCGGTAAACGACATCCACGCACAAGCTGTGGCTTACTACAACCTTGGATGGGCCGAGTATCGAGCTCACACTTGCCTGCCGTCACATCTACGGAAGAAGGCAAATCAATATATCAGGGCTGCTGTTAGAGCGTTCAAACGCTCGATTGAGCTGGAAGCCAGCAATGCAGACTTTTGGAACGCCTTGGGAGTGGTGACAAGTGATATAAACGCAGAAATCTCGCAGCACGCCTTTGTTCGAAGCTTGCATTTGAATGAGCGTAGTCCCGTAGCGTGGACAAACCTTGGAACCTTGGCGCTGCTATCAGGCGATGTCAAGCTTGCCAATGAAAATTTCACAAGAGCTCAGTCAAATGATCCAGACTATACGCATGCATGGCTTGGCCAAGGATTTGTGGCGCTGTTGTGCGGTGAGGCAAAGGAAGCCAGGGGGCTTTTTACGCATGCCATGGAAATTTCAGAATCTTCGTCGCTACCTGCACGCCGTCACTATTCATCCTCGCTGTTTGACCACATCTTGACAGCTCCGCTCAACCTGAACGTGGCATCGTTAATTCAGCCTCTCTTTGCTGTTAACCAAGTCCAAAGCTTACGTCCTAATGATTTGACGTTTCTACATCTTGGCACCCTTTTGCAAGAGCGTACGGGTGAACACTCTCGCGCGGTCAACACCCTTGTGAAGATTTGCGCTAAGGTGGAAGCCGACTACGAAAAGACGGAGTCTGCGGATGACCTCGCACGATTTACACTCGCTAGAATCGATCTTGCACGAGCATTTCTCGCCTCTGGACTCTATGAGCAGGCTGCAGACTGCGGTGAAATGGCACTGCAGCTGAGTGGCGAAGAGAATGAGAATGAGTTGACGAGTGAGCAGCGCAAGAAGGCCAGACTTTCAGCGCATTTGACTGTTGGACTGGCACAATACTATCTGAAGAAGTATAATGAGGCAGAGAAGTGTTTCGAGTCAGCTTTGGAAGAGTCTGACAACAACCCTGATGCGACTTGCCTGCTGGCTCAGGTGCTGTGGGCACAGGGCACTGAAGATGCAAAAGAAAAGGCTCGCGGTGCCCTTTTCGAAATCATTGAGTCGCATCCCAACCATGCACAAAGCGTCTTACTCCTAGGAGTCATTGCATTGCTAGACCAAGACGAGGCAAGCTTAGAAGCCGTAGTAGAAGAGCTCCAAGGCCTTCGAACGAACGACAAGGTCACCGCCACAGAGCAATCTCGCATCGGCGAAGTTCTGCGAGCCGTGGCCTCTCTCGGCGAAGGCAAGACAGAACAAGACATGATCTCTCAAGTCCAGACGGACATCATGCTCTACCCCTACCTCCCCCACGGCTGGTCTTCTCTTGCCGAGGTTGCAGGTGAAGGTGGCGACTACGCGGCTCAGGTATCGCTAAAGGTTGCTGCAAGGGGCATTCCGCCGCGGGGAGAGCTGGAAGCGCAGGACTTGGCAAAGGCGTATTCGTGCACAGGCAGGGTGGCAGATGCGCAGAGGGCGGCGTTTTTAGCGCCTTGGGAGGTGTCTGGGTGGAATGCTTTGGAAGCTGGTGTTGAGGGTATATGATGGCAGCGATATAAAGAGAATGGATGATGATGAGTATTATGTCAGGGCTTGTGAAGAAATGACTGTTCACAGGTGTAGAAAGGGTTAAGGCATTTATATGGTACTACGATATGTACTTACCGTATTACAACTTTTCGTATTCCAGCAAAGATACAGGTACTATAACAAAATAAGAAAAAGGGGGGTATCACAAAGTAGTTTGGCTTCCAGATCCAATGTTCATCCTCATCGCGGCCTGTCAGCACCCACACTCTCCTTCAGTCTCGCCAGTCTGCCCTCCATCCACGTCTCATGCCACGCATCAATCTTCCCTCCTAGCAGCGTGCAAGTCTCCGGTGTTAGAAGCACCGTCCCCCTCGCCACGACAGCTCCAGCCTTGAGCAAGATTTTCTCCCCAATGTGCGTTTTCCCAATCCCAATGCCGTTTATGCGCTTCAGCTCCACGGCAAAGACCCGTTTGCCCTGTCTATCCTGCAGCACTAGTCTATGCACGGCGTTTGCTCCCCCCGTAGTAGCAGTAGCGGAGGCAGCAGCAGCAGCAGGGCGAGACGTCTGAGTCTGGGCCGTAGAAGAACCATCCGCATCTGTATCGCCGTCTTCGGGAGCAACCACCCGAATGACTTGTCTCCCGCGCGTGCGCTCTCCGCGCTCAATGGCCTCGAGCTCTTCGACCTGCTCCCAGCGACTAAGACTCAGGTTCTCAATGTCAATGACTTGAACGTGGATGTTTTGCGCAAGCTTTGTCTCTTTTACAGTTGCTACATCGATGGTTGTCGGGAAGACTGGTGCTGAAGGGTCGATGATGGCGCTGCTGGACGTGTTTGTCAGGTCGGATGCCAGAAGACGTGCTTTGGCGGTTGCGAGGAGAGACGGTATTGGCGGGGGAGGCGAGCGCGCGGTTGTGAGAGTCGTGAGGAAGGAGGGAGAGGGAGAAGGAAGAGATTGGGCGAGAATAGCTCGTCGGAGCTGGGGAACGAGGTCCATTGAGTCGCGTCGTTTTTGTCTTGCTTAATTCTTGTGTGGAACGGAGCTGATTGAAGCTCGTGAATTTCCAGAGTAATGACGTATGGGTACCTATCGATTAGTGGGTGATGGACCTGGTCCCTGTAATTACCTACCTAGGTAGGCGCTAAACGCGTTGACCTTGGGGTTTTTTATCAACCACCTGTACATACGTGTATCTATATAAAGTACTACATCATAAGAAGGCCAAGTGCAGGTACCAATTTAGCTATTTCAACGTGATTGATACGATATGAAGCGAATAAGAGCTATTTATTGACCAACTGTAACTATGCGTCGACACTCGCAATCATGTGCGGAAAGAAGATGCAGCTTGCCTATAGGGTACCTTGATAGTCAAAGTGCCAACACTCGCAACTCTAAAGCCATGAGGAACATTCCAGCTTATTTTGACGAGAGTTCCGTATTTGATGCAGCAAGATAGCCGTGGTTACACAGTCGAGATAGTTAGGAGCGGTAATTGCCTTGCTAGCAAATCCAGTGTCTATGCGCAGTTAATAGGTGCCTTTGTGAACAAGAATTGTACATGATGGCAATTCTAGTTATCACGTCATGTAGCATGTTTATGCTCTTCCACTCTTCCACTCTTCCACTCTTCCACCATCCTAAGCGACCGAGAAAATAGTATGATAACTATGGCTTCCAACATCTTTCCTCTACGGGAACTATCTGCCACGGTGGCTGAATAAGCTGCGGCATAACTGCCCCAAAGAATAGGTTACCTAGTTGCGCTATTATTCAGCCTCTCGGCTGTTAGTGGTCTTATAAATGCCCTATTTAATAGCAGATGATTTGTAACCGTGTCAGTGGCCGTGTCTTAAGGTTTCAAGGGTTGCGACAGAAATTGCCTAAAGGAGCACTAGCTGTGCCCGTTTGCATGATGAGATCATCGCAATGTATAACGATGGAGCGTGGCCCAGCCAGTCGCATTATATATCACCCAATTAGAAATAACCTTTGTTTCTGGAACATACAAGTAGATGGATTGCAACCACAATGAGTTTTGCTGCGGCGCATATTTCTAAGCGGGCGTTTGCGGGCAGGCTGGGCTGCAATACCAGCCATGGCTCTCTGAGTAGTATATAGGCTTGCCACTCAGCCCGGCATTGGAAGCGGCATTCACAACATCTTCACCCACTCTCAATACAACGATCCAGTTAAAAGGCGCTCATTTATACACACTACAACCTCAATTGGAAACAAGACATCTTCCATCATGGCGGCACCTCAACCTCACATCAAGCTGTACACTGACTCCACCCCCAATGGAATCAAGATCACCACAGCACTGGAAGAGCTCGGACTCAAGTACGAAGTCGAGCACGTTGACATTAGCACTCTTCGCCAAAAGGAGCCTTGGTACCTCGAAATCAACCCCAATGGCCGAATTCCCGCCATTGTAGACACATTCGATGATGGCGAGCCCATCAGGGTCTTTGAGGGTGGAAGCATCTTGCAGTATCTGACTGAGCGATATGATCCCGAGCACAAGCTGTCGTTCCCCAAGGGCAGCAGAGAATACTATGAATGCAACAACTGGCTATTCTTCCAGCACGGAGGTATTGGTCCCATGCAAGGCCAGGCCTCTCACTTTCTCAAATACGCTCCCGTCAAAATCGAGTATGGCGTTAAGCGTTATGTAACTGAGACAAGGAGACTCTACAGTGTCCTTGACACTCAGCTGTCCAAGTCCAAATCCGGATACTTGGTAGGAGACCACCTCTCCATCGCAGATATCGCCAACTTGTCGTGGGTGATTTTCGGTGAATACACCGATGTTGACATGAATGCTTTCCCACATCTCAAGGAGTGGGAGGCTAGACTGAGCGCAAGGCCTGCTATTACCAGGGGATTCCACATCCCCAAGGTACTGGGCATCAAGAGCGATGACCCCGAGGGCGCCAAAAAGTACCAGAACCACCATGCGGATTGGGTTATTCGAAGCCAGCAGTTGGAGCAAGAGGCGTTTGGCAAGAAATAAAAAGTGTACCGATAGATAAAATGAGTAGAGATAGATGACACATGTATTACTAGCGAAAATAATGAATTTTTTTTGTCACTAATTTCATAAAGTAAATTATATTTATTTTTCTACGTTGAAGATAGCTGCATACTATTTCTTTTACTTGTTTTGTCAACTATCACTGTGAATGTCTTCATCTAACGTCCAATGTCCCATTCAGAACTAATTTTTGCATCATTCCAAGAGAACCATAATAGCTCGATCCTGAAACGAAAAGGCAGTATATTCATGTAATAACATGCAGCCATCACCTGACTGTACGCGGAAGACTACCAGGTCCAGCGGTATGAATATGCTCGCGATAAGCTCAGGGTTATCAGCAAAGTCTCGCCGTACAAACTCCAATTCCTGGGCATCTGTAACGAGTTATAATTACAGCTGGTGATAAGATTTATGGCGGACATCGTGTGATTCTTGGCATGCTTTCCAAAGGCCGGCGTCCTGGTTGGGGGCCGATTCTTTATCTCGAATAGCAACCAAACGGCCAAATCCGTCCTCACCACCCTCAATGGTGAGAAAATGAGCGCATTTGTCGAGTTTCCGAGCAGTGAGCTTCTAGAATGCCGGATGGATTTCGATGGGTAGTCGTGTGAAGAGTGTAAACTCCGCCATGGTAACGCAAGGGTAACCTACGTGGCTCTCCGTTGTGTCGTCCGGATCAGTAAATACCGGCAGTATCAGTATCTGTTAAATTTGTTTTTGGTTGGCAAACCCGCTCGATAATGCCTGATCATGGGGATGCAATTCTCCTTTGGAGGCAAAATATAGTCATATCCCACAGACGCCGATAATTCTCTTAGGATGGTGAGATCAAATGCGTGGATATGCCAAACAAGAATTATAGACGTTCGCATGTCAAACAGAGCGACAAATGGTGTATCAAAATCGCAGGAATAGTGTATGTCCTGTTTTGGCAAGATTTCTGAGCTGGTGTTTTCCCCTAGCTTTCTGTTTTCCTTAAAATCGTTTTGGGCCGCTGTCACTTGGAGATTGTAGCTATTCATGGAAACTTCCGGTTGCTTGGTGAACCTCTCTTGAAGATAGTTGCAGACTTCCACATAGTGCCCGAATGTGTTGGTGTCCAAGGTCGTTGAGCCAAAGCCAAATCGGCAGCCTCCAATGTCAGGGCCGAGAAGGAAAGCCAAGAAGACACTGACCTCTTCGTGGAAGAGGAACTGCGATAAGATTTACTCAATGAGCCGTTTTGCTGTCAGTAGCCCACGATAATCAAGACCTTTCCCAAGTGGAGTGGCAGAACATATGTATTTTCTGCTGTATCTTGGCATGGCCTCTACCATCCATGTTACTGTCCATATATCGATTAAAATTGTTTCATTATACCTCATTAATGACGGAGACTCACTTATAGTCAAAAGCAGCGAAATATGCCTCTCAACTGCTTTGATCGCCTTTGAAATATATCTTGTCTGCACGTGCTGTTCTTTTGATGTACTGGGTGGTTGAGTTCAGCTCCAAGTTTTGCCATAGACATTCAGCCGTTCATGTCAAGAGTATGCCAAGATATTGACAGTGTAAGATGGTGCCAGTGAAATTGCACAACAGCAATCCCACCTTGCGTCATAATTCGGGTGCCATTTTCCCATTATCAAACCACCAATGTAATTGGGAGTTCAAATTGGTTTGTTGTATCGAGTTATGTCATTGAAGTGATGATGCGTCACATCAAGAATTAGGTTGAGGTATGCTTAGTTGGTATGGGCGTGTCTGAGAGATTGCTAAGGCTTGAATATGCGCGACTTCTGGATCTTTATTATAAGAGGTGTAGATAAATATCCCCAACTTGCACTTCGTCAATGTCAGATGAGAAACAAAATCAGTATATTTCGAATTCTTACCAGCTTGGAAGCGGTGTCCTTCCGGCTGTGTCTTGTGCTAACCCATGGCTTCTTTAATAGCAGGAGACGTCATAATATGTCGGTATGCCTAGCACTTGGAGATGATGAAAGGTTCAAGATAATTTGAGTCTGTCTATGCCAGGTGATTGGTCTTTTATAGTAGGCTGGCCCTCGAATGTGCGCATCCCGTATATGCATGCCGCCGCTTCACTCAGATGACCTTAGGGTATTCACCCTACGTGATACAGAGGCCAAACCCTGCGGTGGTGAATATTTGAGGGCGATAGAGAGATATAGAAGATTCAGCAATTGGGAATCTACAATGGTGAATTGTTTACATCAAGCCGCGTGAAGGCCTTTGGCTTGCTTCTGTGCAGCTATATCGGTATGCTTTCATGGCTGACAGCTGAGAAATACGAAAAAATATCCAGACAGACAATATACAATACAAAAGATAAACCAGACCATGAAATGATTTATATGGTAATAGCAGCTACAATGACAAGACCATGGCAAATGTAGATGTAGATACGTGTAGATACCAGTAGGTGTAGATAGGTAGATATTGGTGGATATAAGCAATAGAAGGCATATGTTGACGTAAACATACGCGCATATAGAGAGACGTAAAAATGAGCAAATTTGATTCTTATCCCATTAACACGTTAATTGGCCCATCATAATATGTAAAAGCTCTTTATACTGCCTGTCCGCTGAGGTACCAGACAGTCCCGCTTATTCTGTCTGCGGACATCTGCCATGGCGTTGACCCTTTAAGCCACTATAATCATTGCACCCAGCCAACACCCTGGGCCTTGTTTAGCTTCGCTAGCCAGGTCCCTGCGAGGCTGTGTTGTCACCTCCTTCAGGCCTTCAGCCTCATCGCACATCTCTCACTCTCTCATACTCTCTCCAACATCACCACCAGCTTCAACCTTCACAATGTCCACCATTGCCTCCTCCCGCAATCCTCCCGCGCCGCTGCGCCGCACCCCCTCCGGCACTCCCACGTCTTCCGCCCGTCCCTCGTCCGACATCTCTCGGTCTGCCGTGACATCCCCTGTCCTCGGCGCATCTCAGCCTGCCACCGGCGTCAAACGCTCCAGCAACCGAGCTGCCCTCCGCGAATACTACAACCTCCGTGCAGCTGCAGCTTCTGGCTCTGGCCCTACAACTCCACGCATCATCGAGGCCTCCGACTCGGAAGTCCCTGCAAGCGAGATCGATGCGCCAGACTTCAACTTGGATGAATACCTCCAAAAGGTCGTCTCAGACAGCAGTCTACAGGAGCTGTTGAAGCTATACACAAGAGTGCTGGGTGAAGTTAGAGCATTGGACGCAGAGAAGAAAGCACTTGTATACGACAACTACAGCAAACTCATCACTGCAACGGAGACGATTAGAAAGGTGCGTGTTATCATTTGATACGATGTGGCATGAGATTATAAGATTACAGCAGCTAACCAATTCGCCTTCCTTCGATGTATAGATGCGAGCCAGTATGGATCCCCTGAATCCTATGGCTACAACACTCGATCCAGCCATCGCACACATCTACAGCCAAGCTTCAGCCATACAAGAATCAATGCGAAAATCGGTGCCGTCCCCCGATTCAGAAGAGGGCAAGGCTCGGGAAGCACAACAGCAACGCCAGCGGACGAGACAGCTGGCCATTGAAGTGCTTGCAACTCCAGAGCGGCTACAAGCACTGGTGAAGGAGGGCAGATTTGAAGAGGCGAGAAGACAGTGGGAGATGCCGCGGAAGTTACTGGAATCTTGGAAGCAGAAGGGAGTTGGCGGAGACGACGTACAGGCATGCATTGACGAAGGCGATGCAGCGATTGCCTTGACACGGACCAGGTCACCAGCACCACCTGAAGTAAGAGCGTCAAATGATGGGCGGCGATATGGCCCATTGCACTCTAATACGCCACCTGCCATGAAGCAATGATTGCCTGGTCGTTCTTAAATCTATGCAACGAACCCAGTCTATCTGACGCCGTATATCAAAATCTCCCATACCACAGCCACCGGAAGGAGGGTCTCAGTCCTCTTCCAAGGTGCTCACATCCACTATCCTAAACGGATCCGAGTCAAACTCGCTCAATAATACGTCTGCCTCCGGCTCAACTTCTTTCAGCAGCGCCTCCAAGCTTGGTTTCAGCACCTCTCGGAGGTAGCCTCTTTCTGAGTTGCTGTGGAATACCTGGATCAGGGTTCTACCTTGTTGAATGGCCCTGAGAGCAGAATGGTGACTCGTCTCACCCATGACGAGCAAATCTACATCTGCTGACTTGAGCACGTCATATCCGCTTCCCGCACAGACACCAAAACTACGCACAGTAGTGGCTTTGATGTCGGCGCCAACAGGAGATGCAACCATGATGTGTTTCAGCCCTCCTAGCTTAAGAGCCAGTCTCTTGATAATCTCTGCCAGAGACACTCCGCCATTCTCAAAGCGTCCTATGCTGCCATATCCGGCTGGGGAATGGGTCTCAGGAGCCGTGGCGCAGGGAATAGCGACGGAGCGAGTGCTCTTGTGAGGGCCCGAAACAATATCGGCGAGCCATGTGTTAAGGCCCTTTGGTGCAGCATCCACAGCGGTATGCGGACAGTAGACTGCAATACCAGCTTTTACGAGCTGTAATAGGGTTGCTTGTTGAGGGTCGCTGTTTGTAATAGACTTGAGGCCGGAAAAGATGAAGGGATCTAGATGTAGAGGGCGAGGAGGAGCATATTAGCATGAGTGATGGATATAGATATATCGAAGAAAATAGAAGAATAAACATACGGTAACTGACAATGACGCTGACACCTTGGCCAATGGCATCAACCGCGACCTGAAAAGTGAGGTCGTTTGTCACCATAACCGTCGGTTGACGCTTCTTTGTCTCATCGGAATTGTCAATCAGCAGCCCGACATTGTCCCATTTTCGATCAGCAAGCTCCTCGGGGTATCTACAGCATCAATGTCAGAGAAACCCATCTCGATAGCAGGTTAGAGATGGCGATGATGCCCACGTAAACGTACAGCGTCCTCATGGCGTCTACAACCTGCTGTGTAAACTTGGACGGCTCAGCCTGCCATGCGCCCCATGCGCCAACACCATCAGAGTAGTCAGTCATGCTGTTATTATCGAGGTTCTTGCTCGTAGTGGAAATGGTTCGTCGCGATAAAGGACCGGTCGAAGAGACGATGACGCTGGAATGCTGCAGAGGGGCTGCGATTGAGAGAGAAGCGAGCTGTGAAGATGCTAAGCGGGGTGACGCCGTTCGGATTGCCGACAATAGATTTATGCGGGGGAATCTCGCCAATACCATGGCAAGTCTCGCGATGATAATTGATGTCGAAGAAGAGAAGAGAAAGATAAGAGGATTGATCAACGCAGAGCCAAACTATTGGCCGGAATCTGCCCCTCCACCTCAAAGGAAGCTCAGCTAAGCTTCTTCTTCCTCCACCATAGAATGGCCGCCCAGCAAATCAGAGCTCCAGTAATGATTTCATACCGTCCCAAATCAACCAAAATACTGTATCAAGACACTGTCATTTTATACCACCCCCCACGATCTAGACCAATTATCTAATCAATCAGATCGTAGTATCTGCATTACGTCCGATTGTCGCAAAGCTACCTTGCTGCCTACCAACCTGCGTCTTCCTTTTCACAGATCTCTCTCACACAACCACATATAAAACACATATACCCCAATGGCTTCAATAACAGAAGCCTCCCTCCGCGAGACCATCACTCAGCGCCTCGGCGCAGTCCACGTCGAGGTCACTGACATGTCTGGTAAGTCGCATTACCAATCATACTCTCACCCTTGCCCCTCCATCCCTGCAAACCGTCCATTCAGCTGCAACATATTGGAAAAGCTCGCCGGTAACTAATCAAGCATTATAAAACTACTAGGTGGCTGCGGCCAAGCCTTCACCTCCCTCATCGTCTCCCCTCAATTCCAAGACCTTAAGTCCCTCAAGCGGCACCGCCTCGTCAACACCGCGCTCAAGGAGGAGATTGCCGCCATCCACGCCTGGACGGCTAAGTGCCAGACTCCCGAAGAGTGGGACAAGGAGAGGGATACTGCAGCGCCGTCGCTGGATGGAACGGTGGGGGGACATGTTGAGGGGACGAACCAGTGAAGAATATCAATAAGAGGTTGTGACGAATACTTTGATGCGGAAATTCGAGACATGTGATGCGACTCACTGGGAGGAGAAAAAGATGGAGTAGGCGATATGGGCGCGAAGATGTATATACCCAAGAAAGGAAGCGCTTCAGAGGGGAAAGCACCAGATCACGACAGCGACATCAGTGCTTCAAGACCTGGTCATCTCTTGGATAGTACGGCATAAGATACTATGTAGCCCTACCATAGCAAAGGGCACCCGACAGAGCGGCATAGAGAGTATCAACTCGAAAAAATATCTTTATAGCTTATATATATATATCAAGAGTCAAATCATCAAATATGCTTCACTTATTAACTACTATATTCCCAGCAGCCCAAAGACCTCCCTCCGTTCTTTACCCTGCTTCAACATCTCCCATAATACCTGTTCCTTTTTCTCTTCTTCCCCTTTTGTCCAGAGTCCCTGCTCGTACATATAACAAAAAAGAGCATTGCAGGCAATCTACAACAGACCCAAGAGATCATCGCTATCCTTCTTAGGCTGCGCGCCGCCCTGCGCATTGTGTAGCTGCATGGCCGCTGGCAGTGGCTCGCTGGTAGTCGCACCTCCAAAGTTCAGCCCCTCAAATCCGTTCATTAAGTCGTTCATGCCACCTGCAGGAGCAGCAGCCGGTACTGCACTACCACCTGCGGGAGGGGCATCAAACATGCTCATCATATCAGCCATACCGCCCGTGGCTGGGCTCTGCACTCGGTCAGGGGTTCCTGTTGCGCTGTTCTGCTCTTGAGAGGCCGGAGCCGCGCCATCAAAGTCGATATCGAGCAGATTTTCGATATTGTTCTGCGAGACAGAGCCAGATCCGTTGGCGGCGACAGAGACGGCGATGGGGTTCTCTGCGGCGTTCTGGCGCTGTTCCTGGATAGCAGCCCTCTGGATCTCGTCTGCACCGAACCGACCCTTGCCAACAAAGGCTTCGGGAGGCTTGTGGTATACAGATGCAAGAGTCGAGAGCTCTGACAGGAGTTGCTCTAGCAGCGATGCTGGTAGGCTCGTCATTGTTGTGGAAATAGTTGGTTTTGTTGACAGCACAATGTTCTTGAGGAAAATGTCAGCAAAATGCACACTCTCAACGAGTAGATAGATGCAGGTCCTCTTACCTTGGCAACTTCCAAGTCTCCTGACAGCAGTCGCCAGTAGACATATGCTCTGTCACGGATATCGGGATTATCATTGTTAGTCGTTGCCTCTTGCAGCACCTTTTGGACCAGACTCTGTGCTCCACTGGGCTTCTTCAAAAACAGCTTCACAACGGCTGTCAAGATCTGAAGTTGGGTCTGCAAGTCGTGTTAGCCCATGGAATTTATAACAGTCATCTTACTCAAATCATACCTGTGTAAATTCCTCTGAAAAGGTGTCGACAAAGCCATCAAGAATCTCCTCAGCGTTGCTAATCTTCTCTGCATATTCTCCCACGACCCAGATGAGCGATCCACGAGCATTGGCTTCATCCAACTCGTCAATGTAGTTGCAAAGTGAAGGAATGACACCCTCATAACCAGGGTATTTTCGCAGAATGTCCTTGATGACCACAACAACCTCTTGCACAACGTAGTTGACTTTGGTAGCGAGAAGGTCTTCGAGCGCCTGAACACACTTGGCACTGGCATCCTCGATCTTGATGGCTACTTGGCCGATGGCCTTGACAGCTCGGCGCACAAAGTCCATGTCCACTTCCAGAGCATATTCCTTCAACTCTGCAAGAAGCTGTTCGTAGTTCTTCTCATTTGCTATTCTGACCATGATTTCCAGCTTCTGCATTTTCACATAAGGCGGGTCGTTGTATTTGCAGAAGAAGACTCTCAGCTCCTTGCTTAGAATATCTGGCTTGGCTTGAAGAAGAAGATCGATGTTCCTGAGGGCAACGTACTGAACCTCTGGCTGGGATGCAACCAATGTGACTATTTCGCATCTTGGTGTTAGCAATAATTGTATCTACTAGAAGCCAGGAATTCGCAACTGTATATCAAAACATACCAAGAGGAGGTGCCATCTTTTTAAGATATGACCGCACAAGCTCAGAGTTGATTGACTTCATATGAATAAAGACAACCTTGACAGCAGCCAATACCACACTAGGGTTGACGTGCTGGAACTGCGGGATGACCCTCTCGCAGATGTGTTCCGACTCCTTGACGTCGGAAGCGGCATAGTCTGCCAACACGGTCAAAATGGTGATCCTACCCCATTCGGTACACTCGTTCATGGCCATCAGTAGTTTCTTAAGAATCGGAGGAGTGACCAGCAATGCTCTAGTTTCGGGCGCAGTCTCGCTAATCTCAGCCAGTGCTTGGACTGAGTTTGCGACCACCATCGGGTTTGGATCGCCAATCAGCTCTTGAAGTGAGTCGATGAATCCATTCTCAATGCAAAGGGCCGGGTTCAGGTCGAAAAGCTTGGCCACGCAAATGGCCGCAGTCTTGCGTACGTATGGCGACTCATCCCGTAGTGTTTTCCGTAGCGGCTCCTCCATGTAGTCCACCATCTTGTCCACCCTGATACAGCCCATTGTGCGGATGGCGAGCGCTCGTACGAGTGGGTTCGGGTCTTCTGAGTCTTGTACAAAGGTGTTGACGGCGAGAATGCAAAGATCTGGGTGCGTTTTGGCGTAGTTCCTGATTCATTATATATTAGTCCAAGTTCCAGCAGCGTCACTGAACACCCCAAAGATGGTTCGCTAGCAATCACAGGATCATATGTAGAGAACATACATGAGATAAAGATAGACCAGCTTCTTCTGATCAAGGTCGCTAGTCGCAATGTTCTTCAAGACGTCAGGGAACAGGGCAGAGACATCCTTGCCCAGCGTCATGGCCATGATAGTCTTCTGGATCGACTCCTTTCGCTCGTACGCATACTGTGAGACCAGACCTGCTCGCAGCTCAAAGGTCTCTCCCTTCCGAGGCGCGGCAAAAGCGCCCCGGATGCGATTCACCGCCATCGTCGAGGAGCTTTAGATGTTTGGAGGGGCACGAGGATTGTCTTGGTGTCGGTCGAGATGCCACGTCCAGAGAGGGGAGCGTCCACAGGAGATTTCGAGGTGGGAGCTGCTCTGGAGGGATAAAAAGGCTAATGGCACTCCGGCTACGTCTGCCAGAGGAACCTCAAGTCGCGGCGCTCCGTATCGTGGCCTCTTCGCCTGGGAAGTTGTCGTTTCGAGGGGGTTGCGAGTTGCAAGCTTATGGATTGGGACATAACCTAAGCTAATATTAGGACCGCTACTACTCTTCGGTGACCACAGGTACTATGTTCGCTGTATGCCAATCAAAAACTCCACTAAAAGGCGGCTCCGAACGCTACATCAGCGCCAGCCAAAGGGCCAGATTGACAGGCAATGCTGAGTCATCCACGGGGCTTCGTCAGGGGACAAGGGCTGCAGCTAACAGATGCAGAATAGGATATACGAAGTACTCCCGGATGATTATCTCGATGCCTAAAGTTGGAGATTTCCATAAATGGCAGAAACATTGTGTCATAATATAGATGCCTAATAGGTTTTTAATTTTTTAGAGATGCAATCCTGTTGCCTATCGCCATTACACGTCAATAGGCTGTAGAGCTAAAGTATCAAGCCTAGAGCCAAGTTTAGAGCCAAGTCTCAAATCATGCAAGAAACAAATGGTAAAGCATGATCCACAAGCGCCTGCATCGCCTAAACCGGGAGTTTCATGGACTTGGCTTTAGCTGCATTTAGTCATCCATCATGCAGTCTCATCGTCCCAGTAAACCTCCATTGCCTGTATAGAATCTCCTATTCATTGTCAATACACAGAACTGCACCAGCCAGAGTAACAAGTCGCCCCGTGCACGGGCCTCTTCTCACACACGCCCAAGCCAGCAGCGAGCGCCATAAAGTTAATTCCTTAGTTCTCGCTCTCTGATCCTTCTTGTGTAACCGTCTTAAGCCGAGACCCTCTCTTCTTCTCTTCTCGTTCTGCCAACATGGTAATACTACTGCTATACTCACCAACTATGAATCATCAAGTATCTGTCTGCTAAAAACAAAATTTTCATGTCGCAGGCAAGCTTTCCCAATCTCAGGAGGCTATTCATCGAGGCCCGAACAGAGGATGAGGAGAGGAACATCTCAAGAAAAGCGGTAGGTGGCTCACTACTGTATCATGAGTTATTCATTCAGAGCTCTTTCTAATGCGAGCTGTTAGTTTTATCATGCCGTTCTGTTTATGGGGTCTGTGGCAGTCTTTAGTCTGATTGCGCAGAAGCTGAATGCTGGGAAATGAGTTCAGCCTGGTACTGTTATAGCCAATGATTAATGACAATTTTCTCTGTTACACCAATCTCGCCAAGTGTTCTCATAATGTGTCATAGAATTTTGATCATGTATTATAATTATTCATCCAAATCGCCATCCTCAACACCTCCCATTTCCGCTATATCGGCCTTTGATATTGATGTTTCTGCCTTTGCTTCCTGCTTCCTCCACAAATTGGCCAGAAACTCGTTTGTACTGGCTTCGTCGATGCTCTTATCCTCTCTCTTCTTTAAAAATCGCGGAAATCGTAAGCTGAGACCTCGCTCATCGCTTACAAGCCCGATTGCTGCAGTATAAACCGGACTAAGGGTAATGTCCGCAAATGCCATTTCCCAAACCTCTTGTGGCTCAAACCATACGTCTGGACTCGGTCCATAGTATTCTATAAAACTCGGCTTCTGTAGCTTAATATTCTTCGGCTCGCCGCTTTCTTCTCCATTGTCATAAAACTCCTTATTCGCCTTATAAAAGGTGTCTGTAAAGCCTGATATGCATTTGCACACCACTTCAAGTGTCCCGCTTTCTTCATTACGAACAGCCATTAAAATGGGGGACCACCATTTCGCCTTTCTGCCCTGTCCATGCCATCCAGCAACAGGAATCATGTCTAATGTGTCAAAGTTTGAATTATAATCTTTTTTGACTTTGAGCCAGGAGTCTAGTCGTTTGTCTGGCTCATAGGTTGCTAAGAGCGGTTTACGTCGAGTGTTGACTGGTTTTTCATCGGTATCGCCTTTCGCAGAGTTTTTCGATTTTCCCTTCCCTTTTGTTTTACTCTTCGGTAATAATAGCTTTTCTGTATCTTCCACTGGTTGTTCAGGTTCAGGTTCCCCTTCCACGTAAGGTAGATCAGGTAAATTATCCAATATCTTTACCATGATACCCTCGCACTTGTTTTCCAAGGCCGACTTAAAGAATTCAAGTACTGTTTCCGAGTCTCCAGAAGTAGCGTCCAGACTTTTGACCCATGTAAAGTGATGCGGCACCTCGATAAAAAGAGACCGAAGAAGCTCTCGCCTTTCTCGAAATGGCCGATCCAGGAGAGATTGCCCATTGAGATACATGAGATCAAATGCGAAAAGACATACATCAATCTTGATATCTCCAATCGCAACATCCTTTCGCGCACGGTTGGTCAATGTCTGAAAATTCTTAAGCTCTCCAGTTTCTCGGTCAACCGCAACAACTTCTCCCTCCATGATGAAGCTACCAATTCCTTCTCCCCGAATCTTGGGCACAAGTTCCACAAGATCAGGGTACTTTTCTGTCATGAGTTCTAGGTGTCTAGAAAATATCGAGACTTTGCCCTTTTCATCGCAGTGGACCTGTGCGCGCTGTCCGTCATATTTGAACTCACAAGCAAAATCTCTCCCCTGTAACTTTGTGAGCATCTCTGACAGATCTCTAGTTATGCTTCCCAGCATGGGACGCAGAGGGACATGAAGATTCAGGCCACATCGCAGAAGCAATTCTTCACAAACTCCAATCTCGAGGAGTGCCGGAATTAGATCGTTGTAGTTGGGATGCCGTGCAAAACTTGCTTTGACAATTTCTGCTGCTTTATTCCAGACCTCTGCCAATTCTTCCTTCTTCAGTTTGCTTAGCTCTGTAATATCTCTGGTGCTATATTCGGAGCCTGGAGCTTTGGAAAGCAAAAATGCTCGAGATAATGCAATCAGCATGGTGGTTTTGACAGCACCGATGCGGAGCTATATGCCATTAGCGATGGGCTTAACAAAGTAGTTTGAATGGAGAACACGAACATATTGAGAGACAGTTCGAACAATAAAACGACTTTCTTCGCCTCCTCGTGCGTCTTGCAATAGTCGATCCACAATTCGCTGTTTCGTCTCGCCGCTTCCATGACCATGAGTAGTGGCAATCTTGACCAGTGATTGGTAAACTCCCTTGATAGTTAAAGGTTTCGGTTTTCGCAGCGTGAGGCTTTGTTTTTTCTTTGCTTCAAAGGCAACGTCTCCGGGATCTCCGTATTTATCGTAAATAGCTTTAAGAGACCGGTTATCCAGGCCACAAACTTGGCGAAGCGCCTTGGAAATGGCAGAACCGCCTATACCAAGCTCCATGGAGATGTACGGAGGCGATATGGAGTTTGTAGCAAGCCAGACCTAGAAAACAATAAGAGTCACGCTCGCAACTTTTGGTACGTAAACTTACAGCGGGCAAGAGGCTGGAAGGGTCGCTTTCGATTAATATACGCAGGCTATTTACAAGGGTATCGACAATTTTGATACGGCTTGTTGTTCCGCTTACAAGTACAAAACATCTGGTTAGGAGAGCATAGGACGCATTTCCTCCTTCCACCGCCCAGTATTCCTGTAGCTCCTTAATATATTTTGACGGGTCAAATGTGAGCGGCGATTCATCTAGGGGAATAGATTCCGTTATTAGGTCATCGGCCATTCCGGTAGACTGTAAAGCCAGAGTCTTCTTAGTATCTTGCTTCTTTGGAGTAGTCTCAGCTGTTGATTCCACTGGCCGACCCGTAGAAGTAGGCGTAGAGTCACTGTCTACTGGTTCCGTTTTGGCTTCAGTACCCTGGGTTTTGGGTGTTGAATTCTGGCTTCCTCGAACAGCAGCAGCTTCATTTGCTACTTCTTGATCCCATTCCGCCTGTAGCTTCCGTGCCAGCTCCTCATCCGTAAGCAATGTAGACGCGTCGCTTGGGGCACCATCTTCTCCAGCAGGTGAGGCCGAGGGCTCGGACTGCTTCTGCTTAGAAAAGAAGTATTCCAATCCCCTTGACTGAGCTGCCGGCTGCTTCGTGCCACTGTTGAGCTTTCTCTTCTTCGATGGACTAGACATGTTGTCTTAAGTGTAGCTGTAGCTCGGAACGACTGGGAAAGCCCCTCAACGCCCCCAGCTATATCTCATTGACATAACGAAATGCTGCAGAAAAATATTCTAAGTCATGACAGATGATAAAACGCGTGATTCATACACAGCCGCTTACACATACTAGCCAAGACATGCCATTCACGCGGAGCTCTCATCATCCATGACGCTGGCCAACACGACGGCACGTGATCGTGAAACTGAGTTCCGCCCACGGTGCGGAAGATCAGGAGCCCCGTCATGTTGCTGCCGCTAAGCCCCTTGAGGCAATTTCGTGCCGCACAAAGCCAACCGCCCACGATATCGAAATCTTTCCCTTTTGGCCCCACCATCTCGAACTTGAACATTCTCCCCTCATTCGACTTTGGCATAGCATCCGTTACAAAGCAGCCAATATGAACGGCGAAGACCCCTCAGACCGACCCGACTACATCACAACGGTGATCAACGGCCTCGAGCGTTATAACCCCGAGGCCGTCGGCACCCTCGAGACCTACCTCCAGGAGCAATGTGACCAGAAGACCTGCGACTGCAATGCGAACCGAACACTGTTGAAGCTGTGAGTGCCTGATTGCGAGCGCCTAAACTTCCCTGGAGCATTCACGAATTTTGTTTTTTCGTCTGCTTTTATATGATGACCGTTTTTGTAAACGTTTCCTATTACCTGAGATTGGACCTAAAACACCCAGTCACTTGAAGTCAACTTTAGTGGTGTCTGAAAAAAAGCAAAGCAAATTATCTATTGTTACGAGCATTACACTCTCGTTTTTCACTGTTCAGCATATTCCTGAAACTGCCATGCTAATTCAAATTGCGCCAAAATCATAGTTACCAGCTCAACCCTGACCGCATGAAGGATGAGGTCGTCACCAACATCCTCGTCAAGGCCATGACCCAGTTCCCCTCGTCCCAGTTCACCCTCGCTCTCCACCTCATCAACCCCTCCGCTGCCTCCACCGGCGAACTCCACGAGGCCCTCACCAAGCTCCGATCCCTCAACTCCCAGCTCCAGGGCGCCCAATACGCCGACTTCTGGGCTGACCTCGACGGCGACGACCTGTGCGCCGACCTGATCGCCGACGTCTCCGGCTTCGAGGACCTCGTCCGCGAGCGAATCGCCACACTCGTCTCACAGGCTTTCCGGGAAATCAAGCTGTCTCACATGGTCTCATGGCTGGGCTTTAACGAGGACAAGACACGGAAATTCATCACCGAGGTCGCTGGCTGGACTATCGACGAGGAGGGCAACGTCAAGATTCCTTCCAACCCCGACAACGAGGCCAAGAAGTCTGAGATCCGCGAGGATGTCAACGTTGACCAGTTCGCCAGAGTTATTCGACGATCCTGGGAGGAGACTGTATAAATATGGTGTAATCGTGGAAGAGGCGCGTGAGATAGAGGCGTTGATTAACTAGTATTATTTGCTTATACAGGGGAAGCAAGAGAAGGCAATGGATATGTCGACGGAACCAATGATACCGTAATAAGACATTGGTATGATGGCATGGTGCGGAGATCTTAAAAATTCGTCAGGCGTTTAATAGGACAAAAACTGTTTATTAAAAAGCGATACAAGATCAGTCATGAATAGAACAGGCTATCTTTTGGGCATCACATTCATTCGCGCTCTCTCCTATTTGATATCATGAACTCGTTGAGGTTATCTAGCTACCCTCTTAAACTTTTTGTCTATCCACGCAAGTAAAAACATCAGCATTAATTGTTCTTCGACAGCTCCTCCCACTGGACACCAGCCCATTCTTCCAAGTAGCCCGCCTCTTCAACAGCAGTATGTCTCAGCGAGCAGTCCCTCTCACACACACCAACAATAATCGTTCCCCACTCCATACCATCCAAGCTCAAGTCATCCTCCTCCAGCTCAGTAATGGCGTTCGGGGTCAGCTGCACCTCAAACGTTCTTCGGCCACCGCAGTTGGGGCATCCCGGCATGGTTCTCTTGGTCAACAGGTCACCAATGGCGTCTGTCTTGGAATAAAGCAGCGGCGAGCCGCCGAACTCGTAACGGATGCACTGATCTGGGTTCTGTGCCATCCGGTCGGCGAACTTCTGGAAAGTGGCGTCCATAGCTGACTCGAATGCCTCGCGATCAAGGGCAGAGGGCTCTGGGGCGTCAGCGTCGGCCATGCTCACGTTAGCCGGCATCTTCACGGGGGTCTCATCGAGGGTTTCGTAATCTGCGTCGCCAAGGAAGAGTGTCGGGTAAGGAGTCGGTTGCGAAGCCTTTTCAGGCCATTGTTCGGCAGGAGGTGGCGGTGCCGTGGCAGTGTTGTTGTTTATCGACAGAGTCTCAGCAAAGGTCTTGGAGAGATTGTTTGAAGCAGGAGCAGGAGCGGCAGCAGGCTTCTCTGCTGGTGGAGCTGCTGTTTTGGCTGGCTGGCTTGAAAACGGATTGGATGAGGAAGAGGAGCTAAAAGGATTGCTTGCTGAAGAACCAAAAGGATTTGCGCCACTGGAAAATGGATTTCCACCAGCAGCTCCCAGAGGCTTTGCTCCAAACAGCGACTCTCCAAGGCCTGGTCCATCCTTCTTCTTCTCCTCTGGCTCACTCTTCTTTTCTGGCACCTTTTCTTCAACCTGTGGTATCGTCGTCTCGGCAGCATCCTTCCAAACTCTCACTCCTCTCAAAGCGCGAATGCTGCCTGCCTTGCGCCGACATGTCGCCCTACGGCATGCGAAAACGTATAACCGCCGCTCGTGGGAGGGGAATTTCTCGGGGAGTTCGCCATTTAGCTGCAGCAGCAGGGCCATCAAGTCTTTGCAGACCTTGCATCTTGCCAAGGCAGCCGAAGGAGCCTTGTCTGCATCGAGCCAGTCCTAGGACATTCATACCGTTAGCATGTCATCCGGCACAGCTTTGCAGCTATCAAGGCGACAAAAGGCAAAAGAAAAAGAGACTTACCGGAGTGCCTCCCAGCTTGCTTATAGTATCCTCCTCGGCTTCTTTAGAAGTATATCCAAGGAGAACATTTGTCTCTGTGAATTCTCCCTCAGAGGAGTCGGAAGCGTAATCTGCCATTGTCGTAGTACTGCAGGCTTCTGATTGTATGCAGTTCAATGATGGTGGGGTCAAGATTTTTTTTTTAGGTGGAAGATAAAAATCATTGCGGGGCTTATCAAGCCGATACCAGTGAATCGCCCTGCAGCTCTCAACGTCTCTGTAGTAATACCAAAACATGGACTTTACAACTTGCGTCGTGATAACATATAGAAGATGTCAGCTATATTAAAATCCAGTATTACTTAAAAATGGCAAAATGGCAGTGCCTAGATATTTTTGACCTGTTCCGGGATGATTTTTATCTACCATAAATCTAAACAATAAAGCCTTTACATGTGATCATCAGGGCCATCCATTCCGGGACCTGGTCCCTTGGCTCTGCCCATCTGTCGAGCCTTCAACAGTTCGTCGCAAAGCAACAGGTTGGACGCAATACCTGAGCTTGAAGCAATGCAATTTCTCAGGACTCTGAAGGAATCAAAGACACCTTCCAGCTCGGGATCCATAGGCTCGCCGGTCTCCAAGTTCAATCCAACGACCTGGCCATCTGCGTACTCGTCTTGCAGAGCGGCAACTGTAATTATAATGTTAGCGTACTGTTTCTATTCGAGAATCCGGGGGTTTCATAAACTTACGAGCATCCTGAACATCGTGTCCAGCGTTGGCGGCCAGGGTCTTGGGGATGATGAGAAGAGCATCAGCAAAGGCCTCCACACCCCACTTAGCCTTGCCCTTGACTGACTTCGCAAAGGCATCGCTCTTCAGGTGGGCGGCACAGGCAACCTGGAAAGCACCAGCGCCAGGAACAACGCTCTTATCAACAATCATGTTGTAGACACTTCTTAGACCATCTCGGACAGCATCCGTAACTTGGGCAATGGTGTGAGCGTTGGGTCCCTTGATCAACAGAGTGACAGACTTGGGGTCCCTGACATCCTCGACGAAAGTGTACTTCTCCTCGCCCAAGGTCTGCTCGTAAACGAGACCAGCCCAGCCAAGGACATCAGGTGTTAGGTCATCGACACTGTTCTGAGCAACACCACCGCAGATGAGCTGAAGTCTCTCCATGTTCCTTCTCTTTGCTCGTCGCAGAGCCAGAATACCGTTCTTAGCCAGGACGTCTAGGGAAAGGGGGTCGATGCCCTTCTGGTTGATAATAACAAAGCTCTTCTTTCCGTCGTCACCACAGACCTGCTTCTTCAGATCAACAATCTTCTTGAGCTTGGCGTCGATGAACCGGCGCTCGCTCTCAACAAGCTTGTCACGCTGCTCAGCGCTTGAGTAGAAGAAGCCAGAGTTGATCTCAGTCTTCTCATACTCCAGGCTGACATTCATCGTCAAGATGTGGCAGTTTTCCAGTCTCTTGGGCATGTCGGGGTGTCTGGCACCGTGGTCCAACGCCAATCCGCGGATGAGCTGCGTGTCAGACGCAGTGCGGTGCTGCATCTTCATAATCTCCACCATGTGCAGATCGGGCTTGGCAGGGGCCTGGTAAATGGCCAGCACGGCATCGACGATATCGGGAGTGAGCTTCGCGGCTAATGTTGAGTTCAGTTTCGTCGCAAGGGATGTGCGGGCAACGTTGAGCAACAGTTCACGGTCGACCTCCTTGGACAGCTTGAAGGAATCCAGGAACTAGTAATGCGTCAGATGAAAGGCTCTTCCAAATCGATAATCACATTCGTCTCTTTAGCTACCTTCAAAGCCTCAGCCTTGGCAATCTCAAAGCCATCGGTGATGATACGCGGGTGGAGTCCTTCAGAAATGTGTCGGTCTGCCTGCTTCAACAGCTCTCCCACCAGCAGCACGACGGAAGTTGTGCCATCTCCGCAAATATCGTCCTGCGCAGTCGCGGCTCGAGCAATCATAACAGCAGTCGGGTTTTGGATTTGCATTTCTCTCAGGAGAACGTTTCCGTCCTTGGTAAGCTTGATCTGTTCGAGGGCATCGATTGTTAGGAATAGGGGCTTTGTCATTGAGGGGTAGAAGTTGGGCTTCGCGTTACCTGTCCGGCACCATCGACAAGCCTACACAGCGGTTAGCACTGATCAGAAAACCATAATGAAGTCATTAGCCTTACATCTTTATCGTGCCTCGGGGCCCGAGGTTTGACTTGAGCACATCTTGCAGGCCCTCACCAGCACTGATGTTGACCTTCAGAGCTTCACCCCTCCTCTGCAGACCAGTTAGACTCCAGCAGCACACGCATAGCAAACAAACGAGGAACGCACTCGGGACTCGGCCTTTGGGTTGAGAAGTTGCGCCGCAGACATTTCGAACGCTGTGAATTCACCGGTCGATTAGAAATCTCGTGGGCTGCGGGTTGGTGGCAGTATCGTGGTTTCGACAAGCTTCCCTCTGCCTGGCAGCGACCCGCATTGAGGTGTGGTGGGCTGGGTACTTTTTTCTGCCTTGTCGGGCAAAGGCGGTGTGGAGGGGATAGAGTGGCAGATATTAGCAAGCCAATCCAATCAACCCACCGTGGATATCCACTACTGGTTATAAGTGCCTGGATGATAAATAGGAGGTATCAAGGATGAAGAGGATCCAGTCAGTGTAAAGTGATTAATTATTAATCGAAGTATAAAACTATTTGTTTTTATTGCCCAAGATGCTCTGTGGGACTAATTTTTCTCATTTCTTCCCTGCCAAAGAATGGTACTTGTTTGCATCGCCATCCCACTAGAATGAGTGGCCATTCAGCACTCATTGTGGAACTAGAAATAAGACGATGCTTTCTATTTAAAGGGGAAAAAATGAAGGTACTACCACAATGAATTTTCAGAAGAATAGAATAAAAGCGAATAGAAGATAATAGAAGAGATTTTTATGAAATGTGCGAGGCCACCGGAAAAGAGACATCATGATAAAACAATGAGTATAAAACCACGAAAGTAAATTCTTATCCAGGCAAGATGGAAGATATAAATATCACTAGATATTTCATATATGTCCTGTTAATAGGTATGCATATATATCTATTCATTTCCCCACTTCAGCTAATGCTTCTTCCAGCGTTCTTGACACTCCTTCAAACAATACTGCATCTCCATACACCCCTTGCATCTCATACCATCCAGAACTTTCGCCTCTCTGCAGTTGAAATAGCTTTCCCGCAAAAAAAGTTGAATCATATGCTATTTGAAGAAAACTCGCAAATGCTTGCTTGCGTCTTCGCTCATTTCCTTCTCTTCAACAGAAAGCAAGATATTCACCAGTAACACCACCTATCTCAGGCTCTTCTGTTTATTTAAATTAATATTCAAGAGGATTACCAAGATTTATATACGAAATTTTGATAGTCATATTAAGATTCCATAGAATTATCACCATGTGCAACATATGGCCGCTGAGAATCTTAGTTTAGGGTCTGCCAGGGGTGAGGACACTTCAATGTATCGCGATTTGTGAGCAGCTTTTATTTATCTGCCAATGACTGTCGCAGGAATCAAGTACTTTAGCGGGCACGTCAATTCTTTCTTACCAAATACCGCAGTGTTGGTGAAGGATTCGCTCTGTTGGAGCACGATAGGAGCCTTCTCTTGCAGCAATGTTCTTCTACTCTGTATAACAAACAACATACAAAATCTTCTGAAACATCTAAGCAAATATAAATATTTTTCAAGCCTCTGAAAACTTGTACTCATAAAACAACTGCGTCTTTCTTCATAATTAAGAGGAGAGTTCTCTGCTAAGTTTGTGTACGCAGCTCCAGGGTAAAAGCCTAGCAAGGAGTCGCTGCCAAAGTGTAACATTTCCCATCTAAAAAAACAGGGAGTGAGCAAGACGCAATGGTATTTTCCTTTTTAATCGCTGTCACTCTCATTTTGTCAGTAATGACAAAGGGTAAAGTGAAGCTTTCTGGCTGCTAAGTTGAGAGAAACGTACATGCGTTAATTAGATATAATCCTACGAAGTTCCTTGTTTACCTTAGAAGTGTATAGAACATTTTAAGGTTGCTATAATTAATTAATAAGATGATGCCATCTTTAACTGTGAGAAAATCCTTTATAACCTTTCCAGTTAAAGTATGTCTTATGGTATGCAGCTATGGGTATCAACATTGCCTAATCACGAGCGTCCATCTGACGAGAGAAAATTGACGTTGGAGATGAGTAAAATGTCAAATAAATAAGATAATCAAATAAAATAAGATATGATCAGGACAAATAGTTTGAGTGAGATTGAGTGAGATTGAATGACAGAAGATGAAAACGAGGCGGAAAGGCCAAAGTTTCCATCATTTTTATGCCATCGAGTACGACCTACTCGTATCACATGTAAGCTATCGGCCATATCTTACAAAGTGTGGACTTGAAAAGCTGACGAATAGGTGTCAATCATGAATTGCAACAGCAAGGATAAAAGCACAGCTGACTGTCAGCACAGAGACATCACAAGGAACCAATAAGCAAACGCGGCCATAGTAGTCCAATGGAATCCAAGCTCTCATTTGCACTCGAATATATCCGGACAATATCTTCTTCCCAACTCCGAAAACAAAGGAAAGAAAGGAAAAAAAAAAAAAAAAAACTTTGAAAAAGGTACCGGTGGCGGATTCCCGTTAAGAAGCCTCAATCGTTTCCAAACATATCAACGCGTTGTAAACATCACAGCGTATCCAAACACTCACACACCCTCACAGAGACAAAGGAAAAAACAAATGAAAAAATCCCTTTTTATCCCAAATCCGTTCCTTCCCCGTATTGTACAATTGAATTGACACCAAATTTCCAACATGGCGGGTTGTGGGTAACACAACGATATAAAACCAAGGAGATTGAGAAAAAAAAAAGTAAAAGCCCTGTAACTCAGGGTAGAATGAAACATTATCCCGATCACTATACCCGGGTTCCAAAATTAATGCGCCAAAGTAAAAGTAGGCTCGACAAGTATAAGACAGGCTCAGAATAAATCATGGCGTAATTAAGTTCTTGAACGCTTCAAGTATTTCCATTAGAAGTAGTAGCCGTTTTCGTTGATCATGCTAACGGCTACACCGTTGAACTCGTCGAATTTGGGCATCATTATTAAACTCGGGTCGCGATCCAGTGGTATGAAGCTGTCGTCGTTGGTGAATTGGCGAAGCAAGTCTTCCTCTTGCTCATTCATACTCAGAGGCATAGGTCCACCCATCGATGTCATATTCATCATCATACCGGGGGCCGAGTAGTTGACGACTTCATCAGTCGTCGCCGTTGTTGTGGAGGGATCCAAGTCGAAGAAATGCGTTGATGGCGGCGACGACGATGATTGAGAGAGACCTGGCGGTGTGTTGTATTGGCTTGGTGTGCTCTTGCCAGGAGAAGAAGGATGTGAGGCTCTCTCCATAATTGCTTCCGGGGACACATATGAGTGTACACTGGCTTCTGAAGGGGATGTGACAATGCTGTTGGCTGTTGGATTGGGCATGCTAGGCATGGGCGCTGATGAAAGTGAGCGCATTGGCTCTGGCTCGGCCTCCATTCCCATATCCAACACCTCGTTGAGCACGTCAAGTTCGTAATTGGGCGAATTGATGGCGGAAACGTCCGAGTATCCCGAAAATGAAGAGATGGAGCTAATGGACATGTTCTTCTTTCTGGTCTTTGAAGACTTTTCCAGGCGCGCATCCATCTCCGGGCGATTCTTCTTGGGGCGTCCGCGCTTCACATTCTTCCTCACAATTCCATCAAAGGCGCCGACGCACATGCCTCGTTGACGGTGTCTTGTGAGAGCATCGTGGCGCGCAAATTTGTTGCCGCAGTCGCAAGGATATGGCTTAATGCCTGTGTGAATCTTGGCGTGTCTCTTGAGATCGTGCTGGCGAACAAAGCACTTCCGGCAGGCTGGGCACTGATATTGGCGGTCGTTCAGATGGGTCTGGATGTGGGACTTGATGTTTTCTTTTCGACCAAACTGTTTTCCACAGTCTTCAAACAAACAAGTCCACTTGCCATCCGTCGTCTCTGGTCCTTGGATGAACTGAGCAATCTCTTCGCCAGTGACGCCTGTGTCGGTTCGCGTCTCTTCGATATTGATATCGGCGATGCTAGCCGCGCTAGCAATGCTTGCTGCGGATTCGGTGCGACGATGACGGTTAGGGCGGCTGATGGAAGAATTCAGGCCGCTGAACTTGTGATCGAGCTGAGGCTGCGACGACTGAGCAGCATATCCGCCCTCGGCTATCGGTCTCATCTGCTGTCTGTCTAGCTTTGTCATTGGGGGAAGCATCCACTCATCAGTAGTAACATTGTCAGCACGCCTCGGTAACTTAGCGGATTCATACTCGTCCATTTTGTTCAAGTTCATGTTCATGTTCATATAGTGCGACGTCTGCATGGGTACAGCAGCGTTCGATGGCTCTTTGCCTGGAGAGGCGCTTGGGCTTGCTGCACCAGTAACTGCAGCTGAGAGGCTCGGCTCGGCTTGCGGTTGCATTTCATCAAACATAAGACCAAAAACAAGATGCTCTAATGAGAAACAATGAAGTGGTGAAGAACGAATGGATTCCAGATCCAAGTTCAAAAGCCAGCTGAGCTGCAGTAAATGGTCCCTTAGAAGCTCGAGCAGGAAGCCAGCGCGGTCGCCACGGCAACGGCCAGCGCAGACGTCTCCACCACTAGTCCGCGCCTATCGTACTGAGGCCGCAGCTTAAAACAGCCCGGCGACATGTGCTGAGACAAGTCCAGGAACAAAGAGGGCTTGTGGCGATGCAATGTTGATTTAGAGCCCGGAGCGATCCGCAATTGGGCGTTGCCGGATGAGTTGTCGGTCTGCAGCCAGGCGGAGCCGCCGAGCATATCATGTATACATGTGCATGCACATAACTATGTACCGTACCCTATGAACGCGATACACTATTATTGTTGTTTATGAAGCACTTAATACTGCTAATAATACAGGGTACAGGGCGTGGTGCCTGGCTCGAGCATGCCGGCACCTCCATGTATGACGATGGGACTTCAATAATCAATTCCCTGATTGCCATGTCTCACGGTGATGACGATATCTCAGTTTCCCAACTGAATGCATCTATCCTCCTATCCCTTGGGCGCACAAGCACTCGAGATAATGCTTGAGTGCTGAGACGCCCTTGACGGGTTTATTGTTTCTGGCCCTCACGCCCAGAGGAGGGCAGCTGACGTGCACCATGGCAACGCGGATTGGCCCGTTGAGTAATATGAGTCGCTACTAAGCGCTACTGCTGTTAAGAGTAATATTCCTCGACGTCAACAAACCAGCCGGACGCGGAAATTACTGGCCTGGCAATCTCGCTCGGCGTCTGATAGTCGCTAATAATAAATCACGGGCAATCTTAAAGGAGGGTCGACGTCTCAATAGACCGGGTAAACATTGTCGTTGAGAGAGCCACTAAGACGGCCGTAGCGGCTATCCTAGCCCTCCATGTGGACAGCCAGCTTCGTTAGGCGCCGATTGATACACCCATCAACAACACCATGGCGGCGGGCAGGACGGGAGCCGGTGGCTGGCTGGAACACGCCACCGTTGAGCCACTGCCGGCTCGTCGTTGATGGGCTGGACTAACTACTGCACATGCGAGATGATCATGATGATACGATGCATTCCAGCCTACTAGTAGTAAGCCGGTAGCTGCTTGAGAGCCAAGGGCCTTTCCCCGCTTGCCCAAGTTGGATCCAAACCGAGGCGTGGGAATGAGCTAGCACTGCAGAGATTACTTTGTAGTATGGAGAAATGCTACTGCTGCTACTGCTAGAGCATTGATGGCTCCCATGCTGCTGCATGTCGGGCTGCAGGCCGCACGTACATGAAAAAAACTGGAGTTCTGATATTACTAGCCGTAGCAGTGCTTGTCGTACTATTGCCAATAGGCGCGACTCGCATCCTGGTAGTCAAAACATTGCTAGGTTTAGCCTCACAGCTTGCCCATGTCGCTGTTTTGGAAAAGACAAAGATTCACAAAGAGGATCCACAGGCTTCGAATTGGTGGCTGAAATGTTAATTTAATCGACAAGATCTTGGAAGTCAGCCCGGGTAGATCAGATGCGTATAAACAAGATTTGGAGTAGAGTTGAAACCTACACCTTTGACCACCGGCAAACACTATTTGAAGCCTACATGCACCTGTAGTGCCATGCTCGCAAAATAAGCAATACAGTAAGTGAAAATATCAGCCGGTAATATCAGACGATTTGCTGCCTTTGACGCGAAGATCTCTCAGTCTCTCGGACGCCAAAACAAGCATGTGACTTACAAGACCTCGAGCTGAAGGTCATGCTACGTCTAGCATCTTCCTAGTACGAAGCACCGCTCATCCAAATTTGCATACTAGAACTGTCTTAATACCGATTTTTCTATGCTTTTCATGCGACCCTCATTCGAAATTTGCAGGCGCTGCTGGGATCACTTCAATTAATGGAGCCCTACCGCCGAACGTCTTGAACCAACGCCACTAGATGTTTAGCACCTGCAGCACTAGGTCGACCTGCGCTTTTTTCTCCCTCCAGCGGCCCACGATGGGTGTTTTCGGGTTTCAGGCGGCCGTGTTCGCTGCTCAGGTGCGCTATAAGCCGCCTATAAGCTGCCCGCTGGGCCAATGCCACCGCCGCGCCAACCGAAGCGTTCGTCGGCCCAGTGAGCGAGAAAAAAAAAAAATGCCGGGGTGACTTGGCCAGGGCTTAATATCTGGTGACCGACCTTTCGACTTCATTCCGTCACCCTTGAAAATCCCTCCTCCGCTGTCATTGGCTGCAACCTCTGGCTGACTCCGGAAAACTGGTTTTCGAAGAATTGAAACCCGTCTCTGATTTTTTTCTTCTTGCTCCCGACGACGAAATTTTACAACGTTCAATCTCGACGCCCGCGTGTCGCCAACCGCAGCCATGTCGATGGTAAACGCCTCCCGAGGGAACAATGCGAGCCGGAATCAGCCACGGAGCACCACGCCTTACAACAATGCTAGCTCTGCTGTTGCGAGTTCCGGCATCCCTCGACCGGTGCTAGACCAGCAGCCGCCTGCTGAGTCCAGTGCTGCTGGCCTCAGCGCAAGCAGACAGAAGCAATCCAAGCGTGATGAGGTGAGTTGATGGCTGATTTGTTTACTACGGCTATTGTCTGCCCCCTAGCGCTGTCTTGAGTCAAAGTGGAGAGCTCTTGGAAAGAAGCTATACAGAACCCCTCAGTTGTGATGATATTAAGTGTATCTTATGGCTAATGCGCGCACATGTAGGCAATTCGCAGGAAAATGGAGAACGATCTCTCCAAGAAGAAGACTCTCACGGGCCGTTCTCGACCGAATCGCAGAGCCCCTCCTGGAACCGTGCTTGCTCTCAAGCCAAGCCAGGCTCTCCAGATTAAGCCTGCCACGACTGTCTCCGAGGCTGCTCAACTGATGGCCGCGAAGAGGGAGGATTGCGTTCTTGTTACCGATGATGAGGACCGGATTGCTGGTATCTTTACCGCCAAGGATCTTGCGTTCCGTGTGGTCGGGGCCGGACTCAAGGCTGCCAACGTCACTATTGCTGAAATCATGACCAAGAACCCTCTCTGTGCCAGAACCGACACAAGCGCAACCGATGCGCTAGACCTAATGGTTCGCAAGGGCTTCCGCCACTTGCCCGTCATGGACGAGAACCAGGATATCTCTGGTGTGCTGGATATCACCAAGTGCTTCTACGACGCCATGGAGAAGCTGGAGCGAGCCTACTCCTCCTCGAGAAAGCTCTACGACGCCTTGGAGGGCGTGCAGTCCGAATTGGGCGCCAGCCAGCCGCAGCAGATTATCCAGTATGTGGAGGCTCTTCGATCCAAAATGTCTGGGCCCACACTTGAGACCGTGTTGAACGGCATCCCGCCTACCACGGTCAGCGTCCGGACCTCGGTCAAAGAGGCTGCGGCCATGATGAAGGAAAACCACACCACTGCAGTGCTGGTGCAGGACCAGGGAGCCATTACCGGCATTTTTACGAGCAAGGACGTTGTTCTTCGTGTCATTGCTCCAGGCCTGGACCCGGCCAATTGCAGCGTCGTGCGTGTCATGACCCCTCACCCCGATTTTGCCCCAATGGACATGACCATTCAGGCAGCCTTACGGAAGATGCATGGTAAGCACATCTAATTTCTACCTTTTTCTTAATTCTCTCCATCTCTATTGCCTTTACTCCAGCTCCATGGCGATCTCGTTTTCGAGTGCCGTAAAAGCAAAAAAATCATGGTCAAATATGTGTCTAACAATCATATTTCAGATGGCCATTATCTCAACCTTCCCGTCATGAACGATGGCGGCGAAATTGTGGGAATGGTCGATGTGCTCAAGCTGACTTATGCTACACTGGAGCAAATCAACACCATGTCTAGTGACAATGGTGAAGGCCCAGCGTGGAATAAGTTTTGGCTCTCCATCGATCATGAGACGGAATCTATGGTGTCTGGCGACGGCAGCCTCAGCCACCACCCTCACCACGGGGGATCTCGTATGATGTCGCCCGAGGCGAACCGCCTGGGAGATAGCGTCGCTCCCAACGACTCTGCGTCGCACATCGGATTAGACTCACCCCCTCGGTCGATCGCTCCGGATCTGACGCCCGGCGACATTCCGTTTGCCTTTAAATTCAAGGCGCCCTCTGGACGTGTGCACCGATTGCAAGTCGTTGCCTCGCAGGGCATCGAGTCGTTTGTGCACGCCGTCGCGTCCAAGCTCGGAAATGAAATCGATACCCTTGGAGGTATGCCCGATGTTTATGACGGCAGAATCGATGGCTCTGGCTTTGCCCTCAGCTATATGGACAACGAGGGTGATACCGTGTCCATCACCACCGATAATGACCTGCTAGAGGCCATTCTCCTTGCACGCCAAGCCCTTCTTGAGAAGGTCGACCTTTACGTGCATGACTCTGAGAAGCAGCCTTCAGCGCCTTCAGTGGAGGCACTCCCTACCCCGGCCTCATCATCTGCTGGCCTCCGTGAGCGACGGAGAGCTTATGAGGAGGAATCAGAGAGTGAGGAGGAGGAATCAGAGGAGGAGGAGGAGCGACCTGTCCGCCGATCGCGGCGATCAAGGACAGTGGTTCACCAGGAGCAGCTTATTGCCGGTGTGCCCAACGACCTCTTGCTGCCCGGCGCCATCATCACGCTTGCGGTGGTTATTGTCGGTGTGTTTACTATTGCTAGAGCGACTAGCCGGTAAAGAATGAAGTGCATCCCCTCTTGTGTGGCGTTTTATTTCCCATAATGACCTTGACGAAGAAAAAGTTGGTTGGCATTGGTAACTGTAGATTTCTCAAGCACAGACAAATCGTCATAGATTTAAGGCTTTTTTCATACGAGTTTTACTTGTAATTCCATATCATGATATCACAAACCAAGGGAAGTTGTCCATCAAAAACAAACATGTGAATTTTAGCGTGTGCCTGTAGTAAATGTTCAACTTTCAGTGTATTAAAAAGCAGCTCTCCACTATAGGTAATCAGCATGTAGAGCTGCCGTCTACATACATAAACGTACATGATGGTGGCATGCAAGATGGCGTGTCCATCACAAGCCACTTTCGACGTGGGGCAATTTGGCTGCCACTCTTACGACCGCGGGGTCATTTTAGTGCACAGCAAGAAAGCGTTAGCAGCTGTGGTCTGTGGCGGAACCGGAAAATATGCCTCGCCGCAGACACTCCATCAATAGCGGCGTGATCCAAAATTTGGACTCGGGCGATCTATCGGACGGTAGCAGGAGCGCAACACAAGCCGCAATGAATGTCCAGAGCGCCGCTGTGCGGCACGGTAAGTCAATTGAACATGTAGATTTGTTTAGGGAGATTCTAATCAGATGCAGGCCGCCGCGCATTGGCTTCTCCCCTGCCAAGAACCGTTCTGCGACAAATCTCGACCGAAGTAAAGACGGCGACAGCCTCAAGCTCGACATCCAATGGACCTGCTCAGGCTTGGCCGACACCCCAAGCTGCTGCTGTCGCTCCCAAGATGGTCTCCTCATCGAAGAAGAAGCAAAAGATTGTCGAAGAAGTCATCATGACCCTCGGAGCAAACTCTTCTCAGCAGCACCACGGAACCGCATGGACAAAGTCACATCAGAGGGGCAAGCAGAACCTCACTCCTTCTCAACAGTATGCCGAATTTCAGCGCATTCAGAAGAATACGAGAAGCCTTGGTTCAAAGCTTGAGAAGCGATACATCCCCACGGAAATCATTAGCAACCCTCCCCGGCCAGAGGACGTTACGCTGGAGCTGTTGATGGCGTCGCAGACACATATGGGACACAACACCTCACTATGGAACCCGGCCAATTCACGATACATTTACGGCGTGCGACAGGGCGTTCACGTCATTTCTCTTGAGACGACAGCAGCGCATCTTCGACGGGCAGCCCGAGTGGTTGAGGAGGTAGCTTACCGCGGCGGCATTATTCTCTTTGTCGGTACCCGCAAGGGCCAGATGGAGATTGTCACGAGGGCATCTGAGCTGGCAGGCGCCTACCACCTGTTTACGAAGTGGACCCCAGGTGCCATCACAAACCGAGACGTCATTCTCAAGACCCAGGGCATGAAGGTGGTGGATCACATGGATAAGGAGCTTGATGGTTTCGACATGTTCAAGGGCACAGCGAGACCGTTGCTTCCGGACTTGGTGGTGTGCCTCAACCCCCTAGAGAACTACACGCTGCTGTACGAGTGTGGCCTGAAGAACATTCCCACGATTGGAGTCATTGACACAAACACTGATCCCTCCTGGGTGACATACACGATTCCCGCCAATGATGACAGGTTAGTAGAATTTTTGCCAGGTTCCTTTGCGTCAATCCAATGATTGCTAATTCTTTCTTAGTCTTCGTGCCATGGCACTGGTTGCTGGTGTCCTGGGCCGTGCGGGAGAGGCCGGCCAGAACCGACGTATTCAAGACGCCAAAAAGGGCGACATCTCTTGGAGCACTTCTCCCGAGCTTAGCCGCCACATGAGAAAGGAAGTGCAGGCTGCCCTCCTCAAGAGGAAAGAGGTCATGGGCAGGATGCAGGCCAACATTCAGGGATTTACAGATGAGGAGTTGAAGCTGCTGAGGTCGCAGTACCTGGGCGAGCAGCAGGAAGAGGTCACTGAAGATGAGCTGGTGAGCTTGATGGGAGAGACTGTCGCGAGTGAAGCTGCGGCGCCTGCAGAGTCGACACTGAGCGCGCAGTTGGGTAGCATCGAAGCGCAGCTGGAGAGTCTGAAGGTGAACGCTGCCGAGATTGAGTCAGCAGTCCGGAAAAGTGTATAAAAGACAATATTAGACGCATGTATAAAAGGGGGAAAGCAGGGGAGGAGAGGGATTTTAAAACAAAAACTGTATAATAGACGACGTGTATATGGATGTATGCAGGTGCACGCTGCAAACGAGATGAAAGTTTCCACCTTAATTTGGTTCATTTCAAGTCATTTCACTGCATCCCTTGTCGGTTTTCTCTTTTTCTTGAACTTCCTTTCCTCTTTCTTCCCTTTTTTCCCTCCCCCGAGCTACGGCCGCTGCCAATGACATCGCCAGCTTAACCTAGAGGAAACCCTCCGAGCCGAAGACGGAAAAACCCGTGCTCCGAAAGGGATTTACCTTTAAAGATAAGGTACCTCCGATACCTTTTTTAGCTGCCGACACACACACACACCACCCTGCAAAAGGGCTTTCCGCCTCCCCCGAGCAGAACGTCGCACGACGAACTTTTCAGCACAGCAGCCCAGCACCAGCACCAGCACCAGCAGCAGCACCAGCAGCAATCCAGCAAACCAAAGCCCAGTGGAAGAAAAACAGCCCCCAAAGCAGGAAGTCAGTCAGCCAGCAGCGCGAACTGCGGCCGCCAAACCCAGCCCGGCACCAATTCACAGAATTGGCTGCGATCACTGAATCCTAGCCGCGCAGAAAAGAAGAACCCTTTTAACCTTTCTTCTTCCTGGGGGGAAAAATAGTGAGGCTGGAGCTCACGCAAAGGGGACCAGACTGAAATTTTAGAGGACGACCCTGGATTTTTTTTTTTACCCTTCTTTCCACTTTGGGCCTTTTTTTCCTGCGTGCGCGCTGCAGCTGCGCTGGGACGTACCTGCAGAGAGGGAAAAATTTCCTAGGCGCTTTTTTTATCTCTTTATCTCAAAGCTCACCCTCTATCGTGCAGGCTTGTAGTGGCCTTGGCTTCAACTTTTTTAGGTGGACTTTTTTTTTTTGGAGGAGAATATTCGGGTTCCTTTTTTTCTCTCTCTTCTTTTTTTGACTCTTTTATTTGTTTTTTTCCTTGCTGCAAGGGGGAGGGAGACATTGTTTCCTATCCTGAGGGGATACTTCCTTTCGTTTCTTTTCCTCTTTTCCCTTTCCCTGTCGTTTCTTTTCTTTTATCCATGGTAAGTTGTCCTCTTCTTTTTTCTTCCTTCTCTCTTACCCCCCATCCAAGCTATACCCAATTGGCTCCCCGAGTCCCTTCCAACCCAAGGCAAACGTCCCTCTTCCTTTTCGGTCTGACCTTTGTGCTCCCCTTGCTTGGGATGACGTACCCCCATGGTGGTGAATGGGCTGCGATTCCCTCAACCCAGACTGACTGAGGCTGCGGCGAGGCTCGTGCCGTCAATGTTTAAGCGGGCCGGTGGCTGATTATCAAATATGCACAGAGCATCCTGCGTTGACCTACGGCTTTCCCCTTCTCTCACGCCCCCCCTTCCGAGCTTTGCCACGCACGCGCTACTAGTTTCTTTGCCATCGCATCTCGTCCCGGCTCAGCGCAAACGATGCCGGCCGCCGTCGATGACCCGGCCAGCCCCACAATCCATCGGGTCTCCGGCCAGCCACCGTTCCCGGACCCGAACAACCCGATTCTGCCGCCGGACATTGTGCCTCGCCAGGTGACGCTGCGAGATCGCCAGACCGTGGCCACCATTGTGCCCTTTGCGTCGCGCCACCAGATCCCCGTGTCGCTGGTTGTGTACCTGTGCGCGCAGATCAACAAGGAGATCGATGGCGGCGACACGTACCCCCTGATGGACCCCTTTACGGCCGATGGCTTCGCCGACTTTTGGTTCCAGAACTTTGGCGCCGTCATGCTGTTGGGAAGCATTGAGGGCGCGCATCAGCTTCTGGACGGCAAGGACTGGTCTAAAGAGTGTTTGGGCAGCTTCTACATCCGGCCCAACTACCCTGGGCGGAGCAGCCATGTGTGCAACGGCGGCTTTCTCGTTACCGACGCGTCCCGTAACCGTGGTGCTGGCCGCTTGATGGGCGAGGCGTACATCGACTGGGCGCCGAGACTGGGGTACACCTACAGCGTCTTCAACCTCGTGTACGAGACCAACGTGGCGTCGTGCAAGATCTGGGATGCGCTGGGCTTCAAGCGCATTGGACGAGTCAAGGGATGCGGCAACCTCAAGAGCTATCCTGACCGACTTATTGACGCCATCATCTATGGACGAGATCTGGCTCCTGGCGAAACCGAAGAGCTGGTAAGTGAGGAGCGCTTCGACAAGATCAAATACTATCTCAAGTACGGCAAATATCCCAATGGCGCAGACCGCGCTGAGAAGAGCCGTCTGCGCAGTGCGGCGACGCACTACAAGCTGCTCGATGGGGATAAGCTCATGCTCAAGGACAAGGAGGTCATATCCGACCCGGCGCGACAGTATGAGATTGCGCGCAGCGTGCACGTCATGCACCACGGCGGCATCAACAAGACGACGGCTACCATTGCGGAAAAGTATCACTGGAGTCGCATCAAGGAAACCGTTAGCGACGTTATCCGAGCGTGCGCTGAGTGCAAGGAGCTCGGAAAGACGCCGAATCCTGGAGGCACCAAGAAGACCGCTGCGCCTGTCCCTACCACTGCCGCTTCGGTAGCGACGTCAACAATTACGACACCGGCTCCCACGCCCATTTTACCCAGCAATGGCCCTCCACGGAATCACTCAATACCGTCCAATATCGCAACTACGGGGAGAATCTTGGCCCTACAAAGCCACGATACTATGCTGTCGCTTTCACCAAGCACCAGCCCCAGCCCGAGCGCATATGCAAACCCCAGCGACATCTCCGTCATACCGCCATCTCAGACGTTTCAGACCACCCAGGGCCTCCACCACCACCAACAGCAGCAGGCGCAGCAGCAGCACCACCACCATGGCCTTTCTCCAGATCCTCACCACCACCAATACCAACAACAGGCCCTGCATCACCACCAAGTAACCCACCAACAACCATCTCTCCACCACAACCCCCATCACCCAGCCCACCACCTCCACAACCCCATGCTGCAAGACCAGCCAAATCAACATGAAACGCACGTCTACCAGCCCATCGACCCCCAAATCATAAACCACCACCACCACCCCCAGCAACACCATGACATCGCCTTCGAGCACTACCACCCACACGCCGACTTCCAGGCCCTCCTCAGCGCAACGGAAGATGTCGTACCCAACCAGGCTGACGGCGACGTCCCGCCCTCGGTTGATACCGACCTGGAGATGCTCATTGAGCACGACGCCGTAGACGACGATGATGTCAACGACGTCGGCCCGAATGACCATCACGGGAATCACGTCATGGGTGACGACGATGTTATGGTAGACGGCTTAACCGGCGGCGCACCGCAAATGATGCGCAGAATAGGACATAGAGACGGAAGGGGCATATATGACATAAATTTCGGCGGTCCGGCGGTCTGAATTTACCAATCATCGTTTTTTTCTCTCTTCCCGTTTTTTTTATATCATGAGAATGAATTGAGGCGGGGCGTTGCGTTACGTTGCAATGCGTTGCGTTGAAGCCTTTTCCTTTTCCCTTTTTTCTCTTTTTCTTTCAGTTTCAGCATAGGTAGGAGTAAGAGTAGGAAGTATGATTGTGTGCGTCAGTGTAAATGGATATATGATGTATATACGGCCGCAACAAACGGGTATGATATGATATCCCTTATAGATTCATATAAAAGAAACAAATTTCTTTTTTCTAGCCTGAATTTCTTTTTCCACCATGACCTTTAAGTGAACAAACGATGTGAAGTTAAATTGTAGACAAATTAAAGAATTTACAGATAATCGTCGGAAAAAATGTCATATCAAAAAAAAAGTCTAGTAGATAATAGAGGCCAAATTTTTCTAGGTATCTTACAAGATCCTCAAAACCTCCATTTCCATTTCTTTCTTCCCTTATTTTTTATGCGTGTAAATGCTTAAATCCCCCCCTAATTTGCGCCTCAATTCTTCCACTCATGCTTTCCTTTTACTTCCCTTCTTTACCGTCGAGGCATACCCCGTCCTCTGCCCCTGAGTGCCCTCTGAGCAGCTCCCGGGGGAAGCTGACCCGGTGCCTGTGGCTTAGCACTCTCCTCGTTTCTGATAGTCTCGTCAACACCCAAGATCAAGCAGCTGGCCTCGGTGGCAGCTTGCAGAGCATTGATCTTGATCAGGGCAGGCTCCCAGACGAATCGCTCCAGCATGTCGGCGGTTCCCTCGTTCTGGAAGTCAACACCAGCCCATGTGTTGCCCTTTCGGTGCTCCACACGGAGCTTGTTTAGGATGTCGGTGGCGTCGAAACCGGCATTGTCGCATAGCTGTCGGGGGATAATCTCCAGCGCCTTGGCGAAGGACTTGATGATAGCCTGCTGCTTGTGGGGGATGTTCTTGTCGGCAAACTGGTGCAGGTAGGCAGAGATCTCCATCTCGACGGCACCACCACCGCCAACAATTGTTCGGTTCTTGACGGCTCGCTTGACAATCATGATGGCATCGTGCAGTGATCGCTCGACCTCGGCAATGAACTGCTCGGCACCTCCACGCAGGACCAGGGTGCAGGTCTTGGCCTCGGGGCAGCCCTCGAAAAAGTTGAATCTCTCTCCTCCAATCTGCTTCTCCTCGAAAGTCTCGCAGGTTCCCAGGTGCTCAGCCAGGATGTCTGAGCATGTTGACTGAATTACGGCACCAGTGGCCTGAGTGACACGCTCCATATCCTCAGAGGCAACACGACCGGCACAGAAAATGTCCCGGTCGGCGAAGTACTGGGTAGCCAAGTCACCAATGGGCAGCTTGCTGAGCACAACCTTGGCGCCAGTCTTGGAGATGGCCTCCAGCTTCTGGTAGATGATCTGCCACTCCGCATCCACGATGGCCTGGTATTCTGAAACTTGCTCAACGCGAACCTCGGCGTTGTCCTTCTCGGCCTTCAACTCCAGCTCGACATTCAGGCACACAATCTTGGGCTTCTGGAATGACTTGGGCTGCTGCTCGAAACCGGCATAGGAGAAAGTCTTCTTGAAGGCAACACCGTTGACGAAGCGAGACTCGGTCAGGGAACCGCCGGGGATTTTCTTGATGCCGATCAGCTTCTCGTTTAGGTCGTCTTGGTCGAGTGACAGGACGGCGTCAACCACCACTATATATTGTTAGTCTCCATGTGATATCTCGCATCATTTTGCGTGCAGTCATACTCTTTGTGAAAAACTCTGTGTTTCGCTTGATAAGCTTGCTTGTCATGGCGGTGGCGGCAAGTTTGCTCAGGGTATCGCGCTGGCTTCCATCCTCAGTGCTGACGGCAATCTCCTTGATCTTGTTGACGGCCATCTGCACCGCTCTCCTCAGGCCCTTGATGATGATCTGTGAGCTAACACCCTGTTCAACATGCTCCTTGACCTCCTTGAGGATCTCTCCAGCCAGGACGACGACGGATGTGGTTCCGTCTCCGACCTCAGCGTCTTGTGATCGTGCGATATCGACGAGGATGCGGGCAGCGGGGTGGACGATGTCGAGCAGCTAATTCATGCACTCAGTCAACTTGATTCTCATCATATTATAACGTTCTCCAAAAGAGATTATGTGTATAGGGGTCGGCCGTACCTTCATGACAGTCGCGCCATCATTGGTAATCGTCTGCTTGCCATTCTCGTCCACCATCAACAGGTCACCACCGTAGGGGCCCAGCGTCGACTTGATGGTGGCCTGGACCGCCAGACAGGCATTGATGTTGGAGACGATCTGGCCCTTGCCCTGGGAAGTGTCGGTTCCTGAAGCCCAACTTTTGTCAGCAATCGTGTGTCTGTGGCCGCGTTGGATGGCGGGCAGCGGTGGGCAGCGACGGTGGGGTAAATTTGAATCTTGGTACCTTCTTTCAGGACGATGATGGTCGGCGTCTGACCTCCGAACGACATTTTGGCGGTATTTTGTTGGAACGAGGGGCCAAAACGCTTCACGACGAGGGGAGTTGAGATGCGGTGGCTTTGCGGATTAAAGGGGCAGAATCCGGCGTCTTTGGACTCGCGGGTGTGCGAAGCTGTCGAGCTCCGGAAAATTGTTGCAGCCTTGACGATGGACTTGGGCGCACGGACCAGGGCCAGGGACAAAGGAGAGAGCAGGCCAGAGCCCCTCCAACCCCTTTAGGCACTAGAAGAATCTGGTGGGAGCAAGTGGAAGAAGAACCCCGCCAAAAGACGGGACATGCTGTCTTGGTAACCAGACATTTATAGGTGAGTTGACAAGAAGAAGAAGAAAAAAATCATGGAAAATTGCAAAAATAAATCTAGATATGTCTCCACTTCATTAAGTGGCTTGAATGCATGTTAAAAATATTCAAGTTAATATCTAGCTGTGTTGATCTTGTTAAGGCTATGTACTTAGTATTAGACATCAACGCTAGATTGTGAGGTGAGAATTCACAACTCGAGACTGTCGTGACAAAACCCATCACTGTTGCTGGTAATTCATTGTTACTGGTAATTGATATAAGAAACATTAACTTAAATTTTATTTGATTCAAAGCCCCGTGACAAAATTATAAAGTTGGTGAAGGTGGCTTTCCCTTGCCTCTGCCCGGCGCTGCCTCAAACTTGGCTTTCCATACATCTTCCTGCTGAAACAAGGCAATACACTCCATTGCTGTTGGCTTTCCATAATCTGGATCTGCGCCGCCCTCTACCAGGGCCTAGTTATTCGTTATTTAGCTTATAGTCCAAAAGAAAACAAATAATCGATAAAAAGGAAAATCCATGGGGAAAAAAGGACGTTCGCGCATACCTCAATAACAGCATCCTCCTTCTTAAAAACGGCTCCAGCAAGGGGACTCTGCCCTCTGTCGTTGACGCGATTCGGGTCAGCGCCGTGTTCTATCAGTAGTTTAACCAGTTCTGCGTGTCCATGGTAGGCTGCGAGCATAAGCTGGAAAATAAATGTGAGTCATATAAGCCCATGTTAAGAGATATCGACAATCCCGCTGTTGCGGCTCAATAAGACACCGACAACGTTGCTTTTGGTGACGCTCTTACCAATGTGTCTCCCTTTTCATTGGTCATATTCGGAGGTAATCCAGCTGGTAGAGCCTGTTGAAAAACAGCGACGTCGCCACCTCTGGCAGCATCGTACATTCGTCCAGCAAATGCGATGACTTCGGGTGATAGCGTCGGGGCGCCTGAAGATTGTTGTGAGGGGTCCATGGTGTTATTAGCAATTAAGTGATTTCAATATGCTCAGCCCTCGTTAATTTTTATTAGTATGGAACAGTTTTTTTGTTAAAGATAAAAGATTGATTTGATTATGTATCGGAGAGAAATGAAGATGAAAAGCAAAATATTCACGAGCTATATGGAGTTCAGATCCCGAGCTCCGAGCTGGTAGCCACCGATGACGTGTGAGGTGCAGCGTCCGCACTGGCGACGATGCTGGAATTTGCTTCACATGCCGAGAAAAAAGACAACGAGGCACCAATGCTGGCGGATCGTTTGAGACTTAAAGAAAATGACGGAGCACAGAGTCAGATTCTACTATATGTGCAACTAAGAATTTTTACAGCTCTTATTGAGGAATGCAGTCTATGAAAAGGAACAGTATGATCAATAACCCCGAGTCTGCATTGTAGCACTTGACAGCTCACTCACCAAGTCCTAGCTGTTGGAAAAATAAAAACAGGAATATCAATCCTTATAAAGTAAAAATTCTCATTCTCAGTTTCATCAAAGTCAAATAAATATTTTACATCGCTCGCTCAAATTCATTCTTCGTTCATTCTAATAAAGTCGCCCCAGCTGCAACTTGAAGTTGTGCAACTCGAAATAGTGGCGTGGGGGGCGAATAGTATAAAAGGTAATCGGAACCGGCCGTTGGAAGGGAAGAAAAGGACAGAAGCGTATCCTCCATGCATCGTATTCGAGCATGTCTATTCATTCTCGTTTCCTCTGTGTCGACAATAATTATTTTCTGAATAGGAATTTCGAAGTCGCTCGCCCGTTCGCCTCTCGGGACTCACTCGTGTTCTCGCAATCTCCGAGCGACTCTGTCGTCATCAAGATTTGGCTTTCTGAATTGCCCCTCAGTAGTCCGCAGTGCCATCGCCTTCGCTGGTATCAGGCTCGTTGGGAAGAGGGGCTTCTGGAGCCTCTGGCTGTGGCGTTTCCGGCCGATGCTGCGGCATTGTGATGGAAGAGTAATTGAATATGTGTAGAATTGGATTTGATCAGTGGTGGTTGTTGGAATAATGTTGTCGCTAAGGTTGGTCGGAAAAAAGAGGAGACTTATAATGCCCCTTTCAAGCAAATTCTTCCAAGGCACAGACTCCTGTCCTCGTGATAAGCATCGTTACGTCAGGAAGTAGCATTTTGTGTAGCATTCGGGCGTCTGCCTACAGATGGTTGGACAGGCGATTGCAGCTATCAGTGAGCGTCTCTGTGACAGGACAGCAGAGATGGCTTGGAGGGAAAAGAGACGCCACCAAGGGTAGACTGTGTTTTAGTAGAAACCAGCGATGAAGACGAATCCTAAAGCTTAACCCTCTAACTATGGCTGAAGACGGCTTCTTCAATGTAAGACCTACGGCACAGTCTACAGTCTACATGGCAGGAAGAGAGCGAGGGTAAGCGAAGGCTCTCACGATGTAGCCTCGGCTTCTCAAAAAGAGAGCGAAGGAAAAAAAAATTAATTGCGTACCTGTGGTATCAGCCAACATGAATGTGATGAGATGTGACAGCTGCAGCATGTAACGCTGATAGCTCGCCATTCTTGGCATGCTGTCAATCGGGCTCACATGTCAAATCAACCGATCTGGCCAATAGCGCAGGCGAATATTTACTATAGAGTAATACATAGGTACTCTTGGGGCATCGTGAGTCGGCCCTTGACCCTTGTCAACTCCGACATATTGGATTCTCGACTTGGAAGCGAAGTTGATTGAATGGAAAAAAAGTGATCGCCGAGAGATAGATAGACAGGCATACCACATGCTAGCGGAGTCCGATACAGGCCCTTCAGTGGCTTCTGGCGGTCTACGGCCCCTCCCCGGCGACCGATAGGCTCTGGAGCCCCTCCTCCAGCGTCTTCCCCGCCACTAAGACGCTGTAGCCGCCTCCAGTCGTCCGACGGGTGACGTATCGATCACGCCAGATGCCAATGCGAGGGTGTGCCAACTTTTCACATCAGACAACCACCACAATGCAGGCAGAACTCTATCAGCAAACGAACCACCGCCGTGGAGATTGCCCATGTCGAATCAGATTCGCCAATCTGGCGGGCGTCATGGACCCTGTGCAGCTTTCCCCAGGGCCATTGGCCACTGGCATCCCAGTAAGCTGCGACTGCATCCTGCTGGGCTCGTTCGATTCAACCATGGCATGATACCCAACCTTGTTTTTGCTGCTCTTCTAGTCGCTCCGAGCTGCAAATAGTGCTCTGCTTGCATAGTTTTCTCATCCTCAGCTCCATCGATTGGTACTAGCTCCTCGATCTGTTGGTTCAAGCTCCCGCAGCTGTGGTGCAATCACTGTTGTCTCCCCCATATTATCCATTCCACCAACACGGGAGGGGCGAGAGATCAAAGTATCGACGGCTTACCCTTGTAGGCGGCTTTAACTAGTACCCGTGTCGGCGGGAAGCCATCAATTCCAGCCGCTCGCTCTTAGCTCTTGGCGTTATACTTAAGTAGAGGCGCTCTTCGCTCTGGATTACGTCTTGTATCTGCAAGGCAACTCCCTTCTTCAGAACATTAGAAGCCAAGCAACTCTTCAACAATGGCCGAAGTTCAATCAATTCGGGCATTTGGCCAAGCCCGCTCAACTGTCCAGGGCACTCCCCTGTCCGATGAGGAAATCAAACAATACAATGACTACTTCAAAGCCAGCTGCTACCTGTCTCTGGGTATGATTTATCTTCGAGATAACCCTCTGCTTCGCGAGCCCCTTAAGAAGGAGCATTTGAAAGCTCGTCTGCTCGGACACTTTGGATCAGCCCCTGGCCAAATTTTCACTTATATGCACTTCAATCGTCTTATCAAGAAGTACGACCTAGATGCGTACTTTGTGTCTGGCCCCGGCCACGGCGCTCCAGCCGTCCTCTCACAATCTTATCTCGAAGGTGTCTATTCAGAAGTCTACCCAGACAAAGCACAGGACCTTCAGGGTCTCCAGAAATTTTTCAAATATTTCTCCTTCCCAGGTGGAGTTGGCTCCCATGCAACCCCCGAGACTCCAGGCTCTATCCACGAAGGTGGTGAACTCGGCTACTCCATTTCTCATGCCTTTGGCTCTGTATACGACTATCCGGATCTCATTGCCCTTACCATGGTAGGAGATGGCGAAGCAGAAACTGGACCTTTGGCCACTGCATGGCATAGCACCAAATTTCTAAATCCCATCACGGATGGCGCTGTCCTTCCTGTTTTACATCTCAACGGCTACAAGATTAACAACCCTACCATCTTGGCAAGAATTTCGCATGATGAGCTCCAAAAGTTATTTGAGGGCTATGGATGGGCACCCTATTTCGTTGAGGGAGATGATATAGACACCATGCATCAGGCCATGGCCGCAACGCTCGAACACTGCGTGAAAGAGATCAGGGGCTACCAGAAAGAGGCTCGCGAGAGCGGAAAAGCTATCCGACCAAAGTGGCCCATGATTATCCTTCGAACACCAAAGGGCTGGACCGCGCCTCGTAAGGTGGATGGTAACTATCTTGGAGGCTTCTGGAGAGCACATCAGGTCCCCATTACCGACCCCGCGACAAATCCAGCCCATCTAAAGATCCTCGAAGACTGGATGCGCAGCTATGAGCCTGATAGGCTGTTTGATGAAAGCGGCAAACCTATCGCTGCATTGACTGCCCTTACTCCTACAGGTAACCGTCGTATGAGTGCCAATCCTGTTGCCAATGGCGGAATTCTCAGAAAACCCCTAAATATGCCCGATTTCAGGAAGTATGGCGTTGCCGTTGAGCATCCTGGCGCTGTCACGGATGCCAGCATGAAGAGACTGGGAGTCTTTTTACGAGATGTGGTTGCGGCAAACCTACATAACTTCAGATTGTTTGGCCCTGATGAGACTGAGTCAAATAAACTGTCAGCTGTGTACGAGGTGGGCAAAAAGGTTTGGATGGGCGAGTACTTTGAGGAGGATGAGGATGGTGGTAATCTTGCTCCAGCAGGCAGAGTCATGGAGATGCTATCTGAACACACCTGTGAGGGCTGGCTAGAAGGTTACATCCTCAGTGGCCGCCACGGCCTATTGAATAGCTACGAGCCATTCATTCACATCATTGACTCTATGGTCAACCAGGTGAGCTGAAATGCGATGATGCTTGTATCTTACGATCAACGCTAACCTTTTGTAACAGCACTGCAAATGGCTAGAGAAATGCTTTGAGGTGGAGTGGCGTGTACGAGTCGCTTCTCTCAACATCCTCTTGACATCAGTCGTTTGGAGACAGGACCACAACGGCTTTACTCACCAAGATCCCGGCTTCCTTGATGTTGTTGCCAACAAGAGCCCCGAAGTTGTTCGCATCTATCTTCCCCCTGATGGAAATTGCTTGCTATCTGGTACGTTGCTTTATTCGCCACTATATGTATTGAGGTTGCTAACAAAACGGCTGCAGTCATGGATCACTGTCTTCGATCCTCAAATTATGTCAATGTTGTTGTTTCTGATAAACAAGATCATCTTCAGTATCTCGACATGGACGCTGCTATCATTCATTGCACGAAGGGTATCGGCATCTGGCCTAAATTCAGCACCGACATTGGACAGGACCCCGATCTGATCATGGCCTCTTGTGGTGATATCAGCACCCACGAAACATTGGCAGCTATCGACCTCCTCCTCCAGCACTTCCCAGATCTCAAGATTCGCTATGTCAACTGCGTAGACTTGTTCAAGCTGATTCACCCGAGCGAACATCCACACGGCCTCAGCGATAAAGAATGGGTTAGCTTATTCACAGACAATACGCCCATCATTTTCAACTTCCACAGCTATCCCTGGATGGTGCACCGCTTGACATATAAGCGCCCTGGAAGCCAGAACATCCATGTTCGCGGATATAAAGAGAAGGGCAACATTGATACCCCCTTGGAGTTGGCCATTCGCAACCAGACCGATCGATTCAGCTTAGCCATTGATGCCATCGACCGCATGCCTCAGCTAAATAACCGAGGCGCAGCCGCCCGGCAGGCTATGCTGAATGCCCAGATTGAAGCTCGAACTGAGGCATTTGAGAGGGGTATGGACCCGGAGTACTTGACGAAATGGACGTGGAAGCGAGACGGTTTGTGGAGCAAACATACATAGAAGTGTACTATTAATGGAGTGCTGGAAATACAGATGGCTGGAGTGGCTGATTTTCCCTATACAGGCTCAGAGCAGGTATAGTCACACTAGGATTGTTAAAGATTTTTTTTACTAGCATATGGTTACAATTCAAATTATGCGATAGATATATTATCATACGGTGCCAAATGAGAAGCAAAAAAATAGAAAATCTTCTAACTATAAGTACACAGCTCTATTTTACGCACTCACTTATTATACCAAAGAGTTATTAACTTGAATATAGGTACATATATTTACTAGGTAGTTTCCTACTAACTCCACTACCTCTACGATTTATTTAATGTAATATAATCATTTCAGGCTTTTAGTGTTTTATTCTTACTATGTATATAATTTCATTTCTTTTCCCTTACATTCCCAATCCTTACTGCAAGTACGGGACCTAACATCAAAGACTGTAGAGGTTTCTAATATATTGTGAACTTCAAAGCAATAATATATTTGGCCAACACTTGCGCTGCCTTCGATGTTGTTTCCTATTACAGAGGAGTGGAGACCTGTACGTGGTATCCAAGGTGGTAGGAATTAAACTTAAGAGAAGAGCTTATCGGAACATTGAATTCCTAAAATTTTCACAAGATGCATCGATATGGATGTACCTCACTGTTTCTACCTTTTCTGTCTGGCTTACTGTATGAGGTAAACAATTGAGAAGCCGAAAACAATTGAGGGTGGATTTCGGCCACAGTAGCAAGGGCTATCCATGTATCAGTGCCCAACGTCGAGTGTATGACATATAACTGTAGCATTGCATCTGTGAGGAGTCGAAGTATCAGCAAATCAGATTACGACTTGCGCTGTACTCGGTGAATAAGACTGTATTGCTAATCTTATCTGGCTATTGGGACCCGCCAGCTAAGTTAGAACGATCGCTGCGATTGGAAAGAATCAAGCGAGGCTGCATGAGGCCCCTGATTCAGCTGTACTGACAAGGATGGGGAGCCTCATGACCAGGCTGTAGCTGCGTTGTAAGGTCGAAAAATATTTTTGCCCCCAATCTCGCAATGCAGGCTTCTTTCAGAAATAACTATGCAAGGGCTATAGATCAGTAAGTTTAGAATACATTGGACGTCATCGTAACTACTCTTCTCCTTCCTTCATACACAGCATTGAAACTCTCTTGCCTGGTGCAAATATTTAATTTTTAACCATCAATCAAAGAGACAATGTCGAAACACTCAATCTTCTTTCTTGTCTGTTTCATTACCACCATTGTCGTCAATGCCAGTGGCCTCGATGATTTCTCCAATAACCTAGCATCAGATCTAGGGCCTCTTCTTTCGCTGTTGGGAGATGCTGCCACTATCCAATATCTTAGCGAAAACACGAGATTAATTGACTATTTCATCTTTGCTATGGCCCCCATTGGCATTATTAGCACCATCACAGCTGTTATTCGAATATGCGGAAGTTCCGCCCTCAGAGCATTTATTGGAAGATCGCAAGAGGGAGAAAGTATAGCAGAAGCAGAGCTTTGCACATCTACAAGTGCAGACGTTTGCGAGAAGTTTGACAAGGGCGGGATTACTCGAGTCCTTGGCCGACCAGATATTATCGAGCTCATTTACTTCTCAAACGCGCCCAAAGACGGCGAATCGAATTTACATTTATTCACGCGATATTTGGAAGGGGATGAGGAAGATATTGATTGGTTCAAAGTCCCGAATGGAAAGAAAAGTGCATGGAAATTTGCTCCAAAGCCAAATATCTCTCTCAACGTGGGAATTAAGCGCCGCCAGATGTAATTTTCTACATTGTAGCCGCTTTTGGATTTATTCTACAGTCAGGAGTAGTCATTTTTGCTGGTATAAGTCACTGGCTACTTGGTTGGAACGTTTAGGAGCTTAGCAGCGAAGCTTCTCGAGATTACGCACCGGGAATCTACATTGCGGGTACATTCACTTTGTGCTTGGGCGTATGGAGTTGCGCAGCACTGATCGGGGAAACAACTGATGAACAATACTACAAACGAAAAAGAAAAGACAGTTCATCAATAATTTACTGGCTACAGCCAGGGCCACAGATCATTGGAGATCAAACGTTCAACTCCTTTTGTTTGCTCAGATGAGACAAAGCCACTTCAAACCTGGACATCATCGACACAAAATTCTCAAAAAAGATATTCTGGTACATTTATCGCCGTTTCACTGGTAGTTCTGGGCTATATCGCTCAATTTATTGGCCTTCGGGGACTCGATGCGTGGATTTCTATTGCTCAGCTTGCTATTACTCTCGTTATGAGCATATTACGTGGTGCTTTACGCATGCAGCGGCTTAGTAAGAGCGACAACCTTATACAACCCATTTTTGAGAATGATAAACTGTTGGCTGAATGGGATGATTTGGTTGCTGGCCACGAGCTTGATTGGTTGGCCGTTGAGGTCTCTAAAGAAAAGAAGCCTGAGAAGAAGTCGTCTAAAAGATGCGCTTTCCAGAACTATGTACTTGAGAAAAACGTAACTGAGGAAGAACTTGAGGAAGAACGTGAAGAAGAGGCACTTGAGAAAAAATCGCGGAATAACTACACCTGGCATATCACGGGGCAACATGAAAATGCTACTATCGTCAAAGACCCTAATAGCGAAGATAGGACGAAAAAGAGCCTTCTATTTGAAAACAGAGTTCGCCTTTCCCAGTTAACTGGACATAATACTACATTAAATATAAAGGAATTGGATGATAGCCAGAATTGGAAAGATAATCGAGTCAAGGTCCGTAACAAGATCAAGCATCTTGGCGCGGCAATTTCTGAAGCAGCAGCGATTCTTTTGCACGATCCTACAACAAAAACCCCGATTTGTTTAAAGACATCGTCGAAAAATTTCAGGGACGACGTTTTGAATGGCCGGCAAGTGGGTTTATTCAAGCCATCAAAGATAATTAAAGAGCAGAAGCGCTTTATTATCTTTGCTTGACGACACCTGGAGACTTTAACTCTTCCAAGCTTGGACAGTACCTTCCCCTCGCCGCTCAGAATAAGTGGCCTGAGGTTATTTCCACACTTTTAGAGATGGGAGAGAATCTCGACATAACAGATGAAGATGACAGAACTGCAGCCTCCTATTGTGCTGAATTTGGTCAAGAATTACCCCTTCAACAACTTATTGATATGGGTGCTAATCTTGATATTGCTGATAAGAAAGATTTGACACCTCTTGTCTTCGCCATTAAGAATGGACATGAAAATATTGTGAAGCAGCTGCTGCGCACTAACAAAGTCGACTGCAATAGGCGGATGTACAACGGAAGGAACGCTCTATGGTTCGCAGTTGAACGAAACTCTATCAATATCATGGAGTCATTACTTGATAATGGAGATGGTGTTGAAGAAAACGACTACCGTATTCCACCACTTTTTTTGGCTGCCAACAGTGGCTATAAAAAGGCAGCAGAGCTTCTTATAACGCGAGGCGCAGCTATTGATGTACAGCACAGCTCTCAAACAACGCTCTTAATGTGGGCTATATGGAGAGGACATACAGATATTGTGAAGCTGCTCGTGCAAGCTCTTACGAAGACATTGGTGATGACGCAACTTACAAAAGACCAAGTTTCTGAAGCAGAGAGCCTGCTTGGCCCTGGCTCTCAAATTCGTCCACTTCGCAATCATAGTGATGGTTTTTGTTCAACTTTGGATATCCGGCCGCGATCCACGCCTGGTCAAACTGACTTATTCCGTATTGCCTTTAACCCTATTTATTCAGAACCACCGTGTATAATGCTTGGCATCAGTGCAATAAGCAGAAAAATGGATTCTGATAGTCGCGTTCAGTGGAAGGCGAGTAACGTTACTGCTTCAGAACTCGAATTAAAGAACACTAGCACCAATGGCACCAATTCAGATGGAGAATCAGGCAGTGTTGTTTGGCTCGAATTTGGCCCAGACGAAGAAGATTTTCAAGGTATGAATTCAGGAGTAAATATAAATCGATGATACTCTCGAATATGGATACAGATTGCTAACATATAAAAAAAAGTTGGTAAATCTTACTATCTAGCAGATACCGAAGAGCAAATCCAATTCGAACAACCATACAAGAAAGCTCCCAATGTTATCGTATGGTTTTCTGGCCTCGAATTTCTTGACCAAGAAGGTTGCTCCTTTTATGCTAGTATTGGAACTATTCAACCGGCTTCTTTTAAGCTGCAGTACTCTAAACAAAAGGTATCTGTGACTTGGCTGGCCTTTCCGAGCGAAGGCAAACGCATTCGAAAGGGTCATGGTAAATGCACTCAAGATTCTGATTGTGTTCTTTTTAATGGGCGCTACTACATTAAAGAAATCGTAGAAAAATTCGAGGAGACATTTGAAAGGACACCTCGTATTTTTGTGGCGATCAATAAGATCAAAATGGAGTCTGGGAAAAGGATAGATATCACAGTAAAGATATCCAAACAGTCTACTACAGGCTTCACTTGGATTTGTAGCGCACCACTCCACGCGGACGTTGAAGTTGATTGGATCGCATTTGGGTAATTACTGGAAAGCATGTAACTATTTAAAGTAATAGAAGCAATAGAAATTTATTCTCTTTCAATGCAATAACGGTGTGCGTAGCTGTGGAGTTATGTGCTTATAGTTATAAGAGTTCCTAATTTTTGCTTCCCAATTTGAGCCCTTGAATCTAACGTGATATAAGAACCTTGAAACGAGGATGTAATGACGAATATGTATTGTCCACTTGCCCTTACGAGTGCAAATTACTGCGTGAATCATTGCAGAATTAGATTTATTTTTATTTAGCTAGACTAAGGATCATCCCACAGTTGCTTGATCTCCAGGATCCTCTTATCTCAAGTGGTAGAAGCCCATTAATCTGGCGCAGCCTCCGTTTACCGTCATTACTGTCATCAAAAATGCATCCGTCATGCTAGACTAGAGCATCAAAACATCCTCTAATACCGTCCAGGCACTCTGAGAACTTGGCCCGGGTAAATCATATCCGGGTTGTCAATGCCATTGTGCCGGGCAATCTCCTCATAAGAGGTGTCATAGCGGGCAGCAATGGAACGGAGCGTGTCTCCCTGCTGAACAGTGATGGTGTGGCCGCGAGACCTGGAGCGGGAGTGGTGGTGGTGGTGACGAGATGAGCGGCTGGAGCTGCGGGAGCGACGGCGAGAGTGGCTGCGAGATCGGCTGCGGTGTCTGCGCTCCTCTTCATATCTGCGCTCCTCGAATCTCTCCTCCTCGCGTCTGCGTCTCTGCTCCGCCTCCCATCTCTCTGCGTCTTCCTTTTCCTCGTGTCGCTCGTGTCTCCAGTCGGAAACGCCGTCCTGCAGCTTCGATCCGGCAAAGGCACCAACGATGGCGCCAACCACGCCGCTCGTCTTGGAGTGGCCGGTGGCCTGGCCTCCGAACTTGGCTCCGCCAAAGGCTCCAGCAGCACCGCCAGCCAGAGCGCCCATCAGGCCTCGCTCGCCCTCCTGGGGTTCGCCGCCATAGTTCTGCTGCTGGCCATAGTTCTCCTGGCCATAGTTCTGCTGCTGGCCATAGTTGTTGTGCTGGCCCTCTGCTCCATAGGGAGGAGGCTGTTGGTATTGTGTGCGGTATTGATCGTTGTTGCCCTGCTCGTAGTAGGAGTTGGCAGAACCGCCTTGTTGTTGTTGGTGGTGGTAGCCCTCCTGGGGCGGGTATCTGTTGTCTTCGTTGTTGTAGTAGCCGCTCATGATTGCTTCGGTGGTAGAAACTTGGAGGAGAAAAAGAAACGGTGATTGAGATGGAGTGTCTAGTCTGGCAGAGCAGAAGCCGAAGCAGAAGTCATGTGGGACGGGGACCGCGCCATTTATAGAAAGCCAACACCCATACGAAGTACATACAAACTAATAGACGCGGCCTCCAGCTCGATCCCCCCCTCCACTCCCCCTGCGCAGAAAAGAGTGGCTGATGGGCTTGGCCTGACGAGACACAGCCCCAATATCACGCTGCCACGTATACGAGCAAATGGGTGGCAACCTATAATGTTCCAGAGCTAGGGACGCACGGGGAACGTAGGTTGCCGTGAGTCTCAAGTGCGGAACCGACAATTGGATCCCTGGGTCTTGTCGATTCCTGCCAAAGGACCCTTCGGCTGTCTCCCTCGAAATGCGGCGGTGTATGGTGGGATGGACCCCTCGTATGGATACGTGACGAGCAAGTGGATTTGGGCAAACCCCTTAAGTGGAACAAGGCAGCTCTGCAACCGGAGTTATTCTGACAGTATTGTTTAGTAGTGGGAGTATTGAACAGACTGTAAACTCTGCCAACAAAGCAACTCAAAGCGGCATCAACTTTCAACCAACTCCAAGCAATGCCCTTGTTAACGATCGATCCAGCATCTGATGGACCCCTCTTTCCTATTTCTGCCGTAAGATGTCGTCAATGCCAGGTTGCTCCACCTCAGAAACGGATCCAGCTTACAAGCGGCTCTTGGTAGAGGTGGCGCGGTTTGTCGCAGCCAGACGCCATGTTTCACCAATCATTTGCGCCAACCCAATGGTGGGCCAGGAATATGGCAGCCAATGGCTATTGTCCGAAGCTGGCAAGGATAGTGCATTGATGCTTAAAGCACTAAACAACAAGCATAGAACATAACTGTAAAAGAAAGCATGTCTGGCGAATAGGAAGAGTTCCAGCGTATAAGTGTCGATAAAAAAAGATCGGTATCCAAAGCAATCCCAGCGGCTCAAATGAATCTTTACATGTGGAGTATTTCCGCCGTGTCTATTGTAGGGCAATGAATTGGAGAACCAATAGTACCGACACAGATAGAAGCACAAATACTGATGTGGCTATGTCCCAAGGGGTGCGTTTTTCTTTCTCGACTTTGCGTTTGATACCAGTTTGATGATGTTGCTCGGCTTCTCGTTCAAAATGTTGTTCAAAGGGCTGCTGCTGATGGTTCTCTTCATCGTCTTGTTCCACACAGCGCTGCGTATCTGGTTCGCCGTCTCTTCTGGTTCCTTGGTTGGTTGTATCTCCAGCTGCATTTTCGACATTATTTTCAGTGCTCTCTGCTGTGACACCGGTAAGGTCACAGAGCTCATCGTCATCTGAGTCGCTCTGGCTGTTCACTTCAGTATATGCCCCGGCCTCGGCTTCCGCGTGGGGCTGGACCGCAAATCGGTCCAGCCAAAACATAAATGGCACTCGGCGTGTTGTAAAATTCCAAAATAAAGTCGAAACTGGTGTGCTGAAAGTCGCAAATATTCTAGGCACAGCAAGAGCGGTAGTGGTACACCATGCTAGAAGCAGATCTATATTTCTCCATGTGAGCAGGTGCTCAAAGGAAATGAAATAGCCACCAAGTCTAACAAAATAAAATGAAATGAGTGTGCAAATGACGTGGCCGCTCCATGATAAATTATCCTGCTTCCAATCGTTGTATAGAGCATCATCGAATACGGCCCACCACCCAAGTATCAAGGATAAAACGGTCACGCAGACGACCCGGTATGGCAAATGGATGTAGGAGCTTCCGCTGAGCCAAAACACAAAGTTGCATATGTAAGAGAAGATATTTAGACAAGACGACCGGAAAACTACTATATGAGAGCGTTGCGGCGAGAGAATAGGGAATGCGATGAGTGGAAGCAGAGCTGCCACCTCGCTCAGCTGTTCCGGAGTGACGGTACCGTTACCGTTACCTGTAACGGCGGCACTGCTGAATAAAGCACTGAAAAGTTGTTCAGCCATCTTGTCGCAGTATTTGTGCTAATCGCAACAGTATTAGATTGAAATTCGATTTGACTGATCGCATGGGCAAGTGGATGAGTGAGTTTTGGGTGCCCAGGGAGCAAGGGAAGTCTGGGCAAAGCTGCGTTATTATATAGAATTACGGCTCAGCATTAGCTTCAAGAATGGAGCCTTTAAGTTCGATTGAGGATCGATACTACATGTATAAACCTTGAATACGTGTCTAGTTGGGCAAACATAGTATTTTAATGGAGCATCTGTATCGTGGCTTCGTGGGACCACTGGAGGCTGTTGGGAACTATGTCTCTTTTTCGATTTTGCGTTTCGTGATTCCGGCTGGTCTTTAGTATGTCTCTTCATTCACAAATGAGGAGCAGCGTAATAGAAGGCTTGCCCAAGGGCGTACAAAACTTGCTTGTAGAAAATGATCCCATATGCGTTTCTGCTTAAACCTATATCATGAACACTATACAATATAATAACGCCTTCTATCTTCGCGACGAGAGGATGTAATCGAGGGCCAGAGTTTGAGAGTGAAAGCATGTATGTGCCTATATATATATATATATATTGCTATAGTTACGGTATAATGTACATTTACAATTCATAGTACTTCTGAAATGGCTTCTTTTAGCCATATTGGATCCAGCCATGTCGTTTATCAAACATATCGTACAGTCACAAGCAGGGCCCCCATCCACCATCCATACTCATCAATTTTACCGTTAAAAATTCATTCCCAAAACGCCTCTTTGTATATAATTTTACACTTTTATAAATTTGAATCCAGCTTGTATATGCCTTGCCCAAATGAACATCAAAGAGCCTATCATCATAGAACAGCCACAAAACAGCTGCAGGCCCAAGTAGTCACCATGCTGGGCTGACACAATTGCGCCACCAATGGGGCTTCCTATCAGCGCCCCAACGGATTCGATTGCAAAGAGCGTGCCAACTCGAGTGCCTATTTGGCTAATGTCGGAGATTTGCGCGACAAGCGTTGTGCAAATACCGATGAAGCCTCCAGAAGCGAATCCAAATATGGAGACAAAAACAAGTATACCGGCTATGCTCTTGATGGGTATCCAGACCAAGAGGCAGACAAGAGCAGAGAAAAAGGTAATTGATACCATCATGTTGAATCTACCAACCTTGTCGGCAGTAACACCTGAAAGAACTCGCCCCAAGATACTCACGGCATTGAGTATGGGCAGTAGATACGGAACCAAGGTCGGAGAGAACCCGGCTTTTTCGGCCTGAAGGAGGACGTAATTGAAAGGTAAAAACATGCCTAACATGAAGAAAAATGCAGCCACGGAAGTGACGGCCAACCGAATATCCTTGAGATTATCCAAGTACTCTTTTAAGACGAAACGGCGCGGCTTAGGAGGTAGTCTCGTTTTGACCGTCAAGCACGCAAAAGCGAGCAAAAATATAAAAATGAGTGACATTACTCGCATCATCCACGGGAAGCCGATTTTGGCAATCAGTTTATTCATCATGATGGGCCAGAAAAGCCCGCCGAAAGATGAGCCTGTGACCATGACGCCGTAGGCAGCGGCACGATTCTTCTGAAACCAGCTGGCGATGGAAGACATGGCTGCGTGAAACACGGCACTGGATCCGATTGCGGCAACAATCCCCTGGGAAAGAAATATTTGGTAGTACTCCGTGGAAAAGGAGAGCATCATGAGGCCAAAGATGAAGGTGACTGAGCCTCCCCATAGGAGCCATCGCGGTCCGTAGTTGTCGAACACGAGACCAAACTATAATAGCAATAATTAGTACCTATCTTATACATACTGCTTTTCATCCTTCTTTTTCTCTTTTCTCAACAGCTTTCAGATGAGGCAGTTCCACTTACTATTGATCCGCAAAAGATTTGTAAAAAGACCAGCGCCGATAGAATCCAACTCACAGTCGATTGATCATATGCCTTTAGAGGACCAGATACATAATACTGCTCAAACACTCCAACAGAGTTGATCAATCCAAAAGTGCACACCAAGGCACACCATCCACCAAGGACGACCAGCCAAGCTTTCAGTCCGCCATCAGGAAAGGAGTCCAAGGAATTCTCGGGGGATTTGTTAGCCTCAAGGTCAGATCCATCTTGTGAAAGTGCGTCTATGCCAATGAAATCTTCAATCTTGAAATGTAGTTTAAAGTCAATTTCTTCGCTCACTCGCCAATCGTCGGCCACAGCCGTGACAGCAGAAGATATTGAGGCAGGCATCATAAATTCTAATAATAACAATATTGTTGATCAAAGTTGAAAAAAGAAGGAATCAAAAATAGAATGTCAACTTCTTTGGGGAAGCATGAGATGGGAATTGGCCCTTACGGAACAGATAAGGAACATGCGGATTGAACTGAGCACGAGCTTCAAAGAGGCATTTGCAGTATGCATGTCATTGTGGGCGGATCTCGAAGCAAAGAAGAACAAACCTGTGATATTCAGGTCGGTGTGTCTTGCCAAGATATTCGGTGTCTATCACTCAACATGGATGTTGTGTTGAAATCATGGCATTCTTTCATAAGGAAAAGCACAAGCACAATACAGCGTGGACATTACAGTGCACAGTCCGTTCAATTTCCCCTCCACCATCCTCTTCTTTCTCTCTTCGGAGTTCCTCTCTTCGGAGTTTCTCTCTTCTATCCACATGTGAATACATTTTCGACGGTGTCGCAAGAATAGAAAGTGTGTGTTGGTCGCGTTGATCGGAGCAAACAATTGTCCTAGACTGCCGCTTTGACAATAAGCCGAAGTGTCTGCAATGGTCTGTTCTTTTTACCCCGCGCATAGCTAGAGAACAATCGCTTGGTCGTGAATGAGGGCTGGCTTGTGAGAATGTGCCAAAGGATCATCTGAAGTGTTAGGAGAGCGAAAGACTAGCGAGGTCAAAGCAAAACAAAGAGTGTAAAAGCAGGGTGCTTGGCTTTGTCTGCGCTATGATATACAATGAAAGCACTCATCCCGCTGTCAAACGAATGTCTGTGTCCCTAAACATCAAGGTAGCGCACTCCAGATTCCCCTGCTTCCATACGTACCGTCCGAGACAGTGCTTCTCCAAAACGAACAGAGCGTTTCGAATCTTTCTTCAGTCACCCGCAATATGGCGCGTGGTTTCGCGCTCAGAGCAAAAGCCACGAGATCCGAGCATTGGTCTGCGCGCAGGCACAAAAGTCGCATCACATTCCAACTGGCAGCAGCAGCAAACTACATCACCGCCACAATTCCAAACTGTGTTAGATATATCAAATCTTCCATGTTGCAAACAAAGTGACTCGATACCATAGCTGAATCACCGAAGTGACTTGGTAATATACAACATACAGGCTTGTTCCGCAAGCAATATTTCTATTCGCCGTCCCATTCTTTGTCTCCCACGTTAATTTTTTTAGACGAACTCTTTCAGGTCTTTCTTATCCGCAAATGTTACTTTTCCATCCTTCTTTGTCTGTTGCACCTTGATTCCAGATTCGATGACGTCTTCCTTTGTAGACTGTACGCTTTGAGGCTTGCCAGACAGCTCAAGCGCAGAAGCCAATGCCCCGGCCTGTGAATCGGCAATCTCATTGACCTGCTCGTTTGACAAGGTGTCGACGACGCGCACGCCTCGGCTTGACATCAGAATGGTGCTCGGCCCCTTAAAGTGCAAGAACAAACGGTCGCCCCAGATGGTCCGACGAGTCATGGTCCGAAGGCTGTAGAAAACACGGGCGAGGAACTTGTAGACTTCTGATTCGCGCGCCTTCTTCATAAATTCCGTTTCGGGAATCCAAGATGTCAGAGACGGGATCTGGAATCGAAGACTGGCGCTCTTAAACCTAAAAGGCAAAGGCTGCTGCTTTGTTACGGAGTATGCGACAACGCTACCAGGATGGGCGACAAATTCTTCGCCTTCAGAGAGATGTAGTTGGTAAATCTGCCCGGGCGCCGATAGAGCCGCCAGACCACGCCCAGTCACGAAAGTGCTTCCCCAATGCGCCACCGAAAGTCTCCTTTGGATTCGTGATGAGAGAGACAGGGTGTGGCCTGTCCAAGCTAGCAGCGCATTGCGCTGGGTCACCATCCAGTCGGTCGTTCCATCTAGGTGTAGAATCGAGAATGTGGTATTCGGATTTTTGGCAGAGATCAAAGCCGTAATTGGTGACGTAGCAGAGATGCGCTGGTAGATGAAGGGGACTCCGAACGGAGCTCGAGAAAGAGGATTTAGCAACGACAGTGTCGATTGTGCCTACAAAACATGAACTTGTCAATACTCTAGTTCCTTTTATGCCGCTGCATTATCATCGCTCTCTTACATTGTCTGGATTTCCCGCCACTGCGACCAGTGTTCCACGTCGTGTATATAGTCTCTGTGAAGCAGAAAGAGAAACCGAGAGCAGTGAATACGGCGAGCCAATGACTTCAAATCGGGCATCTTTCAAGCATAAAATGTCAGTTTAGGTGTCGCCATATGCGAAAACAGCTTCTCCCAGAAGTGGCGCCATACCGGCCGAGTCTCTCAGATTTTCCACTGCGCCAAATGCATCTCCCCCACCAGTTCTCGGCGACTCAGTGCTGGGCGTCGCACTGATCTGGATGCCTCGGCACTGGCAACACACATATTGCACCGAATTCTGGCTGCGCAATGCACGCGCCGTCCGTAGCAGCGGCGAAGGGCCCCTCATTGCGCCGATTGTCGAGCTCTTGAGAGCTTCTCGAAAACTTGACGTCGAGCTCCTGCGCAGTCCGTCTTAGCGCTAAAATCCCGGCAATTCTCTCAATGCCTGGCGGCCTTTCCCGACCCCAGCTCTGGACTAGACCAAGCATGGCTTCACGTGTGGTTGCCGTGGTAACATGGCTGAAAATAGCTTAAAGGTACTTCGTTATGTAACTCTTTACCCCGTATTGCGGATGTACCAGCTGAAAAATCGGTGAATCTCGATGCTAATTAATCTCACATTCCACATGCCACAGATGCTCACTAAGCAGGATTAGGAGCCTCGATATCATCACCGGCTCATCTCGTCTCACGGCGGTTGCTGCCTGTTGTCTCCTCGGCCCCAGACTCAATTGACCGCCAATGTCGGTCCGCGTCGTCGCCAGGCTGCGTCCTCTCCTATCCAAGGAGCTGGATAAGGACATCATCGTTCGAACCGACAGTATCGACCCCGAGAAGCCTCCGACGGTAGTCAAGATCCCGAACCCACGCAACGAGAGCGAAGAGTTTTCGTTTACTTTCAATGGCGTCTATGACAAGGAGACTTCACAGGAAACCCTGTTTACTTCAGAAGGTGGGAGCTGCTTCTTTTCTTTTTCCTTACTCCGCCTTTCTAAACGCGTCCCGCTGGACTAGCCATGTTAACCTGAGCAGTGGCACCGCATCTAAAGTCACTGTTTCAGGGTCTTGATGTCACCATCTTCGCCTATGGAGTTACAGGTACGGGAAAGACGCATACGATGCGAGGGGGCATGAAGCTTGCCGAGCGAGGTGTCATTCCCCGGTTGCTTAGTGGCGTGTTCCGCAGAGGAAAGAAGATCATGAAGGAATCAGAAGGAAGCACATTGGTAGAGGTGGCTCTATCATACTACGAAATCTACAACGACAAGGTCTATGACCTGCTGGAGCCTCCTGAGAAACGGACACCAACAGGACTACCTCTCCGTGCAGAGGCCAACGGCAAGACGGTCGTGGTGGGCTTGACAGAGCGAGCCTGCGAAGACCTAAAAGACTTTGAAAAGTTGTATATTGAGGCCAACAACCACCGCGTAACGGCTGCCACCAAGCTAAACGCTCTTAGCAGTCGAAGCCATGCCATTTTACGGGTCAAGCTGACGCAAACAACCGGTAACATGGTTCGTGAAAGCACAGCATCAGCCATAGATCTGGCTGGTTCGGAGGATAATCGCCGGACGGATAACGACAAGGAGCGCATGGTGGAATCGGCGGCCATCAACAAGAGTTTGTTCGTTCTCAGCCAGTGCATCGACGCCATTTCACAAGGAGCTAAAAGGATACCTTATCGCGAGTCTAAGATGACCAGAATTCTGTCATTGGGTCAGAATAATGGCATCACAGTTATGATCCTGAACTTATCGCCACTGCGAAATTATCACCTAGATACTCTCAGTAGCTTAAACGTGAGCTCTCGAGCCAAGCGCATTGAGGTCCGCGAGATTGAGAATGAGGTCGTTTTCAAGCAAGTTCCTAGGACGAACTCTGGAACAACTAACCAGCGACAGCCATTGAAAAATTTAGCCAATGCGATCAATACTCACAATGTTAGCAACGGAAAAACTGCAGAAAAAAACACAGACGTACCCAAGCCCGTCAAGGCATTCAGCGTATATACAGACAAGGCAAAGCCTTCAGGAATTGCGCGCCCTAGAACTAGCTCTGGTCCCGGAACTAGTTCTGGTCCGACTCGCTCCTCTTCCCAGACACGTCGTTCATCGCTAAAGCGACCCTCCGACCAAGACTCAACTTCTCGACCCAGCAAGCTTGCTCGGCCAATTGTTCATCAAACTCCTCAGCGACAAGTGACTCAGCCCTCGCGACCCTCGCTGCCCTCACAACCTTCAGAACCTTCACAACCTTCAGAGCCTTCACAGCAAACTGTCACCGTGACGGCGGCCGAGATTGAGGCTATGGTTGAGAGGAAAGTTAGCGAGATACTGGCGGCAAGGGAAGCAGCTGAGGAATCTCTCCGACGAACGCAAATCTCGCCAGAGGCCGGTGATGCAGTCCAAAGACGGCTGGAAGCTTTGGAGAGGCGGATTGAAAATGAAGAATGGAGAGAAGATGCCAAATCTGAGGGACTGCGGCTTCTACTTGCAGCCAGGCATCATAGGGAGCGGGGAGATGATGCTGCTGCGCTCAAGGCCTACGAGACGGCTCTACCATATTTCCCAAACCAACCAAAGCTAATAGGAAAGATTGAACGTCTACGAGCTCGTATAGAAGCTTCAGGGGGCGCATCATCTCCTGAGAAGAGGGAAAGGAGAAGAGACCGCAAGCCGAGACGCAAGCCTATGAGCTCGGAAGAGGATGATGATGCTGAAGCAGACGGGGAAGAAGAAGAGGAATGCCCCGTTTCTACGCCAAAGATCAAGGCAAGCAAGCTCAAGGCCAGAAGAGCACCAAAAGCTCTTCTCACGGAAGAAGAGGAAGACAATACACCCAATACTCAACGACTACTAGACGTGGTTAACTCACGGGACGCGACTCAGATCCAGGGCCTCGTAGGATTCGGTGCGAAGAAGACACAAGATCTGGTAGGCTATCTAGAGCTGGCGAGCGCCGAGGGTGGCGGCGAGATTGAGACGCTGTCTCAGCTGCGAACGATTCCTGGCCTGGGTGGCCGAACCGTAGACCGTGCATATGAAGGGTTGGTAGCAAAGGCATAGAGCCACATAAAGTCATGGGCGGCGTTTTGATATAGACTTGGCGTACATGTGTTACTAGCGTTGCACTTGGATACCAGAAATGGCGATTGCCATATGCGTCCGCGAAACGCATTATATGGGCGTTGGGAGTTGTTGTCAAAGCTATATGAGGATCAACAGCACATTTTCATAGCTGCTGTTTTGTTAATTGGCTTGAAGACACATTTAACAGCGAGCATCATCAAATTGATTTTCTGCCTCCCTTGCATGAAATGCCATGCAGCCTGATCTCTCGCCTTGCTTTCTTTTGTGTTTCCTGCCGGTCTCAAACCATTTTTCCTTTTCCTCTTTAAGATTGTGACGTCTCTTTTATTGGTATTCTAGCGCTGGCTCTGGTTATGTGAGACACATTTAGATTTTAGACTGGGTTTTCTATTATATACCGTGAAGCGGAGCTTCAAATGGGCAAGCGATTCTTGCGGCTACTCTGTTTTATTGATTTTCTGGGTTGTAAAGGCGCACTTGTATTCAATTATTTTCTAGTTTGTTAAGCACCAATTTTTGTTAATGTTTAGTTTAGGTGGCATAGACGTGCGTGCTGCTCGCATCAAGATCAAGCTCACCACCAGTATGAAGTTGAAGCTGCCTATAGACTATATCACGCTATATCACTACGAGACGCAATGACACGCTATTACCCCAAAGGCAAGATCTCAATATATGACCAGTAACCGCCGACGTCATGAACACAATGAATCGCATAACACATGGCTCATTTAATGATTCATTGTTCCGTAGCCAAAGTACCGCTACTTCTCCCTCGCCCAGTCCGTCGTCCCGGATATCGCGGCCAACGACCTGTCAAACCCGCGCCTCGTAGAAAAAAAAACGCAAGACGCCTCCCCCAGACATATAACAAAAAAACAACTCAGTTCGCCACAATTTTCACTTGTCAGCAAATTACCGGGATTTAAAATGCTATCCTCATTAAACCTTTACTAGCTGCCTTGATTATTCGAGTCATTTTTTTTTTTCGTTCCCATACTGTAGCAAGTTTTCCCAGTGTGTGAATCAAAGTCTCACCCACCAAAAAAAAGAACCACACTCCAAATATAGGAACAAGTACAAAGGACCAATAGAAAACAATCAATGTGATACGATTCATGCCCGAGACACGCGGACACTTACAATCTCCACAGCTTCACTGTATGTAACGCATTTTAATAAGGCATTTTTTGTTCAAAATTCCCATTTTATTTTTATTCTATTCTCGCCTCCTCGAGCAAATGTCATTGGTCTAATCTCATTCAACGCTTGCCCTTTTACAAAACACCCTCGAGGCGTTTCTAATACCGATACGGATGCATTGTGCACGCTAGGGCATGTGTCAAGGTATTTCGGCATGCGGCGACGTCGGATAGCCTGTAGCCACGATTTATTTTCCATGAGAGGCGACCTTTTTTTTTTTTGGTTTCGAGCTATTATCAGATTGGGGCTGATTGGTAAGATCTCTAGACATGTCATGCCATTTTGGTGTGCGTGGGTGGCCTCAAGGGCCGTTAGCACCTACGTAATGCGCATGACGCGGCGGCGAAAGAGCTCCAAGGCGAAGGTGTTTTATTTGGCGGGCGTTGTGTTAATGCATGGTGTCCGTCTTTCCCTGACTCTCCGTCACCGAGATGGAGACAACTGGGGCGAACACCTTATTGCAGAGCCTCAAACGTCGTATACGATGTCCGTGGATGCGGAACTGCCGGGTTGTGATAATATCATACTGCTACATGCAGGAATAGATCATCGTGCGAGAAACATGCAAAGCAGCTCCGGCAGGGCCGTATGGTCACTGTATCAAAGGTAATACGTCAAAGGTTTCAAAATTTTCATCAATTTTTTTGGCATCTATGTACAAGACCGTATTGAGGAAAATATGTTCAGCTCAATCGTCATAGCAGACATGTCGTATGCTGCGCCCAGCTCCGTATAATAAAAGAAATAAAAAGAAAAAGATAAGAAAAAAAGAAAAATGTATGAGGATGCTTTAAACCGGCGATGAAGCGTATCCAGTGAAATCTTTTCCAGGCACCAACTCATATCCAGACTCGTGGATAATGAGGGTGAAATCTAGAATGGTAGAACGAGTGTAAAATAAAAAACATATACTCTGATGAGATGCAAGTGATATTCGTCAAAACGACGCGCGGTACAATCCTATGCGTAGGGTTGCCGTGGGATAACGTAACCAAAGGCTTCCCAAATGGTATCTTCCGCTCTGTCGTCTGGTAATTTGAACCGTACACCATCCAAAATGAAATAATTTTGTCCTTTTTTATAGTTGTTTCCCGTGTCTATTGAGTTGGAAACTCTTTACCGGATCATGCTGGTCCGGCGTTGAACTGTCCTCTGCTCGTCTGTTCGCTCTGACCGAGATCCAAAGCCTGGCATTGAGCTGAAGCGGTTCAACTTCTTGCGCTCAGGCAGTGCCTCCATGGTAGGAGTAGTAGGTTCAGGTGACATGGAGTGCATAGGAGATCTCGGAGTGGGCGATGCGCGGTCGCTGTGTAGCGCGTTGGTGCGAGATGCGTTCGACTCTGAGGAAGAGCCGGTGCTGTTGGGAGTTTGGTAGACGTACTCGCCGTCCACATAGACGGCATTGGAGACGAAGGTTGAGCGACGATGACGGCGACGGGTGTAGCGTTGCTCAAGGCGGAAGAGCTCCAGCTTAGCCTGGATGCGTTCGAAGAGGCCCTGACCCATGTTTGCGGTGGAAGTAGGATTTGAGTTGAGAGAAAAGAAGAGTCTGAGACGGGTATCGTTCGTATATCGAGGTTCTTGTTGCTCGTTTCAGGTGGTGTAAGACAAAGGTGTTAAAGTTCGGATCCGAGTAGATGACCCCTGAGTTTGTTGTATAGGGTTTTACAGAGACAAGAACCGCGTACGTATCAAGTTCAAGTCAAGGTAGAGTAGAATCAGGTGATGGTAGAAGTAGAAGCGGTCTTGAAGGAAGATGGAAAGGAAAGAAGTGGTACGTTGGCAGGGGACTTTTGGGGTTGCCCGTCTGTATTAGTACCGTTGAATAAGTTGAGAGAAGCGAAGAAGAAAAGAGTGACAAGAGGTTGGGGAGCTGCAGGGGCCGTTTGGCTGGATGAGGACTAGAGAAAAAAAGAGATGGGAAGAAAAAGAAGTTCAAGTTGATTGTAAAGACGAGAGAAGAGTGGAAGGTCAGTTGGCGGGCCGGGGGCAACGATATGGATCAGCAGGTACGAGGTATGAGGTACGAGGGTCTCCAGCGGAGATGACACCGGCGAAAGAGTAGCCCGTACTCTGGACAGCGGGCTTGTACCGGTACTCTCGTGGCAACGCTGCAGGCGGCACGCCACTAAAGGCCCGGGGTCAAGGGGGCGGCCACGCGCTACAAGTACCTGGACCTTGTAGGACTGATCGTTTGGCAGGCCTTGGTGGCCAAGCGACAGCGCGGGAGCAGCGGACGGGGAAGGTCTGGATGGCCTGAGAGGTATCGCTACTTGCGGTGCCCCAGCGCTAACACACGCTAATTGACAGAGGGCTAGAATGAGCTGCAGGGGACCCCACGTCGCTATGAGAAGGTGGTTACGGAGGAGCTACCACCTGTAGTGGGTGGCTAAAGCTCCGTGCCAGGTAAGGCGCTGCTCGAGGGGATAAAGGCGAATTGCCAGATGCAGGTGTCTCCTTATGCTGTGCAGGACTAAAAAAGGATGTGATTACGCTGAGCCTTTTTTCGAACGGGTGAATGCTTGACTGACAGTGCTAGCGCGAGCACTATTGACTCCTACTTAGCGGGAAGAATGATGAGAAAACGGAGGGAGGCAAATAGAAGAAAAAGAAGCTTGAACGCATGGACTGCAGCTGCGGAATTGACGTGCTTACAAACAGGCTTTGGTCACGTACAGACGCCGTGCTCGGTGCTCCATATACCTGAATATCCTGAAACTCTGATATGCTTGTCTCTCTCTGCATCTCGCGTCTTGCTCATTGTCTTCCTTGTCTTCCTTGTCTTCCTCATTGTCTTCCTTGTCTTCTTTGTCTTCCTTCTCCATCTCCCTCTTCCTTCCATCTGCCATGTTCCCCTGTCGAGTCTCGGGTCCGACCCAGATATCCTGCTCAATCCTGCTGGCAAAAATGGTTCGCCCTCTTGCGCCCTCATGAAACACATCTGCTCCATAATACGGACTCTCTAGCGCAGGGGCTTCCTCGTGGCCCGAGTGGCCGCGGCCCAGGTCGCGCCGTTGTGGGTGTCTAGGCTGCGCCAATAAAGGCCGCCGGGTGCAAGCCGGGTTTCGCAGGATTTCCCTTGGCCAGACACGGCGCAAGCTCCATTAAGCGACATTGGCTGGTTGAAAATGGGAGTCTTGGCCGCCGTTATCGATTGAAACCTGCATGGTCGCCATGCTGTTTCTGCTTGGCTGCGGCAAGTTGCAACCCGCAGCATTTATTCGTTGCGACTCTTGTCTGTCTATCTGTCTGCCTGTCTGTCTCTCCATCTGCTGTTGTCTGCATGAATATACTTCGTATGCACCCCGTGCGAGTGCAGCTCATTGCCTGCCTATAATTAGCATTCAGTGTTGCATGCACGACAGTCCAGCAGCAGCGATACGGCCGTACTCGTATTTGCGACAATAACCCTGTCTTGTCCACTCGTTCATCCTGCATCTGCGCATCCCCAAACCAAACCGCATCAAGCCCCATCCTCGACCATACGAGTGGTACTTGTACCTGATAGCTGTCGTGCTACTTGCGGTAGTGCCTTGGAGATGCATGGCGGGCGCCTCGTTCCTGTAGCTAGATTGCTAGCAGTAGTGTATGTCCAGCAACCCCTGCATTCATTCTTCGCCTCGACTTTAGCCGTCGCTTTGTAGCCAGAACTCCGGGTCTGTTAGTGATAGCATCAGAGAAACGAACGCCGCGGATTCGCCTATGATTGTGATTTGCGATTCCCCAGCTAAGCCCAATCTCCCCTTTTGATGCGCCGACAAGTCACGTCTCGCTGGTGACATGCATGGGTGCAAACCATGTTTGCCCCTAGCACTCTTTTTCCACGTGGATTCCAGAAGCGAGGCGCGATCTTGAAGGAAATGGGACCCCTGCACGGAGGAGCTGAGCTGGGACTGTCTGCAAGTATTCAGGTATTTAATATATAATACTAGTACTAATAGTATCCGTAATGAGTGACAGACATAAATACCGCTAGCATAGATGACTTTGCGAGTCCTCCATGCTCGTATACAGGATGAAATACAGCGAGGTGAACGCTGCTTGAGATGCTCCGTGTTTGCTGCCATTGTCTCGCCTGCTCATATATGGTGCGAGAGGCCGTCTAGCGAACCCGTTGGCATTGTCGGAAGCTCCCGAGCACACAGATCTTCCAACGATCCTCTGCTTCTGCCTCGAACTTGTACTCATTGTGCGCCTGAGCACCACTTTTTCTGTGGACGGCGCACGGGTGTGGAGCAGCCGAGTAGTGGTAGTCTGTAGGCTTAAATTTGACCATGTTCAGCTTATATTTCTCAGGAGAAGCTAGCTTCCACTTAAAACCTGTTCAAGCGAAGCCACCTGGAGTACCAACAGCTGTTTCGATGCGCACGAATTCCTGAGTCAGCACTCCGTACTGCTACATCTCCAGATACTTGCTGCTATGATCATGTAAAACCTGGTAAGACAGTGGGTATTCGCTGCCTCCAGCTAGTTCTATAACTCAAAATTATATACTGTGCTATGTGTCTCTCGAGTACACATACTGGACAGGGTCGTGTGTGACGGTGACTCGGATGAAGCGAGCTACTCAGCAGTGATGCATCATGCAAATTCGCATCTATCACAAAGTACCAAGTATCTATTTCCTGTATCTTGCCGATACCCGTATCAGACCCGCTGGCACGGGAAAGAGCCGATTGAGCTCGTGAGCACTTTCTCAGTCTGGATCTTCACCATAGATAGTAGCGATGTGCAAGAGCTCCATTGCGGGAAGGTGCGGATACCATGATAGGAGCACTCCCGTTGCCTAGAGGCATCTTTCCCAGTATATAGCTTGTACTTGCCCAATAGAACCTGTAGAGATATACAACTTCAAAGAGATTTATGGTAGGAAAGAGAAGATGTCGCTACCCGTGAAGAAAGACCAAATCGGCATATCCATGCCGTCTCCATTATCCAAAAAGTTTGCTCTTGAATGCGTATCGACAGTTGATACGGCCACTGTGATAATAAAACGCCAATGGCATGATTTTTCAATCTCGTGCATTTCTCGAGGATTTCTCACTGTTATAATGAGCCTTGAATTTGCTTGATCGTGCACTTGTTGTTCTTTCTAACTGAGCCTTTTCGGTTCCTTCTGGCTGCGACTTCTTGCTCAAGCTGAACCTAACTTGTCGACATAACGCTTTATTTTAATACTACCTGAGTGGTGTGACTGTATCAGGGATAATCTTCATCCCAAAGTGTCCTCTTGGACCAATTGAAACAAATTAACATGCGGGCTCTCGGCCTTTGGAGCCTCGCCGCTCTCGTGGCAAGGACAGCATCTATAAAGCCCGAGCAGAAGAGAGTGGCTGACACACCCACGGGGAATGTCAATGCTGCCACAAACAGATACATAGTCGAAGTTGAATATGTATGTTATGCCACTGTGGCATTTTCACCGCATTCAAGCTTGCAGACTAACTCTTCGTTCAGGGGAGCATTCCATACATGGCTCGTCTATTTGTAGCACCATCATCGAGAAACAGCACCTACTTTAGACAGTTTGATTGCGGTGATGTTTTTCATGGGTTGGTCGTCGAGACGGAAATTGACAACGTCGACACCCTAAGCAAAGTCCGAGGTGTGACGAACGTCTGGCCAATGAAGACTGTGCCCATATCATCCGCCGTACCGAGAGTAAAGGCCGCTCTTGAACCCAAATACCACAACTATTCGATGCATCAGTGGACCGGCGTCGATCAGCTTCACGCGCAAGGTATTCGAGGTAAAGGCGCCACTGTTGCCATTATCGACACAGGCGTTGATTATACTCACGAAGCGGTTGGTATACCTTCTCTGTGGTGATGAATTGGCTTCTCATGCTAATTACATCTATAGCTCGGTGGGTGTTTTGGCCCAGGTTGCAAAATCGCTGGAGGCTATGATCTCGTTGGCGCAAATTGTAAGATTTTTCTAGAATGATGACAATGGAGATAATACGAAAGCTGATATAAACATGAAGGGAACTCACACAATGAGAAAAGGTTTCCAAGGGAGCCTGATCAAGATCCCATGGACTTCCATGGCCACGGGACACATGTAGCTGGAATTATCGCAGCGGAAAATGAATGGTAATTCACCAAATTGTATTTCTTATTATATCCACGGCTAATATCATTCCGAATTATAGGCTTGTTGGCGTTGCTCCTGATGCCCAGATTCTTTCATTCAAAGTTTTCGCCGACGTAAGGTCATCTATGCTTTCCTCTGCACAAATTAACATCCTACTAACAAGCTGTCTAGGATCCCTGGGACACTGATGAAGATGTACTCATCCAGGCGTTTTGTGACGCATATGGTGCTGGGGTAAGTCTTTTTACACCTGATCATACATTCTACAACTCATCATCCTCGATAGGCCGACATCATTACGGCAAGCATCGGCAGGCCTAATGGGTTTGCAGATGATCCCTGGGCCCTGATTGCAAACAGAATTGCCGACAAGGGCGTTGTAGTTACAATTTCGGCCGGAAATGAGGGCAACACTGGACCGTTCTACTCAAGCAGTGGCGCAAGCGGGCATAATGTCTTGTCTGTGGCCGCCATTAATGTAACTGGAAATCCAAATATCAGCACCTCTGATCCCAGCGCGGCACCTATACCAGCCCTGTTTACCTCGTGGGGCCCAACGAATGAGTTGCTGCTCAAACCTGATATCGGCGCTCCAGGATTTGAGATCGTTAGCACTATACCAGACAATAACTACGAGTCCATGAGTGGGACGTCCATGGCTGCGCCATACATTGCAGGCGTCGCGGCATTGTACATATCCAAGCACGGTGGTCGTGAGCTACACGGCCCGGGATTTGCAAAGATGCTAGCAAACCGTATCGTCTCCAGTGGAATCAGCGTTAGCTGGGCTGCTGATGACGTTGATTTCCATTTCAGAGCCCCTCCATTTCAAGTAGGCGCCGGTCTTGTAAATGCTCTCAAAGTCATCAACCATGTTACTCAGCTATCCTTCGAACCATTTTCTCTATCAGATTCCATACAATTCCGATCCAAATGGAGCGCCGACATAACCAACACGGGAAATCAGACAGTCGCATATTCCTTTGAGCTTGAGCCGCAAGCTGGTGTAGAAATCTTGGACCCTCATTACGGGATCAAAACCGTCTATCAGCTCGAACCGTTAAAGATTGTGCCACCAGTAGCGTTGCCTAAAGATATCACGATAGCTCCTGGAGAGACGCGACAGGTCGAGTAATAACGACACCCCCCAGTATCACGTTTTGCGTTTTTCATAGCTAACAAACTTCAAGATTCATTTTTGGCTCGCCAGAGAGTGTAAGTGATGATTATTTACCCTTATACGGCGGAAAAGTTTGGATCAGAGGCAACAATGGCGAAGATCTCTCCATTCCCTACGGAGGTACAGTTGTTGCCCAAGTTGGCTTTGTTTGGACATTACAACAAGCTGATACATTTTTGTGCGCTACAGGGGCAGCTTATGATACCGAGAAAGCTTTCGACACAATGTTTCTTGGAGACCCCTTCATCACGGATTGGGGTGCGAATTGGACGTGAGTGATACTCGCGGATATTCTTATGACTATTTGTACTGATATGGCACAGTTGGTCTTTCAACCCAGAGAGAAACCGGTTCGACTTTATTGAGCTATCTGCACGTCTCAACTACCCATGCGTCCACCTCCGCTGGGATGTCAGTACATATGCTTTACGCTTATTACTTGTATGAGATTATGACTGATTTTTCTCTGTGATTTAGATCTACGACACATATTGGACAGAGAACCGTTGGCAATATCCTCCTATCGTCGGGAAATTGGGCTACATAGGCTCTGCAGCTACGATGAGAGATGCTGATACCTTTTGGTACTATGACCCGAGCCGTATGGACAAGGATGACACAATCTCATTTCCGCAGCTACGAGTCCCACGTGGCTATGCTAAGCATTGGTGGTTTGGCAAGCTAGCAAACGGAAGCCATATTGCACCAGGCAATTACACGTGAGCTCAGAATCCAAGCATATCTACTATTTGGTTTCTAGACACGCTAATATCTCCTTATAGGTTGCGCTTCGCCGCTTTGCGGCCTTACGGCAACCCTAACATCTCTGATCACTGGGATATAATGCAGATGCCTGTTAGAAATATCGGAGTGTTGCCACTTAACGGGACAAATTCCACCTGGCATTGAATATTTTGAGGGAGAAGCGATTTTTTAATCCGATGTAAAGTTATTAAAAAAGCTGATCTTGGGAGAAATAATTAGTCTAATTTTTGGAGGCTGTTAATGGTAATCAAGAAGTTGGCCCAGCTTGATATACAAGATTATGCCCTACAGAGATATGCTCGCGTTTAACGGTTAGGGTGCTGAAGAATAATCTCCTGTTTAAAATACCGTTTAATTTCTAACAAGCTACCCTTCTGTCTTCTGCTTCTTTGTCTTGGCATCTATACTATTTCTTCGCGCCGCGCGCTTGATCCCTGAAGATTCTCCCTCTGACTCCTCTCGGCCTTCCTCGTCTCCAACATCTGCGTTCTCTCCATAGTCACTCTCATACACGCCCATAACCTCAGCCTCATCGGGAGATGGAAACAGTGACCTCCAACTCCTATCCAAAACCTTCTCGTCGTTACCATGCAGCCCGACCGCATACGCATTTTTCATAGCTGACATGCAGATGTTTCGTCGCTCATCGAAATCGAACATGGGCTTGGGGTACGATCCCTCTTTACGGTCTGAAATTCCGTCTCCAGTTACTCTGACACCGGCCTGCTTTTGGTCTAGAAGTGGCATTTTCCACGGCTCGTAGATGTATTTTGCTTTGACATTTTTGAGTTCTGGAACCCAACGGCGGATGAGGTCACCATTCTTGTCCCACTTCTGGCCAAAAGATACGGGGCTATAGCATCGAAAGTACTGCGTGAAGAATGCGACGCAAGCCAGCCACTGCCAGTTGCCGATGTTGCAAGCCGGCTCGTGATCGATGAGCCATTCCTCAAAGACTTCGGCCCCACGTTCCCAGTCGATGTAGTAGCCGCCGCGGGTGAGGAAGCATGCAACGCTGTGTCTCCCAAGATGATGGATCCAGCCTTCTTCCTTGAGCTGACGCATCAGGGCATCGATCCAGGGGAATCCCGTGACGCCAGCTTTCCATCTTTGGAACCATACCTCCGCTTCTTGTTTGTCTATGTGATATTCTCCTGTGGCAAATCCCGTTTCTGGATCTCTCTTGGAGGGTAAATGCCACGGAATGAAACGGCAGTAAGCGTTCATAGCTGTCTGTGCAAAGGACTGGCCGAGCGCTGCTTGAGCCGCAAAGTACATGTCGCGGAATAAGACTTGGCCTATAAGGCTCTCGGGCGGCGTCGATGCGCCTTTCCCGTAAGATTCAACGACTTCGAGGACGCGCCAGTAGAAGAGGCGGACGGAGAGGGCGCCGAAGTGGAAGAATGGCGAGAGGAGGGTGGTGGACTGTGGGTTGAACTGGGCTGGGCTTGTTTTGGGCTTTTCGAACGTCGCGGTGTAAGTTTTGTTTTTGATTAGTTCATCGAGGGTTTTGAGGGCGATGGTTTCGCCACCGTGATGAGGTGTTGTGGCGGGAGGGAAGCCAAGCTCTTCTAATGTCTCGATGGCGAAATCACCATTCGGTCCTGCAATTGCATTGTATCCTGTATCGTTCTCAGATCTATAGTTTGCGTTGAAATCTGGCTTTTTATTCGGAAGATCTTGTTCAAAATCTACGGGCATTTCACCCGGATCGGGTAGGCTCTTAGGAGGAGGTATGGGCTTCGCAACTGGGCCGATCTTCTTCCCAGAAACTTGGAGCTGGGTGATTGACATGGTAGGTTTACCGCCATGCTGTTTGACGATTTCGTCGCTGTCCCATAGAGTTCGGCCTGACCGGATAATGACCTTGACTCCGGCCTCTTTGGCTGCCTTTGTGATGGCCTCATCTCGAGAGCGGCCGTATGCATCTGTGTCCTTTTCGAAGACGAGATGCGTGGGCTTCCAGGCTTTGAACAGTTTGGGGAAGAGGGTCTGCGGGCCTTCTCGCAGTACGAACAATTTGGATTTTTTATTCAACTTGGTAATGGATTTTGAAAGATCATTTTGACAATCTAACCTAGAATTCAATGAATATCAGCCTCTTATTTATTTAATCATTCATACTCCATTGAGAGATAGAGAGAGATTCAAGTGAGAAATCAATCATACAAGAACTGCCATCGGTTTGCCCCTCCTCTCGCCTTATACACATAATGAGGATCCCATGTGAATATTGGCCAGAGAACTTCCGGCTCGAGATCTAATGCTGCCTGGAGTGCAGGGGAGTCGTGAAGACGGAGGTCTGTCCGGAACCAATATATCACTCGCGGTTTGACCATTGTGATGGGATGCTTTTAGAAAAAATTGAGATCAACACTTTAGCAAATAGGAATCCAATTGCATTTTAATTAAAATGTAAATATATATCAAGCGTGAGTTTACTGAGGCGTCGGTCCATGATGTCATTTTGGAGGTTGATGCCCGATGCTCTTGGATAGGCTGGACTGTCCCGATCGGGTGGCCAGTGCCGTTTTAGGAGACAACTACCTACAAACTACAAAATACATATAAAACGAACAATCCTGCAATGTCTTTTCTCCTGTTTCTCTTTCTTCTATTCTCCAAGTCTAATACCATCAATAGAGATTGGCTTGTGACAGCTATATTCAGCGGTAGCGACATCTTTTATCCGGAATGGCGATGCAGGGTAGAGAGCTAATGCATTTGTAAGGGGTAAATCGCTAGCTTTCCCGACTAGGAATTTGTATCCAAGAACTACAATGTCCGAAAAGTTGCTAAAAAAGCAATCCAATGTCTAGTCCGGAGTTTGCTGTCAGATTTTAAGTCAACCCGTGTCAGATGCTTCGAATGTCGATACTTCGGTTCTTGGCAAATAGTATCTATATGAATTGCCGTTTTCAGCAATGGGCGAATGCCAATACTATACTAGATCTATTCCCCAGACCTCAAACCATTGGCCTGTTTCTTATACTATTTGTATCGTCAAGAATATTACTATATTTACATTCTCCGCTTCTTTCCAAGGGTAGGCGGGGCCATGTCATACCACAAGATGCGCCTTTTCCGGGCTTACCTATCTATGCTGCAGCTAATATCGTCTTGAAAGTCTATAAAAGACTGGAGTCCTGTCAAGATATGCCAGATGGGATTGTATTGTTTTCCTACTATGGAGTAAATCTCTTGAAATATCTCTCATCAAACTTCCACATCCAACATGCAAACAGTTTCTATAGACGATTTCTTGCGCCAGTCCTTTGATTTCATCATCATTGGTGGTGGAACCGCTGGTCTTGCTGTTGCATCCCGTCTAGCCCAGGATGGCAAGTTCACCGTCGGAGTGCTTGAAGCTGGAGGAGTAGTAAACGGGCGTGATGAGGTCAAGATTCCCGGCTTTTTTGGAAGAGCCTCGGGCACCGACATTGATTGGAAGTTTAACACGACGTCACCAGGCACCGAAGGAGGTGTCAAAGACCCGTGGCCTCGGGGCAAAGGACTTGGCGGATCTAGTGCCATCAACTATATGGGCTGGAATAGAGCAGGTAGAGTGGACTATGATGACTGGGTGGCTCTAGGCAATCCCGGATGGGGATGGGATGACTTGCAGTAAGTGTTTCTTTTATCTGAGACGCAGTTATGGTGATGTTGGTCATGTTTATATTTTATTGTTGTTATCCCACAGACCCTTTTTCAAAAAGTCGGAAACTTTCCATCCACCAAGCTCTTCTGTACAGGATGAGCATGATCTCCGATATGACATTAGCACTTTTGGCACCTCGGGTCCAATTCATATCTGCTATGCCAATGATTACTCGCCGTCCCATCAGCTATGGATCAAGGGGCTCAACTCGTTAGGCGTGGAAACAAACTCTGCTCATTTTGCAGGATCAAATGCTGGAGCCTGGACAAATTTATCCAGCATTGACCCGCGCACGAATGCTCGAAGTTTTGCGACCGAGTATTGCTCCTTGGCTGGTTCTAATCTTTACATCCTGACTGAAGCCCTGGTCGAAGATATTATCGTTGGAAAAGTTGATGGCGAATATGCGGCCTATGGAGTCCGATTTACACATAATGGCGAGGAGTACAGTATCCCAGTATCTCGTGAAGTCATCTTGTCTGCTGGAACTATCAAATCTCCACAGCTACTGGAGCTTTCGGGCATTGGAAATCCCGAGGTATTGTCGCGAGCCGGGATTGATGTCAAAGTGGATAGTCCCATGGTGGGAGAAAATCTGCAAGAACACAAAGGTGTGCACACAGCCAGGCAATTTCATACCAGTGACTATTCTGTTGACCTGGTTTATTTAAGCTAACATGCGTCGAATAGCCTTTATTTTCGTCGTAGATGTTGACCCAGAACTTGAAAATCCGGATGAGCTCATACTCGATGCCAAGAAAGCGGCCGCAGCTCATGAACAATATACTCGAGATAAAACTGGTCCTCTTACTAACATGCCGGGTTCTTATGGTATGGTTCCATTTACGAAAGCCATACAGCAAGATGCCATGGAGAAGATACTTTCCCAAGTCCAAGGGTTGGCAGAGCTATCTCCAGAGAAGAAAGATCTCTTGGAGCAGCGCCTGAGGAACCCCGACAAAATTGGCTTCATGGAATACTTCTTTAAACTTGGAGCTGGTGCCTTTGGGGGGGCAGATGCCAGGCACGGCATAATTGCTCAAATCCTGCAGCAGCCCTTTGCTGCTGGCTCGATTCACATACAACCCAAATCCGCTGCGAAGAATGATCCTGTGGTTGAGATTGGGTTTTACCATGGGCCAGCTGGCGAAATCGATCTGGAACTGATGCTGCAGTCGACCCGGTTTGCACGCAGCCTCATGCTTGCACCACCTTTCAACAACGTTGTGAGACAGCCAGTTCACCCACCGGCCAGTGCATATGAAGACGATGAACAAATGAGGCAGATGATTAAGGACAGCACCCGTGCGGCGCTGCATGCAATCGGAACGTGCGCCATGGGCGGCCACGCAGGTATTCGAGGAGGCGTCGTCAATGAGAGGCTGCAAGTTTATGGAGTCCAGCGCCTGCGAGTTGTGGACGCGAGTATCATGCCGCTTCAGATCACTGCGCATATACAGTCGGCAGTATATGCCATTGCAGAGAAGGCGGCGCACATGATTCTTGAAGACGTGGCTGCGTAGTGACGAGACGAGTCAGTGTTGGAGGTGAGGTGGCATTAGAGATGGACGAGCAATATGATGTAAACAGATCTTAAATGACAGGTTTAATTTGCCTTTGATAGACGTACCAAACACCTAGGTAGTTAATTCAACTTGTCTACTGTGGCAGAAATGATACGAGCTTAACAGGCAGGTATCCAAACAGAGTCTCGAGATTGATGAGCAAGGCCGCTTCTTCTGGAGCGTTCTTTCCACTTGAAGATGTCAATATCTACATATACAAAACACAGACTCTCCAAGGCCACAATGCCAAATCATGGATTAGATCTCTTCCACTTTGCATCAACACCAACGGCAGAATCATCACTCTACGTTCCATCATGTTTACCGCCACTCTTGACGCGATGTATTTCATATTTTCTTTCATGCTCTCGCTCGCTCTCTTTTTCCAAGACATAGAGACAGATATTTTCCTCATGCTAGGATTCTGTCCGGCCACGGCGTTCCGAGCGTTTCCTCCTCTAGTGCATTTCCCTGGACACAGTTCGGGCATTTACGCTACCGGGTTTTATTTCTCATTGGTCCTATGTTTCTTACTATTCTTCTCCATAACTTCCCTTCTTCTCAGCCGTTCGTGGTCAAAGAGAGCATGCTGAGACAACTCATCTAAAATGGCGATTTCTATTGTGCTCAGCGATCCCCAGCGATCCCCAGCGATCCCCAGCGATGGATTTACTTGCTCTGTTTTCTTCTTCTTTTCCTCCACCAAGACCTTTTGCAGTACCAGAAAAAAAAGATTCTTATAATGTCGAAGCCGTCTTTACGAGACTGCATCCCTCTCATCTTCAAAATCATGGAACCCGGCTCTATTCCTCGCAACAGCAAATTCGCTTGACGGCGTCCTAAAGACAGACGTGGATGATGGCATATTTCGAAGAGAGATGTCATGAATTGGTTGCGTGGTTGGATTCGTTGGTGGCTCAGAGGTGTTGGAAGACATATCACTCTCTGGAGACGACTTTAGATTTTGCTTTATCCAAGGGAGCAAGTTAAAATATCCCCCGCAAGCGAACACGCCCGTCCAGAGGGCCAACTCAGTTCCATAAATCACCATGCCAAGAATATCTAGCCTGGGTTGGAAAAACACTGAGATCAGAGAAAAGAGATCGCCGGCAGCGTCGATGCCTACAAATATGAATGAGATCCCACGCACTGATCGGTGGACATATATATCCCAATAATGTCTGAGGACACCAGCAGCAAGAAGAGCAGCTGACAGAACTGCCATCAACGTGTCTGGCCATGTGAGTTGCGAAGAGTGAGCGGCTCGAAGAGCAAAAATGAGGCCAATTTGTATGCCAGCCATGAAGAGAGCAATAGGGATGACTACGAGAAGGCAGCTGGAGATGGGCCATTTCTAATATATGGATCAGCGTTTACATGCATTATAGCTGGTTGAAGGACAATAGAAAGTTGAATTCTATGCTTACTTTGTCATAGTAGCGGCATTGAGTCCAAGTGATAAGGCTGAGGAGTGTCAAGATCTGAGGCTGTATGCGCAAGGCCACATTGAAATTTTTGATGATGTTGTACACTCCAAGCGGAACACCTGCCCAGGCCCACAGCATCATCATGGAGGGCTGCAAGCCGGTGGTATTATGGCGACGGTAGTTGATGATGATTTGCGGGATAAGCTGCCTCTCATTTAGTTGGCCAACCATTCATAAATATTATACTTACATAGGTGCAAAACGGAATGGTAAGCGTAAGTAAGCTCATACCTGTACAGACCAGCACACCTATGAAGCGTTCACTGTCAGTCTACTTTCCAGAAAAATCGTCATCTATATGTAAACTATGAGAATGTGCAATAAAGGGCCAGAGGGCAAGACTTGCAGCACCAAGTGTCCCGAGGACATTTGCAGCAACAGGATTATCCATATTGAAGTTGCTGATATGCAATGGAACTCGGAGAGTGATGAAAAAGACGAACTATGTGACCTTCACATTGGTGCCATATTTTTGAGATGTATTTAAGCGATTTTCAAGTATTTATACGTGATTGTATCATATTAGACAATAAATTCATGTTCAAAAGCAACGGCAATGGCCAATCCTCGGAATTGAGTTATAATACCGAGAATAAAGTATGACACAAGCGGCGAATGTTCTGAGTGTGGTGAGGTCGATGCTTATCTAATCTGGGCCTTTCGCGTCAACGCCAGCTCCAGCTTTAATTGATTGCAGCAGAAAACGCGTCTCCCCCTCCAAGACACGCGCCTGCAGCTTGATAAGGAGATTCTGCAGGCCACGCTTCTCCAACCAGCTGCTTTCTCTTCTTCATGCTTCATCTCCTTCAATTCAGCTAGAAGGAGAAGATTTGGGATTTTTTGAGGGACCCTTTGGCACATTAGATTGCGCTGTTCATATTCCCTGACCATGGCTTCAAGACCTGAATTGAAGGTACGTGCGGGCAGCACTTATGATAATTATAACTACAGCTACAGCGAATATGGAATCTGACATTGTAGGGAACAGCTCGATGACGAGGGCGGTTTCATCCGCTTCTTCAAATCGCTACCAGATATCGGTACCGATGCCGTGCGGATATTCGACAGAGGCGACTGGTACACAGCCCACGGCGAGGATGCCATGTACATTGCCAAAACAGTACGATGCCAGCCACGTTCACAAACCAGCAGTCTCTAACCAAGTGAATCTAGGTCTACAAAACAACATCTGTTGTCAGACAGCTCGGCAAGAATGACCACACTGGTCTCCCCTCCGTCACAATGACCATGACGGTCTTCCGACAATTCCTCCGCGAGGCACTCTTCAAACTGGGCAAGAGGATCGAAATCTGGCAGAGCTCCAGCGGTCGGATGAATTGGAAGTGCATCAAGCAGGCATCCCCTGGAAACCTTCAGGATGTCGAAGACGAACTGGGCGGGCAGATTGACTCGGCCCCCATGATTATGGCCGTCAAGATAACCGCCAAGGCTTCTGAAGCGCGTGCCGTTGGTGTGTGCTTCGCTGATGCCAGCGTGCGAGAGCTCGGAGTCAGCGAGTTCCTCGACAACGACCTGTACTCCAACTTCGAGGCTCTCCTTATTCAGCTTGGCGTCCGAGAGTGCCTGATCCAGTACGACAAGAACGAAAAAGAAAAAGAGAGGGATCCCGAATTGGCAAAGTTAAGGCAAGTCATCAACAACTGCGGTGTCGCTCTGGCCGAGCGTCCCGCGGGTGACTTTGGCATCAAAGATATCGAACAAGATTTGGCTCGCCTCCTAAAAGATGAAAAATCAGTTGCTATGCTGCCACAGACAGACCTTAAGTTGGCCATGGGCTCTGCAGCATGCCTGATTAAATACATTGGTGCCCTACAGGACCCCTCTAACTTTGGCCAATACCAGCTGTATCAGCACGATTTGGCCCAATATATGAAGCTGGATGCCGCGGCTCTAAAGGCCCTCAATCTCATGCCTGGTCTACGAGACGGATCAAAGACGATGAGCATCTACGGTGTGCTCAACCACTGCAAAACCCCTGTGGGCAGTCGGCTCTTGGCACAGTGGCTAAAGCAGCCGCTGATGAGCAAAAATGAAATCGAGAAGCGACAGCAGCTTGTTGAGGCCTTCTTTACCGATACCGAGCTCCGCCAAACTATGCAGGAAGAGCATTTACGCTCCGTTCCTGATCTCTACCGCTTGTCGAAGAAATTCCAACGCGGTAAAGCTAATCTGGAGGATGTCGTCCGTGCCTACCAAGTTGTTATCCGCCTTCCTGGCTTCATCGGAACTCTCGAGGGAATCATGGACGAGTCTTACAAAGACCCTCTCGATGAAGCATATACCAACAAGCTCCGAGAGCTGTCCGATAGTCTCGGTAAGCTTCAAGAGATGGTTGAGCAAACTGTGGATCTCGATGCTTTAGACCGACATGAGTACATAATTAAGCCCGAGTATGATCAAAGCCTGCGTGTTATCCGCAAGAAGCTCGATCGACTCGACCATGATATCAGGCAAGAGTTCCAGAGCGCCGCACGCGATCTAGGCCAGGAAGCCGATAAGAAGATTTTCCTTGAGGCCAACCACAAGGTCCATGGCGTGTGCATGCGTCTGACCAGACAAGAAGCTGGCTGTATTCGTGGTAAGTTAAAATATCTTGAATGCTCTACTCAGAAGAATGGTGTCTACTTCACAACGAAGCAGTTGCAAGCTTATCGTCGTGAATACGACCAACTATCTCAAAACTACAACCGCACTCAGAGCAGTTTGGTAAACGAGGTTGTCCAGGTAGCGTCCTCGTATTGCCCAGTCCTTGAGCGCCTTGCTGGCGTGCTAGCTCATCTAGATGTCATCGTATCGCTCTCTCACGCTGCCGTCCATGCTCCTGATGCCTACGTCCGACCCAAGATTCATGCCCGCGGCGAGGGCCAGACTAAACTCCTGGGTGCTCGTCACCCCTGTATGGAACTTCAAGACGACGTCCAATTCATCACCAACGATGTTGAACTTACCCGCGATAAATCTTCATTCCTCATCATCACTGGACCAAACATGGGCGGTAAATCTACCTACATCCGCCAAGCTGGTGTCATTGCCCTCATGGCCCAAGTTGGATCTTTCGTCCCTTGTTCAGAGGCCGAACTCACTATTTTCGACTCCATCCTCGCCCGTGTCGGTGCTTCAGATTCCCAGCTGAAGGGTGTATCGACTTTCATGGCCGAAATGCTTGAGACGGCTAATATTCTCAAGTCGGCGACGGCCGAGTCCCTCATCATCATCGATGAGCTTGGCCGTGGTACTTCGACCTATGATGGCTTTGGTCTCGCTTGGGCCATCTCTGAGCACATTGTCAAAGAAATTGGCTGTTTTGCCATGTTCGCGACTCACTTCCACGAGCTTACCGCTCTGGCCGATCAGTATCCTCAGGTCAAGAACATGCACGTCACAGCACACATCAGCGGTACCAATGGCGATGTCAACGCCAAGCGTGAGGTCACGCTGCTTTACAAGGTTGAGCCTGGTATCTGCGATCAGAGTTTCGGTATCCACGTCGCCGAGCTGGTGCGCTTCCCGGATAAGGTTGTTCGCATGGCAAAACGCAAGGCGGATGAACTGGAAGATTTTACTACCAAGCATGAAGATCTTGGCGTTAGCTACAGTACCGAGGATGTTGAACAGGGCAGTGCTATGCTTAAGAAGGTCCTCGTCGAATGGAAAGAGGCCGTGCAAAACGGAGAGCTGAGCAAAGAAGAACAGGTTGCTAAGCTGAAGGAGTTAGTGGCAGCAGATGAGAGTCTCCTGGCCAACCCCTTCTTTCAGTCGGTCAAAGCACTATAAAAATGAAGAATCTAGATGAAAAGCGTCGATTTGAAGATATTTAAAGTGGTAGTTCGCATTTAATAGCGCGCCAGGAGTTGGGCTTGATGGCATTTATTTGGGAAAAAAAGATTCCATCATAAGGACGGGTATGACATATATATATCGATAGTACAATGATGCACCTGTATTAGATGACCATGGCGCGACATATGATTTACTTGTCTATGAAAGACCTTACAATCTATGCATTTTTCATGTCAGCGTATTATTCATGACAAACAGCCAATGTGAATAACAAGAGGGAAGGTATGGTCCATCAGGGAAAACAATGTAGAACGGTGATAAATGTAATCAGGTGATATCATAAACAACCTCTGAAAGAAAGTTTCATCATGGAGAAAAGGCAGAAGAAGAGAAAGGGAGGAAGAAGTGCATCAGTATAAAACGTACCACTATCATAATGGTCTTGCATATTGTGTATTAAAAAGTAATATAGCCTATGCTTTTGGTAAGTTAGCGTTCACGCTCAAATGATAGCCAACATTAAGTATTGAGAATTAAAAAAGGGTAGTCCATCAGAGAAAAAACAATGTAGAATGGTGATAAATGTAATCAGTGATATCATAAACAACCTCTGAAAAAGTACTCATCATGGAAAAGAAGAAAAAAAGAACGCAGGTTAATGATTATAAAACAACGTACCATTAGTCATGTTTTGTTTGCTTGCCATTGAAAGGGTTTACAATCTATGCTTTCAGCACGTTAGCGTTACATCTTTATTAGATAGCCAATGTAAAGTAACAAGGATTAAAAGGGGCGAGTCCATCAGGGAAAACAATGTAGAATGGTGATAAATGTAATCAGTAATATCATAAACAACCTCTGAAAAAAGATTTCATCATGGAAACGGGAAAATAGAATAACGCAAGTTGATGAGTTTAATACGTACCACTACCATTATGTGTTTACTTATCATTGGGAAGTATTACAACCTATACTTTTGGCATATCAGCGCCTCATCCTTAACAGGTAGCCAATATAAATAATGAAAATTGGGAAAGGGGGAGTCCATCAGGGAAAACAATGTAGATATGGTGATTAGTGTAATCAGTGATATCATAAACAACCTCTGAAAAAGATATCATCATGGAAAACAGAAAAACAAAACGCATAATAGACAGAGAGCAAGATAACGTACCTTTTTAAGCTTGTCACTACACACCGAAAGCCCAATTGCGAAAACACGCAGACCAACAAACTGGTAATGGCAAAGGTGGCATGGCAACAAAAAGCAAAAAAAAAAAAAGATCGAATTATCTAGCATCGCATCTCTTCCGCACTGGAATGCGATGCATATATATATACAAGCTGCCATGGACTCCCCTCATAGTCTCTGGCAGCTGGCTTTATTCTTGGTATTTCTTTTTCATTTTATTGGCTGCCCTCAGCTGTGGCGCTCACAGGGTTAACCTCGAAGCCATACTTCTCCTTGACACGCTCTCGTCTCCGCTCCTCGTATCCGGGAGGACGAATGCCTTGTAGACGTTAGCACCAGTTCATAAACGCCTCAATTTCAAAGGCGAAGACTTACCTCGTCCCTCGCCAAGCTCAGCAATGGTCTGCTCAACGGGCAAGCGGGTTGTCCGTCGAATGATCTCCTTACGCTCGAATTCGTCCTCCTCCTTGTAGAAGCTGTCCAGTCGACCACCAGCAACGTGGAAAAGACCTTGGGCGGTACCGACAAAGGCACCAAGAGCGAACATGACAGGAGTGCGCTTGACTGTGAAGGGGTTGCAGGTCAGCATCCGCCATGGCCGAGAAGTGAGTATAATTCGGGAGAAGAGTTCTTACAAGGAAGTCCGAGAACACTGCCGCACATGAAACCTCCGAAGGCGGCGGCCCAAGCATCCTCCTTCTCACGGAGGTTCATCATCGTTCGGGAGAAGAAAGCATAGGCACCGGGACCCGCAGCTACAAGAAAACACCGTCAGCCAAAAGAACATTTTCGTAATTGCATCTTCTCCCTCTAGAAGTCCGCGGTCCAATTGGTACCGCATTCTTCCGGTGTCCGAATGTCCATACCGCAAATGCCAATAATGGGAGCTCCCCGCGTAAAGACGCTCAAAGCGCCGACGTTGCGCCTCGACATGGCATTCTGGACGGCCGCAATGAAGAAGCCGCTTCCCAGGCCGACTAATGAGGTCTTAGCCGTCTCGTCAAGGACGTCATGGGGCACGTAAGGCTTCGCCATGGCGTGTGATGGTGCGTAGCTCGCCGTGGTGGGAGGAAGAATATGAGAATGAGGAGCTGTTTTGACGTCTGATGCTTGGAAGCTGCGCCGGTTCTTGGGAATTGCGCATCACGTGATGCCTAGAGTCAGCAATTGAGGCGGCCTGATTGGGCAGAAAGTCTCTGAGTGTCTCGGCTTGCGGTACATGTCTGGAGGTACTTTTTGAGCCCCACCAGCCCACTAAGAGATTTGGAGGTGCAAAAGATTGCTCCATACAAAAAGGCTGGCGTGTAAGACCTCGAAAAATTTCATGATAGAGGACGGCGACGAGGATTCAGGCGAGTCTTAAGAGATCAATTATAAGCATAAATCGAGCCATTTTATAGACTGGCTAGCTTGGAGCTCAAACCCGACAGAATCTGTTCCAATTGCGACTCTCGTGACTCATAACTGCTTTCAACTTCTATATAACGAAAGTTGTGAGAAGGCAAACGACGGAAAACGTTTATGAGAATCAGATCTCATAACTATTTTCGGAGCTTTTTCAACTTGGATCAACTCATCTTAAACTCATTACTTGAGCTTCCAACAAAAACACATACACTCCTCAGATATGAGTTCATCAGAACTTGCCGAGGCTTCATCCAAGCCCGAAGAAACACAGCCTCAACCTCCTTCAGAATCAATGGACACCCAATCAGACCAAGCCGCCACATCAAACCCACCGCCCATGTCCAAAAACGCCCTCAAGCGCCTTCGTAAGCAGGAAGAATGGGACGCCGGCAAGGACGACCGCCGCAAGCGCCGCAAGGAGAAGCGCCACGAGCGAAAAGTTCGCGTCCGCGATGAGCGCGCCGCCCTCATCGCGCAGGGCGTCGACCCTGCGGAGCTTAAGAAGAAGAAGCAGGTTTCTACGCTGGCTCCCGTGGGCATCATTTTCGACTGTGACTTTGAGGACTACATGATGGACAAGGAGCGCGTGTCTCTGTCCAGCCAGGTCACGAGGGCGTATTCTGACAACAAGGCGGCGAGATACCGTTCGCATCTGTGGGTAGCTGGGTTTAACAAGGGGATTGCGAAGCGGTTTCACGAAGTGCTGGGTGATCAGCATAAGAACTGGAAAGGTATCTGGTTCGACGAGGGCGATTATCTCAGCTGTGCGGCTAAGATCCGCGAAAAGATGAATGCCACTGATGGCAGTGGTGGAGAAATGATTGAGTCGCTGCAACGCAGTCTTGACGAACCTTGCGCATGGACTCGCGATGAAACCGATCCTTTCCCTATTCCTGGACCGGAGCCTGCCTTTGACGAGGCGAACAAGGACGTCGTGTACCTATCGTCTGACTCACCTTACACACTTGAGCGCTTAGAGCCAAACACTTGCTATATCGTGGGTGGATTGGTTGACAAGAACCGTGAAAAAGGCCTATGCTATAGACGCGCGCGGGAAAAGGGCATTCGCACGGCGAGATTGCCGATTGGCCAGTTTATGGTGATGCAGAGCCGACAGGTTCTGGCGACGAACCATGTGGTTGAGATTATGCTCAAGTGGCTGGAGTGTGGTGACTGGGGTCAGGCATTTTTGAGCGTGATTCCAAAGAGGAAGGGCGGAAAACTGAGAAGTGAGAATGCTGAGTCAGAGGCTGGAGATGGTGAAGGAGCAGAGGGGGGGGAGGATGAGGACGATGATGAGGTTGAAGAAGAAGCAGAGGCATCAGAAACTAAGGAACAGGATGTAGAAGCTGAGGTGTCAGCTAACGTTGAAGACGAAAGCAAATCAGGAGCTGAAGAAGCGAAGGAGACGCAATCATAGACATAATGCTGTATGCAATCTTATAATCTATACCAAGCAATGTCCATACCCAAAAATACCTGCTCGAATTATGTGTCTTCCAAATAATATGCAATTCCTCCCTAAGCTGTACCATCATGATTAAAAATCCATTGAGTCATCCTCTCGCTCTCTCTTAACTTTTGCAATCCCTTCATCCTTGATAATTCCTGATACAAAGGTTCTAAACTGATCAACATAGGGCTTCAGGCTAGTCTTTTCCCAGTCTGCAATGTTGACTTTGGACTTGTCATCGCCCTCCTCGCCCTCCTCCCCACCCTTCCAGGCATCAATCTCTGCAAGAAGGCTTTGTACCGTTGGCACACCAAGAGGGTCAAAGTCTTCGAGAGCCTTTGTGTCGATGGGTACACAGACTCGCCCTGTGCCTGGATGCACGACAAAGGGGCTCTTGAGCAAATGGTTTAGTTTCTTGCTGACTTCGATATCGAGACGGGGATAGGTGTATTCCAGCACAATATCTTGTTTAGCTTCGAGCAGTGCTCTTGAATCTAAATGCTTGCTTGCACCAGTCTTGGCTACAGCGTCGATGTCGGCCCATTTCGATACAGACGATCGTCCAGGGGCTGCTTCCCATTTGCGCCGTAATGAATCGTTTAGGTTCCGGTCTGGAAGAAGTTGTAGTAGCTTCTCAGCTTGTTCACCTGTTCCCCAAGGATCCTGGACCTCCAGCACGTCTTCTTGGAAGTGAGTTTTGAGAATATCGAGACTCCGGCTAAGAACTATGTTAGCATCATCCCTACTACTATTACTACTCATAAGATATAGAGGCATCACGTACCTAAGGTGGGGGTGCAGAGGTCTCCTGATATTGACCTTTTTGCCGCTTTGTGAACCACCCTTGATTACTTCCAAGTAATTTGCTATAGCCCTGCGCTTCTGGTCGTCCATTGACCGAGCCTTCTTATCACACACCCAAGCGTGGGCACCTCTTCGTCCAGAGTATACCCACATAATGTGCTTGAAGCCAAAGTCTTCTCTCAGGGCAACATCAACAACCTTGATGGCCATGGTCATGAATTGCCAACATTTGTTGCAAATGGTCGCCTTGTCGCAGCACGTTCGAATATCATCGTAATCTGTCAAATCGATATCAAAGCAAAGTTCTTTTGAAAGAGGCTTGAAGGCAGAAGAGTTGCGCAAGGTTTTTCGATCTCGGGGGTTTGTTGAGTAGACGGGGCCGATTTCGAAACGGGAGGGCATGAGACGGAGGACATCTTTCCGTAGGCTAGACGAGAGCAAGTAAGTATTGGGACTAGCTCTTGAGACTATGGTTTGGGAGCATAATGGCTTACAGATCTGCAGTTGCAAAAGACTGGTAACGCAGATATGCGTCGTTCTGGAGGGTAAAAGCAAACTCGCGGTTACCAAAGTCATTTGTAGGTGTCGGGCTGTGGTTCAGCCATTGGAAAAGCTGTCGCCAAGGGAAGAGTCGCTGGTAAAAGCTGCGCATGACTTCGGGATCGGAAGCAGGGATATCTCTATAAATTAAGCACAGTCAGCCAGGGTCTTCTTCTTTCTGCTGCAGAATAACAGATGAGCAAAAATCCACATACGAAGGTGAAGCGGCTCGTGCTGGTGAGCTTGCGGCCTCGCGCTTAACGGGCGCTAAGCTTGGGAATTCCTCGTCTGAATCCTCATCTGCGAACAGCTCGTCCAATTTGACTTCCTTTTTCGTCTCTTCAGCTTGGCCCGCGGGTGGCGCCTCCGTCTGTGGCTCGTCATTCATGTCGACATCGTCCTCTGCGGGTGTCTTTGCTGGGGCAGCATCGCTGGGAATTCCTGCATCGCCGTCCATTGGCTCGTCCTTGACTGGGTTGGGAGAGATTGAATGCGGCATTGTGTGTATCTCTTTGCTTGCGCAGAAACAATTGAGCTCGGATTGATTGATTGGCTATGGGCTCTGTGCTGCCACCTCCACCAAATTCTTGTCGAAATACAGGTACTTGACCTAGCAAGTCAGAAACAAACCCTTGCGCGGGGAGATGCCACACAAGCTGTGGGAAACGCGTAGAGACGCGTTAAGTGAAAATGCCACTTCATGTGCAAAGTAGCTTGTACCCAGTGAAAGCTGCGTCGTTTTACTGTATCAGACACGTTGCGCGGACAATGGTGCTGTAAGCTGCTGTTTTAGTGCAAAGAGGCCGCCACGCCCACTGGGAGCTGTCCACTGAGCTGTCCACTGAGCTGTCCACTGAGCCGTCCACTGAGCTGTCCACTGAGCTGTCCACTGAGCTGTCCAAAGCTTCCCCCCATCAAGCATCTTTCAGCGTTCAGGCCCCAAAGCAGCAATTACAATTATTTCCATACCGCCATAGACTGAGCCATGGATCACTGCTCTAAGGACCAGAAACGCCAGGAACCTCTTCCAAGAACCCTAGTACAATTCCAACTGCCGACAACTCAACTCAACCCCGGTGCCAATTGTCGTATCGCAGCATGACAAAGTTCAAGCTCGCCTCAGCACTACCGTAAGAGCTACCACAGCTTCCCTCCAAACGCCCAGTTTCTCGCTCGGATCGTCTCCGAGGCGAGACACGAAGAATTACCCCATATGGCAAGGATCTCCTCTTTTGCTCTGGGCTGTTCCCAACTTCATGCGTCAAACAAGGGCCTAGAAAGTTCTAAAAACCACAAGCCATTTCGGCGATCTGAATCTGGCGTGATTCCTCCGCTGCAATTTTTCTCTTATTCCCTCTCTCATTTTCTCTTCCTTTGTTACTATACCTGTCTGAACAACACGGCACCTTAGTTATTTGACCAAATTGATAGTGGCTTGCACTATTACTTTTATAATACATACCATTTTACTAGATGCATTACTAGTAGATAAGAATCCATAGCCGCCGTGGCAAAAAGGCACACAAAAAAAAAAAGTAACGACATGAAACCAGTGACAAAGCCATGATTCAATCTCATCCACACACAAGTACACTACCTCGTGTAAGTGCAACGCCGCAACGCGCCCTTCCCAACATGTTCCTCGTATCACATAGACGAAAAGGGGAGGCTGGCGGCGCTACAATCAAACATATAAAAAAAATTAAAAATAAAAAGCTGTTTGCTCATTAGCCGACTTTGTGCTTTTTTTTTTATCTATTGCTCCAGACGAGGGTCATGTTGTAATGTTGCATCAAACACGGCTTCTCGCAGGAGATTGCGAAAATCACAGCGAGCAAGAGATCCACGGCTGACGTCAAGTTGCCGCGTGCATGAAATAGATTGACTGGAGACCATGCTATAGACCGGCTCTAGACTCTCTGCCTCTGCCTTTTTGTACTCCATATCGATATTAATACTTGTACTCCGTTGGGCCCAGACAGATTCTGGGCTTGGCGGCGCTGTTGGCGTCCAGCAGCAAACAAAATGGACAAGGGTCCTTTTGCATGTATAAGTGGTCTCTTGCATCTGCTCGCATATACATGTACACTGCCTTTTACATTGTTCACATTGTACTAGTACAACCAAATCTCAAGCAACTCTCAAGCTTACTCTTGTCTCAATTCTCTTCGTCCTCACACAAAAAAATACATAAAAATCCTCATCTCCACGCCTCCTTCTTCGGCCCATTCCCTCCCATCTCATCCCCCGCTCCGGCACCTAAAAACCGCCCGCTGAGCGACCGCCCGTCTCCATTGTTTCCCACCCCCGGTCCAGACCTCCATGGAACCCTCAACGGCGCGCCTGGATCATCGGATCTAACGGCTACAAGCATCCCAAGGTGTGATTCTGCTACATTTCTAATCTCGTCTTCTTCTCTTCTCTTTTCTTGCCTCATTTCATACTTCTTTCTCACTTCTCTCCTTCTTCTTTCTCCCGCCCGGGTGGGTTTGACGTTTTGTGGATTCTCGATCGTGTTCCATGTATAGTGGCCCTCTGCCCATGCTGATATTATCAGGACTGTCCAAATCTCCGGGGGCTCTCATTTTTCCTTCTTCTTTTGACAGCTATCCATGTTGACGTCGTCCGAGATTCGCAAATCGGATCTCATCGGGGAGGGGTCCATTTCATCCCCCCACCCACAGATAGCATAAGGGAAAAGGTATTTATGCTTGGAAGGCCTCCCATCTGTCATACCGACTCTAGGGACCCATTCGCTCTTACACTCGGTAACTCCGTATTTTTGCTGGCATCCTCATACCCACCAAAGCTGTCTCTTCTCCAACGCTTTCTTTTGTCTGCACTCACCAATTCTCATCTCCATACAAAAGAGCAATGTAACGTCACTTTGAAACATGGTAAGTAATGTCATGTATCCTCACAAAACAGATAATATGATTAACCACTCCATACAGATCGATAGTCATTACTTATCGTTCCCAATGCTTACAGCTTTTCAGCAGGGTGCCATCACAGAACGGCACCTTCACCAGCCATTTCTCTCCATAAATCCCATGACCTAGCCAAGCATACATCGTTACAAATCCGATTTTCTCTCATAAAGAAAAAAAAAGAAACCTTTTCCTCCCACTGGCAAAATAGAGCCGCAGAATGCCCCGACAAATGTCCAACCGGTACGCGAAATCATTATCCCAACCAAGAAAAAATCCCAAGACGACAGGTTGAAGCACATCTCTGCGGATGGAATATAAGAAAAAGAAAAGGCTCCTTTGTTGAAACATGTCACAACGCCACATAGCAGAATCTCCCATGCAATGAGCAAGCCAAGAGCCGAGAAGAAATTGGGAGAGGAAAAACAAATGAAAATGGAAGAAAAAAAGGAACAGGTCAATCATCCAGCAAAAGGGAGCGTCCTCATGCACGGAAATTGCCATCGGTTCCAGCGTTAGGCATAAGTTCGTTGCGAGTTATTCAAGCGCTGTCGCTTCTCCGGTGGGCTATCATGATCGGACAAACGGCCAGAGGATGCATCCATCGTCGAGTACGCGTTTCTACCTTGCGTCATGTTGTACTGGTTGCTCCCATCCATCATCCCGAAACCCGAATCAACCCCGTTTTGAGACATGTGGCCAGCCGACCAATTCGAGCTGCCAGCACCTGCAGGCGGAGTTGGCGATTCGAATTTGATGGGATTGCCCGACGTGTTCAGATAGGGAACATTCATAATGAATGCGGATCCGTGTCCATTGTCTGACTGGCTGGGTGGGTTCTTCAAAAGATGCTGGAGGTGGGTCTTGACAGACTTGAGCATTCCCTCCTTGGTGAAGGGCTTGGCCAACACTCCGTTCATACCTAAATGGCGGTCAGTTTTGGTGCCCAGTTTATTCCGGGGGTTGGTTCATCTTACCATGCTCAAAATAGCCATTCACCTCATCTGGTCGAATATTTGACGTCATCGCAATGATGGGCGTGGCTGGGCAGTGCTGGCGGATATACATGGTAGCCGATACACCGTCTAACCTAGGCATGATGATGTCCATGAAGATCATGTCGAAATGGTCACGACCAACGGCGTTTATCCTGTTATATGCTTCCACACCATTGATCTACACAGCTGTTGTTAGCTCACTATAACCAACGTCGAAATTGACGACCAATCGGTTTTAAACCCGGTTCACTTACAGCATGCTCGACATCGCAGCCCATCGACTTGAGAAATTTGATGCCGATTTTCGCACACGTCCCGTCGTCTTCTACCAAGAATACTGTTGGCTTCTTCGATCCCCACAGAGGTGCAGGTTTGTCCAATGACGCCCCAGGTGCACTGTTCATCTGGTTAGGCTGTGGTGTATGTTGCTGGTGCTGCTGGTGTTGATCCATGGAAGCGGAACTGTTCTCGTTCGGAATGGCATATGGGATCTTATTAATGTGATCCGAGTGGAAAGGATCGATGCCGACGGTCTGGCCTACGGGATAGACGGGATACCGACTAATATCATTCATAGGATCATGCATCATGGGCATTGATACGGGGGTTACCATGGTTGCTGAATCGGCAGGAGATTCGTAAATGTCGTGCAGACGCTCGAGCTCCCGATCAGCCACGGTGTCCGGCGCGACGCTGGAGAGCAGCTCTCTCGCTCTTCTAAGTTCTGGCACATTTTCGTCGCCATCCGACGAAGACATGCCGCCATTTGAGTTCATCTGGTGGGCGATCATTCCATTGTTCCGGTTATGGTTATACGGAGAGAGGAAGTTGAGCATCTCATACTGCGCCTGCTTTTGGGCATTGAGCATCTTCTGTAGGGTGAGGACCTCGTTGACCAGGAGCCTATTCGTCTGAGAGATGTCGGCGAACAGCTCTTGAAGCTGCTGCACTTGCTGCTGAGTAGCAGTCAACTGTTCGGATACAACGCTGACATGCTGGCTGGTGGTGAAGTCCTCGGCGACCTGGGGTTTCCGTGTGGCCGGCGCTTTCCGGCGGATGTTATCCAAGTCATCTTTGCTGTCGACGCGGAAGTAGGGATGCTTAAACTCTAGGACCTGCATGTCGTAACCCAATCCTTAGCCGTGCCGTTCATGTAATATTTCAGCTCTGTAACGCGCAAAGCTGGGATACTCACGTTGCCATTTGGAGAGGCCGATTCGCCATCAGCAGATGGCTTGACCTTGTGAAAGTCATATTTGTTCAGCTGCCGAATGAAGCTGGACATGTTGCTGTGCTTGAAATGCTTCGGCAGGATAGATCTCGTAAATTTCTCGCCCTGGTTGAAGACGTAAGAGTCAATTCATACGTAAAATGGAGATGCCGGGTAAATCCCACCTCAACGACGACAAATGAGTCGCCATCTTTTCCCCACCGAGCTACATCTTGGTGTGTCGGGTCTTCGAGCATTCTAAAGCAAGGTCAGCTGGGTCGATGGAAGCTGAAACTTTTAGTGGGCAATTACCGAAACAGCTTGCGAACCTTGATATAGCATTAGCACTCGTTGCGTCGTATATCGGGCTCATGTATCGATTTGGTGAAATATTACTCACAAATTCGCTGGCATTGTTTCCCCCGCCCGGGGCATTGGCAGCCTCTGTCCCAGACATTTAAGCTGAATAGGCTGTCCTTTAGGCAATACTAGAGGCAGTATGTGAGAAGGCGACGCGCCTCCAATTGAGGCTCCGGCTGGATGCCACTGGCGGAGCCGATATTATTGAAATGAGCCGTCGCAGGGCCTGCAGGAACCGGCACAGAGATTGCAGCAGCAAAGGTTAACTCCCTTTATATCTGCCTCCTTTTTCTTCCTCTTTTTTTCTCTCTCCCTCTCGCTTTCGTTATCGGAGCGGTATGGCTTGGTTGGTGGCAGATCGGATCTACGAGCGGGCGGCAGGCCAGGAGAGACGTTCCGGAGGTGGACGGAGGTTGCGAGATGCGGTGCGCCGAGATGACGGAGCCCAATATTTCTCAAGGCGCCCCGACAGCAGAGACGGATGACGTCGCAAGTTGGCGAGCACAGAAAACGAGGCGAGCAATGCAATTGAAGGAGGACCGCGGACAACCCTCGATGGGCTTGGCTAAGGCAGGGTTCGAGGCTGCTGAATCGAGGTTGGACGATTTTCGATTTAGCCCAGATAGTCGATGGGCGAATGGATGGCCCGAGATGGGGGGTGGGCCGGGGGAGGCACTAGGCCAAGGAGGACATGGGAAGATCAGAAGACAGCACAGAAGAGGCACACGCTGTAGCAGCGCTGAAGGGCAGCACGTTCAGCGAGTGCGTGTACTGATACTTCGGGGGCATGTACTCGCGGCAGCTTGGGGCACCTGAGGACCTGAGGACCAGATAGGACGTGGAGATTGATATCCAAATCTTCATGCAGCTAAGGGAGGAGAAGAGGAGACTGAACAAAGACCGAGCCAGCCGTTCAAGAAGGAGAAAGAAGAAATAAGAAAAGGAAAGCAACTACTATTATGACACCCTCACTCCATCTTTTTTTTTTCCACTACCATAGGAATCATTCCAGAAAAAAAATTAAGATGTATCCACAGGGGGGGAATTAGGAAAAAAAAATCTTGGAAAGAAGGGGGGTCCTGTCTCAAAAATGCCAAAAAAGCACCGCCAAATTCGGGGGGCCCCCATCGTGTACAGTACCGACCGTACGTGGATAGCCTTGCTTTTCCAACTGCTCTTCTTACTTGTTAGGGCACTGCAGGGCGCTAGGGCCGTGTGGCGCATCTCCCTTCACACAGTACCCGCCGGCCTACTCTGTGTTAGTCCTGCTGCTACGACGATGCTAGCGATTTGATAGACATTGGAAGCCAGTCAGTTCAGGAGAACCAGGGGCAGGATTCGGTTATTTCTTTTTCTTGAATTTTTTTTTTTTTTTTTTTTTTTCGTGGGCGTGGGTGTTAGTGTCCAGTATCAAATGCCTATTTCTTTTCTTTTTCATCCCATTTAGCCAGAGTAAGCCAATAGCGTTCCCCGTACCAATTTAAACTGACCTTTTCAGCTAGCCATATCCATGTGTTATGCCATGAGCTTGCCAGGTAGTTCTTCATTTGCTTGCCAAGGCCCGGTAGATGATGACACGATATACCCGGTTCCTAGCCCCCATTGCTGTCTTCTATTGTTTTCTTCCTTTTCTACTTGGGACAAGGGATGATGATAGTAAGCTACGTTAGCTACGCCGAACTACAATGTACATATCCGGCGAACCTACAGCTCTCGACATGGCGTCAAAGTTGCAACGCAGCAGCGCAGCATACTGTACGCGAGCCATAACCGTAGCAAGCCGGCCATGTAAGTGTTCGGATAGGAGCCGCCAATGCTACCCCGTATTAAGAGGCAGGTATGTACTTTGTCCGATATGTGAATGCACCTCGTGCTTTAGTGTTATGCCGCCTCCGCGGGCTATGCTCGTCTTGGACCACGGGAAGAGCACGCCAAGGTGATCTGAGTCAACCTGACGGAATTTTACTCACGCTTGGCTGTCCTCTTGCATTCTGCTGCTAGTAGCATTAACTGTTGGTGCAAGCACTAATACCAGGCCAATGTGGCCGTCCGTAAGCTGCTAGCAGCTTTTAGCCTCTATCAATTACCCCCTATACGATCAAAGTATACGATAGTGTATACGATGGTCTCGCTGCAGAGATGAGCTCTTCATATGGCAATTACTCCGTACTCGCTATCTATATAGATACGATGTAAAATGGGCCCTCTTAGTAGCTATACATGTACTCCATACAGTACACAGCAGCACTCGTTCAATTCGCCCATCAGAAGGATGCCGAGGAAGCTGGTTGGGGCATACACATGTGCTGTCCAATGGCAATATCGATGCGAAGCAGCACAAAGGTAGCACCCCGTCGTAGCACTCCGGACCGTGCCTACACTTATCTGCGTTGTCCCATGTCCACCTGAACACCACGCATGCAGGGAAGCAGGTGATGAAGGGAGACCGTTGTTGTTTTTCTGGGGGCGGAAAAGCGCAATATATGCAAGTACAAGGGGATCATCTCTGCTTTTTTGGGCGCCTACCGCTTCAAGCAAGAATACTAGTTAGGACGAGTACTGTACGGCGTGGTAGTACTAGCAGTCGTAGTGCTCGTGCTAACAAGACGCTATTATTTTTTCAGCCGTGATACGTGCCAATTGGGCGAATCCCACGATGGCTGCGTTTGCGGGGGGCTGAACACCGAAGCGGCGATGACACCTATCCGCGTCGATCGGGTCATCCTCTGGACATCGGCTGGCACGCCAAACCAGACGACGAATAGAAGGGCCAGGGCCGCCTCGCTTGACTATCGCGTTTGCAAGCGCAATTACACTTGTAAATCGCCTCTATCAGGCCATGCTTAGCCTCCCTTGCAGCACGCGGCTTATATTAGTGGCCTTGCCATCACCACGTCGCCGACTACTAGTCCTTCGCCTGCAAGCCTCCCGATCGACGAGTTGAAATGTAATTGGACCCCAAGGCTCTGGTACCAGACAGCCACGGACGGCATCTGCACTAGCATGGGCAAACTGACAACTTGGCGTGAAACAGGGCATCATCATGGCCTGTGATATTTCCAACAGTCTGGAAGCAAGTGGTTGCTCTGGCTGGTACCGCTACATGAGCCCGGGCCATCACCCGCAAGGTGGTATGCGACGCTTAGGCTCAGCGGTCCGGCTATCCGCAAGATTACTCTCAGGGGTCAGCTCTTTCGTCTCAATTACTGCTCGCACAGGTACCGCTACTTGTGCGGGCAAATCCTGGCGTGTAAGAGGCATGTAAGAAGCACTGCAGGCAGTTCTATCAACACTGCCACCACGCAGCTTATATGTATCAGTGCATGGCACATGTAGGGGAATTTGTACAAATACTTCATTAGGACGCTCTAAAAATAGGCTAATTCAGCTCCGAGCCCTCTGCTGAGACATGACGCGGACGCCAGTGCAGAGGCATGCAACTTTGCGTATGTTGCCATGAATAGAGCAAAACACACGTCTCGGCTTAAAAGATTAGCTCTTAGTAGCATCTCATTCTTGCTTCGAACCTAAACTCAACCCCAGATCAAGCAACTGTAAGCCGTAGAAGCAGCAGCTAACCAGAACGAGCTTCGTTGGCCATCACAGCTGTGGCATTCGTTTGGCCTGATTTGCACGCATCTGGTCAAGCTTATCACATTCACCACCAGCCTTCCAGTTGGAAATGTCTCTCATTGTCTCCAGGAGGCTGCCAGTTGCAGATATTTTTAGAATCTTTTGAAATTACAGAGCACGGAATAGTACAAGATGTTTACTAAATACTCCTCCTCCTTTTGTCTTTCAGCTGGTGCTCGCTCGGAATCTGAGCTACCTTCGCCCTCCGGGTCCCATTTCCCCGCGTTATGCCGATCAATACCATATTCAGTAAACGCATTGAAGCTTAATGCTTTCGATTTGGTCTCTCAGATGTAGATGCTTATATGCAAAGCAGATATACAAAGCTGGACGTGGATATTTTGTACCGCTACATACCAGGCAATTATGGATCGCGGAGCATAGGATTCAAAAGATATATTTAGACGCTGTGGAATGCTACGCCTATCAGATGATGCCTTTTAATTTTTGGTACCAAAATACTTCATGTATCGGAAAACATAATGGCCCCATTTCGCATCAGGACCCTCGTTTGGAGGAGAGCACGGAGCGTATTCGTCCAAGTCCACATCGAGAGTGCGGATCACTTGGAATCCTGCCTTTTCGTATATCCTCCACGCAGGCTCCGACGAATGAACCCATGCGAAAACACCCTTTTGATCACAGATGTCTGTTCCCCAGCGTAGGAGCGCAGAGCCAATGCCTCGCCTCTGAAATTTGGGTGAGACAGAAAGTCCAATGACAATGAGACATTTGGTGCCTTCGGGCATCACCTCCTTTTGCCATGCATCCAAATCGGCGCTTGTAAGTGTCTCGAGCCGCTTAATAGGATCATCCTCTGGTTCTGCAGCGCTTTCTTCAGTTGAAGCTGGCTCATCCTTCTCTGATTGATCTTTCTCCGACTTCTGTGTTGAAGTCGTAGCAGGCTTTTCGGGGGGTTGGATCCTGCCTTCCAACACGGGCATCTCGTCTGGTGAGAATCCAATAAGCCCCCAATTGCAGAAGCCTGCAAGCTCTCCGGTTTCATCGTCAACAGCTTTCAATACCACACATCGCGGCGATTTCAGCGTTTGTGGCATGCTTTCCATGTGATATTTCTTCATATCAAAGGGATTCGGGCCAAGGGCCTTCATCTGAGTTTGGCGATCGTCTAGGAAAGCATCGCTGCTGAGCTGAGCCGTTTCAGGCACATCTTCGAGCTGAAGCGCTTTGATGGTAAAGGTCTTCTTAGACATGGCAGTAAATTTGCTAATCGATGTTTATTTGTGATATATATTCGTGAGTCGCATGCTTCTGGGATTAAGTGGTTGGTCCCCAGGTCCCTTAAATAATAACATTGTCATGTTGAAGCAGAGCCAGCATTGGATCTTGATAACGATGGCGGGGTGAACATCATTGAGTCACCGGCGAGAGTGATTTATCCAGCGACTGCTGCTATAAAAAGTGCCCCGATCTAGAACGGCGCCAGCAATGATCATCAGGTCTCTGAGCTAGCCTTATGAAGCAGCTCAAGGATCGTAGTAGCATAGGCAGGTCCATCGCCCTTAATCTCGTGCACAACCACCGTCTTATCTCTTGATCTTGCGCCCTGAACTAAACTCAGCTTCGACTTCGGAATATTCAAGGCCTCGCTGAGAACTTCCATCACGGCTTGGTTGGCCTCGCCATCCTTTGCCTGAGCTACAACGCAAAGCTCAATCGCCTCTTCAGTAACAGCCTGAATCCCTTCTCTGTTTTTGCTGGCTCCGGGCTTCACGTGCAATCGCAGCTGCAATATACCCTGAGGCGCCTTCTTGGAACCGGCCAGAAAGCGCACCGCGGCACTAGCTGGAGATGCCATGGAGGAGCCGTGGAGATATCGATTGTTTCCTTGCGGGTAAGATCGAAACGCAACTCTAAATTCAGACCAAGCCAGGCGCCAGGATTTGAACTCTGCCGCTTTCATACAAAGAGCGGGTGGAAGCGTCAACGCTGTCGCCACCTCATCACTACACAGTCGCTATCAGCTTACAGCCTCGGCAGCTAAAACAGCAAGCAGAGTTGATGAGATAATCTCACATCAGACATAAGTCTCAAGATCAAAACTCTAAGCACTCAAAACTCCAATCGCTTTCCAGATTCCAGATCCTCGGGATGAATTGGTAGAAAAAAAGGCAATGGATGCAGGGTAGGTCTGACGGGGCCACAAAGAAGCTACTGCCGTATAGCTGCTGACGCTTCAGTGCACAGCCCGCTGAAGCTGGTACCCTTCAGTAGGGCCAGGAGCTGCCGGCGGCCAACAAGCGCCTATATAAGAAAACGCATTGCGGTGGATTTCGTCATGGAGCCCAACCTGACCCGCGACAACCACCCGCAGGCCCAAAATTCCTGCATCACGACTTCATCTCCCCCAGACCAAACGCCGTCCATTTTCCACACTCGGAGTGCTGCGACGATCGCTGCCCGTCTTCGCAGCCTGTCTGTCCCTCGATTGAGCGCCATGGCGTCGGCATACAGCGCATACCATGGCGCTACCAGAAATTCGCAGTTCACAGTCACGGCACTTGGGCGATGGTCCGTTTTATCGAAGCAGCTCCCAGGTTCGTCGGCCTGCATGTGCTTATTTTTGACGCCAAAAATATGCCGAGATGCATTGACTAGGGAGTTTTCGGCGAGCTAATTGGTGCATATAGCCGTCGACAAGGTCCGAGTTCTTCATGTCTACGATTTCGACAACACATGTACGTTGGTCTTTTTCTTTTTGCTAGCTTCCCATCCAGTTTAGTTGTATTTCGACGCTGACTTAGTAAATATGCAGTGTTTAAAACCCCCATGCCAAATCCAGCATTGTGGACTGGGCCGACGATAGGATTGCTCGCGACTCAAGAAGCATTCACTAGTGGTGGATGGTGGCACGACAACAGGATCCTTTCAGCAACCGGCGACGGGGTTGAAAGGGAAGAGGAGCGTGCTTGGGAAGGGTGGTGGAATGAGAAGGTCACTGATCTTGTCAAGCTAAGCTCGAAGCAGCAGGACGCTCTCTGCGTGCTCTTGACAGGCCGTTCTGAACATGGCTTCGGCGACTTGATTAAGAAGATGGTGACAAGCAAAGAGCTCGAATTTGATATGGTCTGCTTGAAGCCCAGAGTCAGCCCTTCCAACCAAAACTTCCAGAACACAATGCACTTCAAGCAGCTATTCTTTGAGGCGCTCATGGAGACATACAAGGACGCTATCGAGATTAAAGTGTACGAAGACCGACCGAAACACACAAAGGGATTTCGAGACTTTTTCGCCGAATACAACCGGCGCCAGGTGGCAATGCCAACTCGGGGGACGATAACTGCCGATGTTGTTCAGGTGTATGATGCTTTAAGGCTTCTCAATCCTGTTGTTGAAGTTGCGGAAATTCAACACATGATCAATCAGCATAACGAAACCATAATCAAAGACTGTCCTCCCTCCAAGTCCAAACTTATGATTAAGAAGACAGTTTTCTTCACCAGCTACATGATTGGTGCCGAAGATATCAAGAAGCTTCTAAAGCTGGCGCAGATTCCCGCTGGCATATCAAATAACGACCTCAAGTTCCATGCCAACAACATCCTCATTTGCCCTCGCCCTTGCCCGGCCAGTATTCTGGAGAAGGTTGGCGGCATGGGAAGCAAGATGCTGTGGGAAGTGACTGGCACCGCTTGTTATGACAACTCCATCTGGGCTGCTTCGGTGCGCCCCCTGCCGCATACTGCCAAGTTTCATACTGATAATCCCGTACCACTCGTGGTGCTTGCCCTGAAGAAAGGCGCACGCCCTGTGGATGCGGGGAAAATTACCAGCTGGCAGCCTCTGCCGATTGAAGAACGCTTTACCTTTGAGACGACAGTTGGAGAAAAAGTGATTCTCCGGATTGAGCCCGAAGACCCCAAAGAGGATGAATATCAAAGCTTGTTTGTTAACAAATCATCCAAGCGTAAGCATCCTGCAGAGGATGAGTACCCAGGCAAGGCGCCGGCGCAGTACGGCGGCCGGAACGAGAGCAGAAGTTTTCACTCTGGTAGGGGACGAAACAAAGGTGGCAACTCACGCGGCCACCGCGGTGGTAGGGGCGGCGGACGAGGCGGTCGTAATCGTGGCCACGGCTACCGTTCTTTGGACGATGTTGATCCCAAAGGCCAAGATGCCGCCGGATCAAGCTCATTTGGCCGAGGTCGGCCTATGGGCGGACAGCCATCCAGCGGCTCAGACCTACAAAGTTACTATTAGAAATAGGATGGCGGCGCTACCAGTATTGGCAAACAATATGAGTACGGCATACCAAATTTTTTTGGGGCTGGATGAGCTGGAGAAGATTGTTCAAAGGAAACCGATGAGGAGGCAAACGCTTGTTCCTTTCTCTCTCTTCTCTCTTTTATCTAATGTTTTTGCGTCGTACGTATGACAGGTGGATGATTATTTCCATCACCGAAAACGCATTTAGGGAGCATCTCGGCGGTATTAGGGCGAAATGGCGCATTAGGCACATGGCATATTGAAATGGAACAAGGGAGGGCGAATTTCATTTTCCTTAGGTATACTCGGATTAAGCTTGTTTAGGTACGAAGCAATATGTAATGAATGATACCCAAGCTTGGGGTTAAACCTCACTACGTGATTGAAGCTTTTGTTTGATCTTGTAATTTCATTTTTATCTAATTTTACTTCATTTCATTTTGATTGTGTCCTACATAACTTTTAATTTCTTTATCTAGTCACTGTCATCATCGTCGCTGTCATCATCGTCTTCTTCCTCTGCATTTTCTAACCACTCCACGAGCACCTTGCACTTCTCCTTCAATGCAGCCATGGATTCGCCATCCACCGCACGAGCATCCTCCCACCAGCCTAGAATTCCCTCCTCTTCCAAGATATCCAAGGCATACAGCTGCTGCAACATGGCTGGCAGAAGCGTAGAGCTCTTAGTCTGCTCCTGGCCCTTGGAGTAGTGCTGCAGGGCTCGCTGCAGAGAAAGGATAAACTCAATCTGCGCAGGCTCGCCGCCGCCGACGCCGACTTCGTTGACAAACTTGGAGGCGCCCTTGCATGCGGTGAAGGCCCTCTCTGCGGCCTTACTGGCGTCGAGGCCGCCGTACTCGGGGGTGACGAGCTCCACGGCGCGACGGGTGAAGGCCGTGGCGACGGCTTTTCGCATCATGGCGTCAGAGGCATTGTTGGCTAGACGCAGACCCATGAATTCCAGCTTGGCGGAGTCAAAGTCGCCTGAGTCGGCGCGCAGGGCATCCAAAAGGCCGTGAACGGCGTCGGCGTGGAAAGACATCTTGCCGGCGGAGTCGTCGGAGGCAAAGGACGAGAGGCGCGATCTCGAGGAGTGCGCAGCGTCTGCGGAGAGGAAGTTGCTGTCGTTGTCGTCATCGGACTCGACGTCAGAGTTGAATGTCGAGATGGAAGAAGTAGACAGGTTGAAGTTTGCGAGAGAGTAGATGAGAGATTTCTGGAGCCTCGAAGGGTCTTCGTCGTCGAGCTCGTCGTCCTCGGGGTCGAAGAAGGGGGCTGCGTTGCTGTTGGGGCCGAGAAATTTGGTGTCCTTGGTGACTTGCTTGCCTGTGGAGGTGACGGTAGATAGTACGGCGGCTGTGGAAAAGGAGATGTTGTCGCTGATTTCGACGCCGTAAGAGACGAGTGATCCGGTGGGTATTGAGCAGCCCTTGCCGACGACTACGTTGCCTGCCAAGATGGACTTTGATACAGTTGTTCCATCTCCAATAGTGGTGTTGCTCCAGATAAAGGAGTTCTCTAGTGTGACATTGGAGCCAATCTTGCAGCCAGTGCCGATAATGCTGTTGATGATTTTGCTTCCGGAGCCAATGCTGGTGTCGGTTCCAATGATGGAATTTCGGAGCTTGGCGTCGTGGGCGTGAGAAGCTCCAGTCTCGATAATGACGTTGTTGATGTGCTTTTTGAATGTCTGGTTTAGGAAGATGTTGTTTTCGGGGATGAAAGGGAATGTCCATCGGCCAAGAATGTCCCTGCTGATGGAGTCGTACATCTGCAGGTTGCTGGCTCGGGCAGCGTAGCCGTCTTCGAAAATCTCCGCGTAGATCATCTTGCCGTTGAGCTCCCAATCTTTTAATACACCGTGCAGGAAGTTTCTCCTGGGAAGTTCATAGTCGAAACTTTCTGACCAGAGAGCAAGCACTTCGGGAGTGCAAATATCAATCTGGGCATCGATCAAGTCGGCTCGAATCTCAAACTCAGTCGACAGCTCATCGGCAATGGCAGGGTCCATGGAAAGGTAGTGGTCGCTCTGGAGCGGGTTCATCTCGTCGTAGTGAAGACAACGCTGAGTCTTGGTGTCCACGACAAATACGGGGGTAATTCCATTGGTCTTTGTTCTGTGCTCCTCGGGGCCACCGCTGTGCAGAATCATGGTCATGATATTTGCGGCACTCGCTTCTCTTCGTTTTCGGTGCGCTGCGAGGGCGTCATCTAGAATAAGATTCGACACGACATCGCCGTGCACTAGGAGGAAATCGCCGTCCACCAATGATCGCTTGTCCATGTCTCGAAGAACGTCGCCAACGGACCGAGCATCGGCTACTCGAACAAACTGGAGTACTGAAAAGGGCGACAGTTTTGACGAGGACGCCCACTTAGAGCGGCTGATGTAGTCTTCGACCTGGTTTGTGTGCGCGCCACAGTAGATGTAGACTTCCTGAACACTATTCATGGCCAGGAATTCGAGGGTGTATTCGATGAGAGGGGTGTTTGCCAGCGGCAGAAGACACTATAGTCGTCGGAGTCAGCCTGCGGCCACGGCTTCAAATTAGCCCAGATCTACTCACTCTTGGCTTCTCTACTGTAAAAGGCTTGAATCGATCTTGGAACGAGTCTGCGAGAACCTGTATCGTAGTGGAAGCGACATGGTTAGCTGCTGGATGCGAACAGGACCCCGCGATGATTGCTTGTACGCACCACTGCCTGCAGGACATCTTCGGCCTTGCTCTCAGCGTTGGATTTGGCAGGCTTTTTGCCCTTTGCCGAGCTGGCGCTGTTCTTGCCCTTGTGAGACATGTTGACCAAGCGCAGAGGTGAAGGGCTGCGTTGTGCGCTCGGGATGGAGATTTTTGGTGGGAAGGTTTGCTTTGCGACAGCTTATGGGTGACTCAACTCTACTAGCAGGGCTGCGGTCGAAATTTCTCACCGCGGTGAAGCTTCGGTGTTGGCGGGGTTCAAGGTGGGGTCAGTGGGCTATCTACGCCATAGAGCAAAGTGTACCATTTATAGACAGCTTATTGACTTTTGAATAAATTAAATTTAATATTAAGAAAATCTATATAAAACTATAATCAAATATGGGTTTGGGTATATCAATCATATGATAGAAATCACGGCTTTTGAAATCACATCGCTGACGTAACGCATCGCTACTGATCGCTTCTCGTCCCTTCTTTTCTTTTTCCTTTTCCCTTTGCCTGTTATTACCCCTTTACTCATCCTTGACAGTCGCAATAGCTTCATTTTTCTCCTCAACACTGTGAGGCACGCTTTCGCGTCTTTCAGATATGCCGTCTTCGCTATCTGTTTCATCGTCGGTACTGAGATCGTCACTCGCGCGTCGTTCAGCATTTTCTGCCTCACGTCTTGCCCGTCTTGCCCGTCTCTCGTCGTTTCTAGCTCTTTTTCGTTCCATCTCGTCCAGCTCATTTTGTAATTGTTGAATGACTCTGCTCTTGGCTCGGATCTTGCCGCCATATCGCCAGAAGACAAACGGAATTGGGATGCAGACCACTTCGAGCAAGCCGAGCAGGGTTCCCGCCCACCGCGGCGATAACGTTTCGTACATCTTGGCTCCAGCCAAAGGCAAGGTTCCTCCAACAATACTTCGGAAGACGGCATTGCTAGCAAGCGCACTGGCTGCATAGATACTATATGCGCCGGCCAAATAGTTGTTACCGTAGATGAAACAGAGTGTGTTGCCAGCGCCAAAGGGTATTCCAAACATGATGGGCGCAATCCAGTGGATATGTGTCGGCAAGCAGGTCCAAGAGAATCCAAGTTGGCCAATGCTGGTCAAAATGGCCCCCAGGCCCATCATGAGGGCTGCAGCCTCTGGGAGAACTTTCCCTGTCACTGGATCGCGAGGCTGCCTATTGATAAATCCTCTAATTACTGGCTCGAATGCAATGGCGATGAGGATGCCGCAGCCAATTCCGAGGAACGACAGCCCTGAAAGTCCATATCCCCATCCACGATACTGAGTGAATACAATCGGATAAGCGACGAAGCAAAGGTAGAGAATGCCATAAATGAGAGAAATCCTGCTTCGTGGTCAGATCATGATATGATAACTACTGTATACAAGTTGAGCGGAAGAATACTTACCAAAAGTTCATGAACCACAAAATTGGTTCAGTTGCAGCCAACACAAAGGGACGACTCATGTTGATCTTGAGAAGGTTTAGCGTCGATATCTTTTGATCGTACTGGCACCAATATCGAGGGTCGTCTTTTTCTTTTCGAAGTCGGGCAGCCTTTCTCTTGAGGATGGCTGGAGGGTACGTCTCCCTCAGCGTAAAAATTGCTATGATGGTTGCACCTGCGATAATGAGGCTCACCCAGTTTGTCCATCTCCATCCCTTGTACTGAAAGATAAAACCGCCGATCAGAGGTCCCAAAACAGGGCCGTTGAGCGGAGCAATGCTATATATGGATATTCCAAGGGAAAGGTATTCGGGGTTGCTGATGTCAACAACTGTACCCGGGGTATTCGAGATCATGACAGCGCCAAAGAGGGCTCTGTAACACATGCTGTTAGCTTTGAAACCTGTTGGATTCTCAGATTTACATGCACTTACCCAAAGAAACGCACAACGATGAGGGTTGTCAGAGAAGGCCCAATAGCACAGGGGATGATGAGGATAGCCCAGGCAATCATGCAAACAATATACACAGGCTGTCGGCCGTACACCTCACTTAACGGCGCTAGAATCAAGCTTCCAGCAGCAAGTCCCAAGAGATAGGTTGTTACACCCAGCGTGGCGACGGTTTCTGAGGCACCGAATTCTTCCACCAATCCAGGTATAAAAGCCGTGTAACTGGTGCTGTATAAGACGGCAAGCCATGTTGCGAAAGAGACAACTCCAATTGTCCAGGCTCGATAAAGCAGGGACCAGTTCAGTGGATTTTCAGGATCGTTTTCCTCAAAGTAAACTTCATATTCCGGAGGCCTGGAGGCCACACTGCTCATGCTAGCTCCTGATCTGGTGTAAGTGATTGGCTCACGAGCAGCACGCTCAATCTCTGTTTCGACAGTCGCAGTCGCGGCACGCTCAAGGTTCCATGTATAATCATCGTTGTTGAATCTGCTCGAGGTGGCAGAGTGCCGGCTGCGACTCCGAGTTCGATTTGTCCGATTTGTCCGGACTCCCCTGATTGATTCCAAGATGGGGGATTCTCTTCCCGACGAGTGACGGTCTTCACCGGTTTCGACCGTCGACAATGATTTCTCGATATCCACCGCCATTTTCTCTTCTTTTAAACAAATCAATGAATCAGTTGTAGGTAGCAAGCGGCGCCACTATATCTATAGCAGCTTTTATCTCTGAGAAAAATGTAGCATGTCAAAGCTAAGCTAGAGCAGATTACTAAAGCGTATATAAACGATAAGACTTTTTTCTTCTTCTTTTCTTTTTCGCCTCTTGGGTTGCTGGCAAGGGGGGATTTATTGAATAGCTGTCTTATCACTAACGGAGAGAGTGGGCCAGGCTATCAACTCGGCCAAAAGAAAAAAAAAATCTTAGCTGCCCCTTAACTAATATTTACACAGATCAGCCTAGCAGTGGAGCGCCAGCTGGAACAGGATATAAAGCTAGGAATCCCAATGTACGGGAAACAAGAATAAACAGGAAAACCGGGGATAAAAAATTGGCAACGCTATCCATAATACGGGCAATCTGGAGACGGGGACGGCGAGAATTTCCACTCTTTCTCTACAGCCACGATCAAAGCAGATACCAGCCAAAGCACTAGTCATTCGCATTATGTTATATCGAAGGCAATACCTAACAACTACAAGCCTAGTCGGATGCCCAATGGCGAACCATAGATGGGTCCCGCGGGAACATACCGAGGCCAATAGCCGGCGACCCCTGCCTTTACGCGGAAAGCAATTCCGATTCCATAGACGCTATTTATCGGCTTTTATTTTTTTTTCTCCCACAAGTAAGCCAAGAAATGATGCCATGAATCGCACGATATAAGCAAGGTCCAACAAACAAACCGCTTTTGAGCAATTGCCCAAAAATACACTGCTTACTTGTCGGAATTTAACACGCAACGAGTCGGACTTTGCCCGTCGACAACCTCTTCTGCTTGCAAGATTATTAATAATTCACGGTGAGTCATCCGATGTCGGCTTTGTGGCCGTGTTGGTTCAAAGGGCGCGCCCGGCAGGCCCACTTCGGAATCCCACTTTTAAGCCTGGAGTATTGCCGGATCCGGCCCCGCACAAGTCGGAACCATTTTCCATTCAGAGTTATAACGGCGTGGGACGCATGGGGATGAGGAGATGAGATATGGGGTTTGCTGGAGACGTGCTGTGCTGCTGTGCTCAACTGAATGTTAGTGTCCGTTGATTGACGAAAAAAACATTATACTGTCGCCACAATTGCTCTCGATGTAAACGAGATGCTTCAGCTGTGAAAATGGTCGTCCATCTTCCCCTCAACGTAATCTAGTTGGGCAGTTCCATCACAACTATTGAGTTATACGTCACCCCACCATTGAACTACTCCACCCTCTATGGGCGGAGGATTTTAGCATTGGAGGGATTCAGCATTCACAAACGCGGCTTACCGAAGCGGCTGCAGTAGCCTCCGTTAACGGCCAGCCATCTACACTATTTCGTATCAGCTGCATCGATACTTGTAATTCGGGAATAACAATGACCTCTTGGCACAACAGTACCGATATATTCAGATAGAATACGTCTTGGCTCTCTTGGGTATTGAGTGCACATTCTTGGCTTTTTTCACTTGTTGAAGATGGCTGAAGTATATGTGATATATCAAGCTTTCAATAGACATAGTTCTTTCATCAACTACTATATGCTCTGCCACCAAGAGTTCATAAATCGATACTTGGAGATTCCAGCCATAAAATTCCTCATCAATTGCATAAATTACACGAATATCCTGAAATGGGCGGTCCTCAATTCACCCATGATGTCACCAAGCATGGGGTGATCAAGCTTCCATATGGGTCGATTTGTAGATCGGTAGCTCAGGCTGGAGTTGATAGCCACGATCATCTTCTGTAATACATTGCATGACTACCCATGTAGAACTGAAAGCCGCCAGCTTGCTAAGAGGCTAGTCACGTCTGCGCGTATAGCCATGCATTGCGGCTCTCGCGTCCAGAATAGCAGAGCTGATACATGACTCAAAAACTGGGGAAGAGTCTTGGTTTCGGCTCACTCAGTCATACAGCCCTATTTCCCCACAGCAGAGACTACAGTACTTACTACACTCTCAAGTTATTGACAGTTAGCACAAGTATCGTTGACGCACGATAAACCTCAGGCAATGAGACGATAAGCTGAAGCAAAAAGAGCAGCAAATTACTTTATAGGCGTCATATTTGTATCCATACATGTGATTAAGATTGCTCTCTAAAAACTCTTTTAGCCCCAGGAGCCAAGATTTGGCATTCTACTTCAGCTCCGTGGAAAATGTTACAAAACTTTGAAAACTTGTAACATCTGGGCGGTTGCCACCCTGGTCTCAATTAGAACGTCAAAAACTGAATAGGATAGAGAATGGCGTGGATTTTGCAGATAAAAAGAGCGAGCAAGAAAGTTATAACACTAAAATAGCATAGCTACTTCATTTCTCTTAAGATATTAATTAGATATCGAAAACTATCAGTACCTCTTAGGAGAAAAAATTCTTTAATGGGGATACATGTACAGATTGATTGAACTCGTATGATCTTCTATTAAGCTCTCTCCGCATCTCAGGGCAAACCCCAGACCCCAAGCACATCTTTCCGAACAAGCCGACCATCCTTTTCAGCACCATGCTGCAGCTGCTTCACTCGTCTCACAATGAGCCCTAATGACAATGGACCTATGATTGTGCATAGCATAATAGCCCAAGCAGCAATTAAAAAAATATCCGAGTTCTTTCCACTATCGGTTTGAGGAGAAGAGAATATCCTTTTGCTCTCCGCGACTGACGAGATTAGGAAGCCAATTTCTCCACGCGCAGTCATCGCACAGCCTAGGATGGCAGCAGGATAAAGTGATCGCGGGTTTTCACCCGCTGGATCTGAGTGCGGAACTGTCGCTTGCTCAGCCGTTTCATGGCTTCGTTGGCATGTAGGAGATTCTTGAGGTTGGCTTGCGGGTGTAGAAGTCGAGCCACGAGGCACTTTGGGATTTTTGTGAACTCGTCCCCAAAAATGGGGCATTTGTAACCTTGGATGTTTCATGAAGGTCATAAATTTGATGGGAAGAATAGACACAAAAGGCATGCGAAGGAGCCAGATTCCGCACAACAGCTTGCCAACCATCATCAAAATTGTATATACGACTCCCTTCCAGACGATTGCGCCATTAAACATCTCCGTAATTGGAATTGAGAAGCCAATTGAAGCCTTTAAGAGTTAGAAAATAATTTGTCACTGGAACATGGCACTTACAAAAAAGAATGGCTTTAGGATTCTATCAAGAGGTTGCCGGTAATACTGCTCGAAAATAAGATGTCCGGATGAACCTGCATTCTTGGGCTGTGAGGCGATATTTTCAGGAGTCTGTGTGTTATTTGTTTCTAAATGCCTAGGAATCTCATTTTGCACTGAAGAAGAATTTCGTGTAGAAGGTATGCCTGTAGCTGATATTTCTGTAGACGATGTCTCAAAAGATATATGAGGCACTTCCAAATCCCACCAATTAATAGACGCACCGGCAATATAGGCAGCAAATAAGTTGGAGGTGCAAGCATATGTTGAACTAGCGATAGAACCAATTAATATGCAAGTATGAATGATCAACGGTGTCCTCTCCTTCCTAAGAAGAAGATTGATAGCTCCCTTAGGGTGCTTTATCCGCTGAGAGTTCAGCCAGAGAGTGAGTGGTTTGGCTATGCAGATGCATATAAGGGGGGTGCACACTGCAAAAGCAACGGATACCAGAAGTGGTCTGATAATAGTGACAGCACCAATGCTTGCGCTGGATGGACCCAAATTAGAAATGACCTGGACCGTGACAAGACCAACAACATCATCCATCATGGCCGCACTCGTGAGCACTACGCCAAGCCTTGAGCTCATTAAACCAGTTGAACGCAGCACTGCGAAAGTTGTTCCAAGGCTTGTAGAGCATAAGGCTGCACCTGCTGCGAAGGACTGGAGAGGCGTAGCATCACTGAGCTCTTGGAGGACGAACGAAAGTCCCACAGGCACGCTGATGCCAGTAATAGCAATGCACGAGGATAGGAACAAGTTAGCCTTGAGAGCCTTTAGAGAAGTCGAGAGTCCACCTAATCAGGCTGGTCAGCTTCAAATAAGAGAAGAAAATTGTGTATACTCTGGGTAATCCTCACCCTCGTATACCAAAAGCAGTAGTCCAAGATATCCTAATTGGACAACCGTCTCTTCAGCCTCTGTGCTAAGCCATTTCGCCCCGGGAGTTCCCCAAGCCACTCCTATAAATATTTGTCCAATAAGTCCGCAGTAGACGGCATGGTCAAGCAGGAAGTTTATGACGTTGAGAAACAGTAGGAAAGATGCCTGAATAAGGATTGTGACAATGTCTGGCTCGTGGTATGAAAGCGAGACGGCCATTGTAGCACTATGGCTCTATACGACTTGAGTGATCCTTTGGTTCATTTATGATACAGAATGGTACATGTATTGAACTATCAAGGGACGAAGTTGTGGATATGTAGAATGTGATTTTGAGTCTGCTGAGACAATATTGCGGGAGATGTTCGGTTCAAGAGTCATATGGCGTTTTTGTCTTAGCCAAAAATAGCAATGATCGGATATCAGTCTACGTATAACTTTCAAACCATCCGTACATAGAATTTTATCATCCAACAAATAGAAATAAATGAAAATGAACAACTAAACAAAAGGAAAAATAAAAACACTAGCGAGCAGCTTGATAGTAATAATGGTGGCGAAACCGAGCGAATACAAATGGTGTTTCGCAGAGAAGGTGGGCTACTATTGGCTCTAGTATCAATCATATGTGTCTGATAATGCCTAATCTCCGTGGCACAGCTGTTTATCGAAGGCAAATCATCGTGTATGCTGCGCGTCTTGATTCTGTGTAGGTCTCATGTGGGCGAATACAGCTGCGACGCGATAAGTTTAGACTAACTGCCATCCCCATCCATGTCAACTTACACTCGGGTATCAAATGGCCGGAGAGCAGGCTGCACGTGTTCTAGAACAATAGATCGACAGTACAAGGATTAAGAGGTGTGTCTCTGTGCTAAAAAAAGAGAAGATGGGCATGGAGATCAAACTTAGTTTAGGGATGAACGACTCCCGTTTAAAAAAAAAAGAACATGTATATACAGAGCAAAGGAAACCATCTCTTCGAGGATATTTGTACTCACTAACACTGCATGCACTGATATCACTAAATATTACGGAGCAATATCCAGCCCTGTATACTATGTATCCAATCTATACTACATACAGGTGCTTCATCCAATTATTTCGGCCGGAGACACCTTAGGGAAGCATTGATACCCGCTACGCCACAGTTTGCCACTCTTAGAGCCCGGCAAACAGCCTAGCACTCCCGAATCATACGATATCCACCATAGACGGCCGTGAAAAGTTTGGTCCTAGCACAAGGTGGCTGCTAGAGGCCTAACGGCCGTGCTTCTTCAACGGGCATTTGCTAGGCAAGGTTACACTCGACTGCCAGAGTATTACCCCACTGAACGAATGTGACATGCCGTGTGTTTTACGGACGGTAAACCCTATTTCTACGCTGTGATTTCTGCCTGCATGTTATTGGGATGCGCAAATTCGATCCGAAGCCCTCTGTGGGAATGAAAAGACAAGGGTAATGTTTACTTCAAGCCAATTAGATGGTCACCACCAGTATGTAGGTAGGTAGGTATGGAGCGGCATATCAGTGGCAAAGTATACGGAATGAGTTGTCCTCGATCGCTTGAGCAATCTCTACCATGTGCTGTAAGCGGCTGTAAGCAAGTAGAGATCTCTGTATTGGAGAACGGCAGTATCTATTTGCTCAAGCCGCCCCGGCACTTGTGAGACGTGCTGCTCCCAACATATTATGCGCTGTAAGGGAGTCAGAGCACTGCCAGTGGCATCTCGTATGGGATGCCGGCAGGTAAGCTCGAATCTCCTAGGCTAGCAATGCAAAGGCAAGGAACATGGATATACGAATTACGGGAGAGCTGACAGAAGCGTTTTGTGCTCCTTGCATGCCTAGTAGTCGCGTGGGCGCAGCCACACAGCCTGTGACGGGCACGTCCTCTGGTCCTCTAGGCGAAATGCCGTACTGTACTGTAGATGCTAGAAACACCTCCCACCATGGAGGGGATGTCTTGCCTTTGGTTGCGAGTACTCTGGCACCACGCCCTCCCTCTGAACTTCGACACGCATTTTGTTGTTCCACTGCGGGTGGCTTCCTCCGGGAGGCCCAAGCCATAATCACCGCATTGCTAGCAGCACTGTATTGCAGGGCATCGGATGCCGGTCCATTCCCGCCGCCAAGGGATATATAGCGGTATGGAAATAATGCTGGGATTTCATTAGCAGAGGTACTTGTACATACAAACGCCAGCCGATGCATTTGCGTATCGATCCTGACTTGCTGGGTTATGAGAAGCAGCGCTACTAAATATGTCTGACTCGCTTGTAGAGTTTTTGTACGCCGGCTAGAGCTTGACGCTGCTTTGCCCACCTAGGCAATTCAGAGCAGATATCATGTGTCCCTATCGAGTCGACGGCCATGACCACCAACACAGGCTGGATCTAATCTAGATACAGGAGAGCGCCTGACAAGAAACACGCAGCTGGACGGCTCATCCGATTGTACCTAGTCGCCAGCAATTAATATTGAAAAAGCCACCCAAAGTAACATGGAGTATGCTAGCAGTAGTAGCTTCGTGTATTCCGCTGCCAACGGAATAAAGCGCGTCTTGTTCGGCTGGCCATGTGGATAAAACGAACCAGAGGGGTGTTGAAATAGCAGAAAGCGAGGCTAGCGAGCTGTGGATCGTGGCCACCGTCGTGCGCTAGCAATTAATTTCGACAGCCATAGCGTTGGTGGACAAGCGCTGCGACTGTCTTCCATTTCGCGAGGAGGACGGGAAGCAACTGCAAATAGGTATCAGATTAGTCGTAGCCGCGAGCGCAGTGGACAGCGTGCTGGTACTTTGGAGGCCACAGAGAGGTGCATGCAGTACGGAGGATTGCCCGGATACAGCATCCAATGCTGTCTGACGAGTAATGATACATCCAGTGGGTGGTGCAGCATTTGTCTCTCGGCACTGTCTTTCGCACGGTGAATCGGCAGCGATCGAAGCTTTCGAGCACCACCGTAGCTCATGCGGACTTTTTAGGAGAGTAGATTGATTAGTAGGTGCTAAGGTAATCTTTGTGTGGCATTGTAGAAGTACCGTACGGCATAGTAATGCACAATATGCTGTAGCAGGGTAAATAGGTAGGTACGCATGCATCCATAGCTCCTCTTCTCACAGGGAGCTTCTCTAATAAGGGATTCGGTGTGCGGCGCATGCAGCTGCTGCTACTAGCGAGGCATGGGCTTACCTACAGTATCTGCAAGCATGCATTGATTGACGCAAGTATCTTCAGGAGAAGCGGTGCGGCACATGCATTCTCAAAGCTCATGTCAGCTTTGGGCTGCTGGTAGAATTACATACGTACTATGTTGTTACCCAGAAGAGACAGTAGGTAGTACAAGTGACAGCAGCAATAGTGAAAATGCCCTGTACTTTGCAGGACATCAAATCAAAGCGTTATCCAAAACGCGGTGCTGCCACTGCTAAGGCATTACTAGGTAGTACTGGTACCAATACCAGCCCTTCTCTCTTGGCATGCAGCCAGGTACCTGCACCGGCGTTACTTGCCTAGTATGTACACGAGCAAGAGGGAGAAGGAGCAAGAGGGAGAAGGAGCAAGAACACGAGAAAGAGCAAGAGCTAGAGATCAAGAACATGAATGAGAAAGAGCTTCTGCCGCACCTGTCATCCAGGCGCTATATCCCGTGCTGATTAAGCTTCTTTGATTCTTCTTTTCTTTCTCCCCCTCTTTGCTCCATCTCCAGCCATTCCTCGCCTTCTCTCTTCATATCACACATACCGAGACCCCTCCTCTTGCTCATCCTGTCTGCCGAGGTGATTGGATGAGGCAAAATGCTTAGGCGCCATGGCGGCCTTTGCAAACACCCACATACCGAGACCTTCACAGAGTGCCTGAGTCTTCTGTCAGCCACTACTGCCCCAGCAGCTGCTAACACCCAGGTAAGCTATAACGACCAAAGCCAATTCTCCATCGACAACACTAACTCCCTGGGACTAGCACTGCATAAAGCTACCTCGGGGGGCTACCGCTAACGAACTTAGGAGCGCTCCTCGGGGTGTGTCGATTCACCACAGACTTTTCGATCCGCTGTCGCATCTGCCCCATGCAGCCATCAATTCGCGGCACCCCCTCCCCAGTACACCAAAAAATCACCTCGAGCACCAGCAAAAAAACTCTCCAGGCCACCCCCAAAGCACGGAGCCACAGCAGGGGACAAGAGCGAGCCACAGCGTCGCAAGACACGCACAGCACAGGGGCTCCACGCCTAAGACGGTCCAGAACATCAGGCCTGCTGCTGCTAAGGAAAAAAGCGACCAAGATCGGAAGCTTGGCCCCGCCACCAGTTGCGTCTCTAATTAATACACAACCGACCCAGCGCCTCCATCACCAGGCGACGGGGCCTCGAGGCAACATCTTTTGCTCACCCATTTGGCCATCATACTTTTTCTTCTTTTCACTTCGTACCATCGTTATACCCGTTTTGCCATCCCCGTCGCTCCTTTCCCCCTTCATTCCGCCCGGCGCGCCGCAAACCGACGAGGAGACGACTTACAAGCATCACCAGCCTGGCAGTCTGAGATTTTTGACGGCTACGACAATTTCGAGAGCCTCCGCTCTTCTAGCAACGTGCTTACAGCGGCAGAGAGCTCTGTGGTGGTGGATGTAGACCGCGGCGACCACCAACTCGTACGGTTTTGTTGCGCTTCGATATCCTCGTCTCGCCCCTTCCACCCTTGAAGGAAGCACCTTATGCGGCACGCCTGTGCACCCTAGTTATCAGTAGTTCGACTGCCTGTACATTGCGACGACTCCTTAGAGGCAGCCGGGAGTGAGTGACACATTTATGTGTAAAGAGAAGGCGATAGGATCACGATAGATCGAACCAACCCTCACCTTCTCAACTTCTCATAAGCGTCTGTGTGCACACAGACGCTTCAAACCGCAACAAACATGTTTCGTTCTAGGTATGGCGACTCTTCATTTGTCCTCTATGTCGCCTCCCGGAATCGTCGTATTTGTCTCCTGGATGTGCTGTTCCCAGGCGTCTCTATGAACCGATTTGATATTACTCCCAAGTCTCGGCTTCTCACAAATCTAGCATCATTATGGGATGCGCCATCTCGATTTATTCATTCCCATGAACAATAATTTACTAACGTTGCATGTTCACTATAGAACAAGTGCGCGGAAACCCGATGACGAACTGTTGGCAGATTTCAGGCAGCAGTTCCCAGAAGTCTCTACCGCAGTCACAGAACCTACCGCTCCAGCCATTTCCCAGGCAACAACAGCAGTTTTCAATCCTATTATCAACGCACCGACTCACGAGAGGTAGGCAGTTTCATCTCCAATCCAAAGTCAGCGCTTCACAGCGATACTATCCTTCTATTATCCTTTGACATGATCAAACTCTTCAACACTATTTGAGTCAACTTGGCACTCTCGAGTGCTAACAAGGAAAATGATAGAATACATATCGAAAATGAAGCCTTTCGAGATATGGACCCAACACCTCGGGCTGTCAATGACCCTTGGCGATTTACACCATCTCTCTTAGACGCCAATGCCTTCACTTTCAACCCTCTCACTCCTGGTGTTACCGGTGTCCCTGGTGCCCCCGGGATTCCCGTTGTTACTGGTATCCCCGTTGCTACTGGTGTGCCCGTTGTTGCCGGTGTCCCTGTTGGTACCGGTATCGCCACTGCTCAACCCTACTATCCTCCTACTCCTGGAGGATCTGGCACTTTGCTTCCGCAAGTAATGGAGATGCAACCTCCTCATAGCATGGCTCTTAGTACTGGTCTAGAGACTCCTTTATCGGTACCCACGACACTTGATATCATACAGCCTAGCGTTGAAGTTTCTAATCTGACAGGCTTTCCTGCGATGGAAGCTCATCCGATTACCGCATTTGATCCTTTCGTTCAGGCGCCTCCACCTCCGCAACAAGCGTTTGTGCCGTCCGAGTTTGTACATCACGATACAGGATACGAAACGATGGAGCCGGATGGATCCCCAATGGACTCGGATCCATCAGATGAACGAATGCCGACGATCGCCTCTGCGCTACATCCACAGCAACTAGCAGTAGTGCAAAATGTCCAACCTCTTCCGCCCGCCGCCGAAAAATTCCGTTTCCACTCGACCTTGAATGCCCCAACAGCTATGGTAAAGCATGCCACCGAGATTCCGGTCACTTACTTGAATAAGGGGCAAGCATACACCTTATCTGTCGTGGATACGGGCGTTCATCCTCCGGTTAGCCCCGGTACCCGATATAGGACCTATGTGCGCATATCATTCGAAGACGAACATCAGCGACAAAAACCGGGAGTTTGCTGGAGCTTGTGGAAAGAAGGAAGAGGGACAAACGAAGCTCATCAAAGAGGAGGCCGGCTGCAAGCTGTGGAGTATGTTGAAGCTGGCCAGCCCGCTGAAGGCGATGATAAGAGAACTCGGATAGAGCTGGAATCGTCCTCTTTTGACTGCTTTTCTGTTATCTGGACTCCAGGCTTGAATGGAGCCGCTGAGGCTAATATTCCTGTTCGCTTCAATTTTCTCTCAACGGACTTCAGCCATTCAAAAGGTGTCAAAGGCATTCCTGTACGACTCTGCGCCAAGACCAGCCTCTTTACTTCAGATCAGCTACCCTCACCTCCGGAGGCCATTCCTGAGATTTGCTATTGCAAAGTCAAGCTTTTCAGGGATCACGGTGCTGAGCGAAAGCTGTCTAACGATGTAGCTCATGTGAAAAAGTCGATTGATAAGCTCAAGCAGCAAATCGCGCAAGCTGAGAGTGGGCTAAAAGATTTCAAACGAAAAAGAATGAGCGGCTTGGGCAAAGCAGGGATGCCCGGCAAGATACACAAACACAAGAGAACTTGGTCTATGTCTTCAGCTAGCTCTGCTGGTGGCGCAGCTCCTCGGCTCTCGTTGGAAGAAGATCTACAATTCAAGTTGCAGACACTTCAAGATATGTTTACAAGTACGAGGCCAGTGAGCGTTTTGTATTTACGGGGCGAGGAGTTCGACGACCCTGACCTACACCCCGTATCGCTACAGGGCGACTCGGCGTCTGGCAAGGTAGATTTTTTGCGCGAAGGAAGCATTTGGCAAGCTCGCAGCACCCACAGTTCTGTAGCTGGCTCACTGGTGTCTCCCTCTCCAAGCTCTCTCTCTCTAGCATCTCAAGCATCTGTTATCGGCTCTGGCGTCCAGTGGCAGAATTTTGACTCGACCGGCGTCAAGAGGGTAGAAAACCCCACTACAATTAGCAAAACAGAGGACGATGGTACCTTGAGTGGTTGGATTGAAGCCCTGGGCGTCGACCCATCTTACCGACCTCCCCCTGAACGACCCGCGAAACCGATTGCATGCTTCTACATTGCCCGTGTAGGACAGGCGGAGCCTGGAAAGAAAGAATACCACAGGGCGATTTACCTTTCTGCGCGTACACTACCAGAACTCAACAACCAGATCGCCGCCAAGTGGGGTCTCGACCCATCTCGAGTTATTCGAACAGTACATGCGACAAAGATTGGTATAGAGGTCGAAGTGGATGATGAAGTAGTACAGGAGCTAAAAGAGGGCCAAGATATGCAGCTGGAGATTGAAGAAGTGGTTGAACAGCCAAACATGAAACGGGAGTGGGAGATGTCGATTGACGACGCACCCGAAGCGTCTCCATCGACAACGGGCCTGATTCTCAGGCTTATTTACTAAGCTTATTCTGATTTGCTGAAAAGCGTGAATCCTTTTTTCATTCTTTTTCTTTTCTTCTTTTCTTTTCTTAAGGAATTTAGCAATCAAGCGAGATGGACTTTGGAGGAGGATACTGTGCTGGCGTTGGACGGTGTTGACGATAATTTCAAAGATACCAAGGCGCTTGGGTTTATGATGGAATAATTGCATATCTTACTTCGAAGGAGCTATGGGAAGGATACAGTATTATTTACTCGCATCCTGCTGGGCGGGAGTGGGCCGATGATATATGACTGCTTTTGTTGCATTCGAATACCCCCTCCGAGCCCCCATTATTCGACAAACTGCTCTCTTTCTCCTTCTTTCTTCTTCTTCTTCTTCCCCTTTTCATTTGTTTTTTATCGATTTCATGGAATGGTTAGGGTCCGGTTGTATACGCATTTAGCCGGGATAGGACACGAGTAATATCATCTTTTGGGGATAGTATATTTGACTTTGAGTTATAATAACGGGGAAAAGGAGGCAGGCTGTTGGTATACAATGGATGATACACGCTATGGGTAGGAAGAGGCATTGAATAGTGATTTAGCTCTATGCCGGGAATTGGGTAACCTAATGGGAATATGACCAAACACGCAGCATTATACATTTTTTATGCCTATTGACATTTTGGACTTTATAATAATGGCTTATTGTCTGAACCTATGAGAGGAAACAGAGAGATGAGAGAGAAGTCTTCTCCGACGCAGTACAGGTACTTTGCACCTTGTATTGCTTGTCTGGTACTCTTGATGAGGTACGGTTGGTTGTCTGGTCCCTGGATTTGCTAGATCGAACTCGGCTGTTCCATCTTTTCTGATTTCTGTCTAGGGAAATCCACTCTCAGGTACCAACGGGGCCCTATCGACGCGGGAAATAGCCCGGCAGGCCCTGAACAGGCATTTGGCAGGCATCTACGAAGCAGCATCTTAACCTCGCAGTGGCACTAGCTAACCCAATGTCCCTAGTTACGGACGATCCTCGTCGGGCTAAAAGGAGACGTTTGAACTGCCAGTTGCCATCTCCGAGTACCGAACACGATGATTGCTGAAAGAAGCAATACCTGTATGCAGCTTATACTAGTTGATTACTGTTTTTTGCTTGGTGAGAAAGTTTAAAGAGCGGGATTTGAGATTGAGTTTGTCAAAAGGGGGGAAAGATACATGACAGTCTTCCTTGTGGACTGCAAGATTCCAAGGAGCAGCAATAGCTCCGCAAAAGTGGCAGTGGTCACTACGAGGTGTGCATTGTGCTGTAATTAAGCCTCTCCCCTTGTCCTGAAAATAGGGATTTCTCATTCTGTATAGTAAATACTAGCGGTACTAGTTGAGAAAGGAAAACGAAAAGCACAACGTTTAATTAAAATGACCACAGGATGGGCTGGGTGTGAAACGGCGTGTTTTCTATATAAAGTATCCACCGTCAATCAATTACGGTATTGAGACAAGAAAGCCATGTGGATTTTCCCGAGGGTGCTAAGTTTGGTTTCCATGCTACTATTCATAGGAGAGGCGGGCGCATCCACCGGAATGCTTGTTTTACGAGAAAAGTCAAGTTCTTTTTTTGAGATTCAACGTTACAGGTCAAGGTCTCCGCTTATATCATGCTGGAGAAACTCTCTGACGTTGTTCGGAATACCGTATATGAACAAGCACCGTATCTATCTAGAGCACATTTCGTATTAGTAATACGAGCTGCGAAGATTATGGACAAGAGTAGTATTCCGATATCACATATTCGTATGAGCCTTATTCGTCGCAAACCCCCATGCATGGTTATCGTTTAGCGAAGCCCGGCAAATCAGCTGCAGCCAGATCCTGAGGGAAACCCGAAAGAGGCCACTTTTTCCCGTTTGTTGGCTCTAAGCGCGGCCTAACAACGGCCGAGTTTGTGGGAATAGAGGCAAGACAAGGTAAGGCACGGCACGCGAGAAGAAGGAAGAAAAAATAGCGCACGGCAAACTCGCCACTCGCACGTACTTTTACAATGGAGGAATAGATGATTCCGTATCAAACGAATTTTACATGTGGATTTTCCTGTCATGTAGCCTTGCCTAGTACCTACTGTATTTGTTTAGCACTTTTCTTTTTTCTTTTTTTTTTTTTCCAATAGCTGTCGTTTCTCGCTCTCTCTCTATTAGCTTCCCACCCCTCCTCTTATTTTCGGCTGATGTGGACACAGCGGCCGTGGTGTAGCTCGATGCCATGCATTAGTTCCGCCGCGAAAGGCGATCGCTTTCGCTGCGTCTGCTGGCAGCCATCGGCGAAAGACATCTGCGATCTGTGTTTTTGTCTGCTTGTTCGATTTTTTCTTCTCTGGACGGGTCCCTCTCGGTGATTAGCGGGGTCCAATGCCAGGGGTGGAGAGAGGGGGGTTCAGAAGAAGAAACAGAAGAGCCACATTGAGAAGCTGCCTCTTTTTTTCTCTCTCTCTCTTGTATTTGCTACTAGGGAACATGTTTTGTGCCCGACGCATGTGTGTTCCATCAGCCCAACGGCACCCTAATCAAAGCCCGAGATTATTGTGGCTGGCAAGGTCGAGGAGCTCGGAGGTTTCCTAGGGCTGTGGCGAGCTGGAGTTGCGCGCGTCCTTCTGTAGGTACCGTAGTTTTTGACTACAGAGGGAGGGGACTGGAAAGACTTGCCGCGTGGCTGGTGAGTGGTGAGTGGAGTTGTTTATGCGGATGGGTGTGTCTATATAAAAGTGAACCAAAGCAAACCCTGCCAACTGGCTACAGGCGGAGGAGCGAAATTCTCTCTCTTTAATTGTCTTTGCTGAGTCGTCCAAGTGGCTTGTAAAATAGTAGAGACTGCAAAATGAATGTACTATGCGTTTTAGTGTAATTAGAGGCGTTATTACATACAAGAGCGACGATCAGTTTGCGCGTATTATATATCTCTGTGATGATCGTTTTTCGAGTCCCTGGTTTTCTACGAATTACAGACACAGATTAAAGTTCTTATTCGGACAGATATTAGTCCGTGCACAGGGTTCGGTGGACTGATACTGGATCCTTGAAATCTACAAAGTGATGTGCTCTCAAATCCTCCTTATATACGATGTAACTTGAGCTATATATTAATATAGTATTATTTTACATATCATTTTCTTTTTCAATATTTTCTTTTCATTCTTGGACATATTTCAGCCAAAATAAGAAGTACACTTTTTAAGCAAATATCTTCACATAGTCCGTATTGTTCAAGCAAGAGTTCCCATGTGTCTCAACAAGACAACTGATACGCAGGGAAAACCAAGAAAAAAAAAATCGTGGAGATATCTCGGGAATCCACTGGGGAAGCATTAGATATCTCACCAGTATCTCTCGATATTTTCCTAGGGTATTGATTGCAAGGGATGTCTTGCGGATTAGTACGATACGGCCCGGTCCCTTATACACAACTGATCTCACCATGACAATTGCTGCAATTGTAATTATTAGTCTACTCATTTGCTATAATGGCGTAATGGGATGATAAAAACTGTTATGGAAACCTCTTATCTAGTATATATATATATAACTGCATATGAATTGAGCTTTTTCACTTTATTCCCTCATCCTGATATAAATCTTCTATATAACAACCACTCTGACAACTCTAGATTTGCTATGGAGTAAACAGCTCGTGATAACCCAACCTTCCAAGTCTTCTTTTTATTAACAATCCTTTTTTCCCGGCGTTTATAGCCGCACCGTACCTGCCATCTCCGATATTCTGGGCGGAGGATAAATCCTGTGCAGAATCTCACTCTCTTCTCCTCACTGCTTATAGATCAGATCTTACCTTGAGGTTGATTAAGGCTAGTGCATACCAAAGGAGAGAGAGGCCTGTTAATTCTGACATTCAGTTTTGGCGGTAAGCAGCACAGTCATGTTGGCTCATATTCGACGTCACATCGGACCTGCGTCATGCACTCAATAGCCGGCTTACATTTATGATGCAAATAAATTAAATATGAAGTGTATCAAATAGCCGGCAATGTTATCTTGGCGGATTCCTTCGGCTTATGCAAACAGATATAAGAAGCCGATACACCAATCACGCCATTGTACGCTAATATTTAATAATATATATAAAATAAGCATATAAATACTGCTCGCTTACTTAATGACTAAGCGATTGTTAATATAATTGTCAAAGATAATAAAAAAAATAGCTTGTTACTATATACTTGTGTAAACTCTATAGTATATAAACAGGATACCAAGGAATTTAAACTTATAGTTCATACTGATAGTGCACTTTTATAAAAGGAAGCAAATTGTAATCATTATACTTTATTATCTTCTTGTTATATATATATGTATATATATACAAAAAGTATCATACTAACAGTTATAATTATCACTGTTATACGTTAGTTGACGCAAAGATCAAACTAGACGCTAGACTGTTCTTCCCTGCTCCCTTGCAAAACTTGACTGTAGAGATTACAGTGCGGATGATTTCACTAACTACCTTTATTATCCGCTTGGCTAATTGTAGTAAATAATGGAGGGATGATCATCAGAATCTACAGTGGAATTCTGCGAGTGTATACGGCATCATGGTTGCAGGATTGAATCCTATCCGTCTTACGCTTTAAATCTCTTATGGTAAGTAAAAGGAGCTAAAATAAGGCCCGCCCGGTTTTATGCTGCTAAGCAGCGTATCATGCAGCAGCTGTTGTTTGGGTTGACTGTTATCAATCGGTAACAACAGAGCATGTTAATTCCGATTTGCTAGCCGTCTTGCATTGCCACTATAAGCTACATAAGCTGAGATTTCCCGCTGTGGATATTTAAGAGTCGAATTTACAAGGGCTTAATAGTTTCTTAGGGTTGTATTATCATTGCCTAATTCAGGTAATAATATCTTATAACAAAAGACCCACAGTTAAGTTTTATCAAGGTAGATAGTCCTTCAAGGGCATGCTGCCATTGTCCAGCCTGGGTAAATACGTGTTGTAGAAAATGATGTACATTCAGTTTATGATGGCATATATAGTCCTTTAGGATCATAATATTATTACTTAATCAAGACAAATCACTAGCTCTCTTTGTCCTCCTTATAAGTATATATATACCAATGCCTGCTCTTTCAAATCTCCTGGCCTAAGGAGTATTATCAGTACTTTCCGTATTAGACAGCCCGTATCAACTTACTCAAATCATTGTTTGCCTTGCAAGATGCAGTCGCTTGATGCTATTGTTGTTGGGGCTGGGTTCTCAGGAATCAGCGCTCTCTACCAACTTCAACAACAGGGAGTATCAGCAAAACTATTTGAAAAGGCCCCTGAAGTTGGCGGTGTCTGGTATTGGAACAAATACCAGAATGCAGCCAGCGATACTCCTAGTGAACTCTACAGATTTAGCTGGGATAAAGATAACTTGCAGACTTATCCATGGCCAACCCATGTTCTTCCTCAACAAGAAATTCAAGGCTATTTAAAGCATATTGTGGATCACTATGACTTGAGGCAGCATATACACTTTTCCTCTGAGCTCAAGTCTGCATCTTTTAATGAAGGTGCGTGGACGGTTAAGTTTTCTACTGGTGAAAGCTTCAAGACTACATACTTAATTCTTGCTGTGGGAACATTTAATAAAACCGTTTGGCCTACTTTTCCTGGGCAGGACAAGTTTAAAGGTGAACAATATCACACAGGGTTAGTTTTATTACTACTTGAAGCAAATGCTATTTAAATAGCACTTGTCAACAAGATAAGAACCACCGCTAATTATTCAGACTTTGGCCTGAGCATCGTGATATGCGAGGCAAACGAGTCGGAATTGTTGGCACCGGCTCTTCAGGAGCTCAAATTCTTGTCGGCCTTGCAGATGAGGCAAAGCAAGTAGTATCGTTTCAACGCTCGGCGCAATACGTGGTTCCTAATAGTAAGAGCCCTGTCCCAACTGAATACAGGGACAGAGTGAATAAGACCTATGACGACATCTGGACCAAGGTTCGAAAGTGCCCACTCGGATGGGGCTACGATGTGAAGACTACAAAAACTTTTGATGTCAGCGCAGAGGAGAGAGAGAAAGTCTTTGAGGCAGCTTGGAACTCTGTATGGGGCTTCTCTATGACTTTCGACACATTCGCGGATGTTGTGACAGACGAAGCGGCAAACAGAGAAGTATGCCGCTTTATTCAAAAGAAGATAGACACCATTGTAAAAGATCCCAAGAAGCGTGAGACGCTTACTCCGCCGGCGGATGCACTATGGGATAAGCGACCTGTCTGCTGTGCTGGCTACTACGAAGCTTTTAACAAGGAGAATGTGGATGTCGTTAACTTTAAGAAGACTCCATTAATTGAAGTCACTGAAAAGGGTATCCGGACTTCAGAGAAGGAATACGAATTGGACGTTATTGTCTATGCGACGGGCTACGAACAAGATGGCAGCTGGGCTGAAATCGACATTACCGGGCCGAACGGCAAGTTGTCTGATAAGTACGCTGAAGGATCAACTGCCTATCTAGGAGTCTCCAAGGCGGGATTCCCTAATCTGTTCTTCATGATTGGACCCCAGACACCACTCGCCAGCATCCCATCGATTGCCGTATTCCAAGGCGAATTCCTCACGCAGCTAATCGCAAAAGCCGAGAAGGCGAAGAAAGAGACCGGCAAGCCAGTTGTCGTAGATACTATTCAACAAAACGAAGACGAGTGGGTGAAGCAGTGCAACGCAATTGCAGAGGCAACCGTGTTCCACAAAGGAAACTCTTACTTTTTCAGCGACCACAATACCCCTAGAGCGCCCAAGGATGGTAGGAGACATGTACTTTGGAGTCTTGGAGGTTTCCACACGTATGTCAATGCTTGTCAAGAGGCGGTTGACGCAAACTACCGTGGGTTCACATTTGCTGCCTAGTTGTTGAGATTCATGGAAGCTTTGAATTAATCAATCGAGAGACTGAAGAAAAAAGACACGTGTATTTATTTCGTTACATTCGTTAGAGTAACTGATAGATTTGATTACAACAGCGACAAGGTGTTATTCTTTTCTAATTCTGGGGAGCAATGCTATTTCTCTTTACAACTAGATGATGGTGTTTGCGATGTTTTACAACACTAAAATTCTTCAATTTGAATTGATATCATTTGAATGCAGAGGTTGGGCGCAATAATATGTTATTAAACGCGTGGAATACGCTTTTACTTGTACCCGTCTATGAGTTGGCTTTAGCTTGTGCAATGCAGTTATCTTCAATGTCTTCAGAATCTTCAATGTCTATATATAGTCCAACCCTCTGTTACTCTACGGAACGGTTCAACCATGTCGCAATTTTAAACTAAAAATCTCTCTCGAGAATAGCTTAGATCTTAATATACCAATTCCCGTGTCCTATGCAGTCACACAGATATCCCACCCAGCCGTCTTACATGAAAAACCTCGCCCAGAGTCACTGCTTGCTTCCACTTACAAACCCCAATCTCTCTCTCATTACTAATATTTAGGACCTTTTAAATACAATAGAATTAAAATTGAAACTATTGAGGCACTAAACAGATATAGGATCAAGTCAAATTTGAGTTTCCATTTGAGCCTCATTGCGCCTCTAGTGAGCTAGTGCCCAATGAAAGCAAAGATGAACAAGCCTCAATTTCAGAAGAAGCGAGCATACCAGAGAACAATAGCAGCTCAGATCTTTTTCCTCATCGATTTTCTCTTTATGCGAAAATACCTCCTCACTTTATATTAGTGTAGAGCTGAGCGGTAGTTATGGGATAAGTTTCATGCTGATTCCGAAGCTCAGGTGCCGTTCAAGATAGCTCAAGCAGGAGACCTCCATTCCATCTAAACCTGTCGTCATTACTACACCACTTGAATTAATCTCACCAAAGAAGTGTCATGATTCCTCTCCAACAAAGAGCTTCATCCCCAGAATGCATCCTCGTCGGCGAAACCAGATCAGACATTGCCGGCATCGGTGTAAGTCTCACTCGCCTCTCCTCCCTTTTCTTATCAACTCAATCACAACACTTCTTCCATACATATTAAGCAATCAACCTCAGATCATCATCAGCTTTGTCGGCCAAGCCGTAATATCCCTCTGCCTCGCCGTCTGGGCCTTCTTCTTTTCCAAGGGCGACTCCTTTAACGGCGGCCACGCGCCCGAGAGCATCGAATATGCCATTGAGCAGAAGCGCCTCGAGTGCGTGTCCGACATCCTCATGGTGGGCAACGACATCCAGCTGGTCATTGGCACGTCGTATATGATTTCTACCTTTTCGAACGGGGGCGGCCTTGATACGTATCATTTGCATCTGGTGTTTGATATTGTCAGCTTCGTTGGGTAAGCCCTCTCTCCCCTTTTCTCTCCCTTATATAACCAACTCACTCATAATTACAGAGTCTCAAGTGCCGCAGCCCTCGTTTGCTGGACATACTGCGACCTAAGACTACATCGCTCATCTTACGAACACGACTGGGCCTCTCATCTCTTCACTCGCTACTTTGCCTGTTTCCGCTCCTCTCACTTCACGCCTCGCCATCGCGCAACTTACCTCTTCGCCGCGCTATATCTCGTCCTCACCATCCTACTCTGCGTTGCCCTCGACAACTGGGCTCTGGACCAACAACCGGGACGCTGCTACTTCTCTCATCTCGTCACCAGCCCCAACGCCAACCATCCGCTCAGCGACAAAGTTTACGTCGGGTTCACTGCCTCATGGATGATTCTCGTCATGTTGGCCGCTGCCCTGTCTGGAGCTCGCTGGAGTCATACTATCCTCATCCTCGCCTTTTTGCAGTTCCCCGTCCATCTATACATGGCGCTGGCCTTGCGCTCCGCCAACCAGGGCAAGTTGGAAGGTGGCGGATATGAAAATGGGTGGGATTTCGGCCAGACTACTGCTGTAATCCTGTTGGCCGTGGCAGGAAGGGAACTCTTCGATAAGGGCCTCGAGTTCTTCTTCTTTGAGAAGGATTTGAGGAAGAGCAGAGCTCTATCTAATCGGAGCGGTAAAAGGGATCGTGATGACGGTGGCCCTGATAGTCATGAGCTTACTGGAATAGCTAGTACGGAGGAAGGTCATTCATATTATAATGCCAGTGGCGCGATATACGGGGAGCGATTGGGAGAGAGATCATCGCTTGCAAAGACAGTGTCGAAAGCGACCAACTCGGGGGATTCAAGGTTGGAGGAAAAGAGACAAGACTCATCTTCCATACCATGATAGCATACAATATCGACTAGTATAATCATTGTAATAGAACATATACTTATCCAAAACGGTTTATCAGGACACTCCATCATTATAATAGACAGATAAACACTTCACACATCTCTGCTTATACCAAGAATCACCACATATAAATAAAATCTTAAGTTCAACATGTACGTTTTGTATTATGCATCATGACATTTTGCCAACAACCACCTGCGTCCTTTCAGCAGGCTCCTTTCCTTTGTCGACGTAACCCCACGGATCTAAATATTCCAGGGCAGCAATCCCTCAGAGAAATAAAATACCGCCTACCTTACCAGGCATGTATAAATAGTTCTCCCTATTTTCCATAACTATTTACCGACAATAAAAAAACCTTTTCTTGCCTCGGCAACAGTGGCGCGAGAGAGTCCTTTGATGCAAGCATTATTATCCCTTTTTCCTTTTTCTTTCTTGTCCAAGAAATGATTCGCGTTGCAACGGTGTACAAAAAACCCCAAATTCCCAAGGTCCCCTCAGCCACTATCCTTGTGATTTTCTCTTAACCTGGCCGCTCAGTAATAGCCCTTAACCGAAGTGTTGCATACCATGAAAAGCCACCGCCGGAGAATGCCGGCCTATGGGACGCCCAATTCCACAAACAAAAATAAATAAAAATTCCATTTCTTGCTTCTGATCTTAACCCCAAGTCTCCGATATATCCCCTCCACGTTCACCCAATCAGTTCAATGCATCTAAGACTCGCCACCTAGGGAGTCCAACTCCTTAAGAACGGACGCCTTGGTGTGGATCTTCTTAAGCTGAGTATCCTCAAGCTTCTCACCGCCAGCAAGGCGCATCTCCAGGTCCTCAATGGCCCTAACCTTCTTCTGAAGACTACGAATCTTCTTGGCGTTGGGATTCTGTGATCCTGCGGGTTCGGTGGGAGCATTGGGAGGAGGTCCGGAGTGGTGGTGCTGATGTCCATTCTGGCCGTTTTGGTTTCCATTCTGTCCTCGGGGGCCCTGGTGGGTGTTGCTTCGGCTACGAGGTCCAGTGTTGTTTCGAGAGCGGCTCCTGAATCCGCGGCCGTTCTGGTTGCCGCCGGCAACTCCACGCCTATCCGGGCTGCGGCCCTCATGGTCCTGAGGCGGCGGGGCAAGGCTGGCTCCTCCGTTAGGTTCGGGCTCTAGCTTACCATCGCCTTGGTTGTTCTTCTTGCTGCGCTTCTTCTTGTTCTTCTTAGCAGCGCCATCCTCGGCAGGTTCCGCTCCAGGCACAGTCCTGACGGCTGGGGTGTCAGCCAGCTCAGCACCAGGGACGCCACGTCTGGGTCTACCAAAGCCGTTCTGATTCACATTTTGGGTTCCATTGCTAACGAAGTGAGCAGTGCCGCCCTCATCTTCGCGCTTGAAGTGAAGAGGCGTGGCCAGTCCGCGAGCGCCGGGTGGTCGATAGGCTCCGGCAGGCTTGCTCGGAGCCTTGACGTTGCTGAGGAACGTCGCCGCCGACGCGTGCGCAACAGGAACATGGGAGAGCGGGTCGCCGCCCTCGATGTTCTCTCCGGTAGCAGGTCGCCACAGAACGCTGTACAGCTCGACCATATCTTCGTTGTACATGAGTCCACCGGTGACGTGCCACAGCTTGACACCGTTGTCAACACGCAGACGAGGAGAGGTCGTAGCCGTCATGATGTAGCGGCTGTCAGGGCTCCATTCGCACACACTGGGGTTACCACTCTCGATGGTGCAGACCTTTCGGTTGTCCTTTTCCAGATCATACACGTCAATCTGACCAGCAAGATTGCCGAAACCAGCAACGAGGACGAATCGGCCGGTAGGCGAGAAGGTGATGGTGTTGCGAGGTCCAAGGGGGAACGAGTGCACCGCAACGCCGCGATCGTTGAAAATGGTCGTCTTGGCAGGCATGTAACCATATACCACGCCAAACTGTCGAGACGAAGGCGACCACGAGACGTCGTGGATGGGACCCTCCTTATCCAGAGTCACGCGAGCATCCAAAGAGCCGTTGGTGCTCAGCAGATACAGGGTCGTCTCTCCGTAGTAGCTCTTGCCAGAGCGGTCCACGTCAGTCTGGGCCAAGACCAAAAGGCTAGAGCCCCGCTTGTTCCACTTCAGCTGCACTTTGTCTCCCTTGAAAAAGGTCTTTTGAGAAATAGGGTTCTGGAATGCGGGTACGTTGAAGACCTTGACGGCTGCGGGAGCTCCCTAAATAAAAAAGTAAATGTTAGAATGGTGATATTTCACAGCAGAAGCATTGGATAATCAAGTATATATTGGTGAAGGCTTACCTTGCGCTCGGGGATAAAGACAGCCACGGCATGCTGAGTGCCCGGGGCCAGGGCGAAATTGGTAACTCCCTCGACACGCAGCTTGTTCCAAACTGTGACGAGGTCGTGGTTCTGGAAGAATTGCACTTCGTTGGTGACGAGACGGGCGCAGTAGGCTTCGTCGGCAGTGTACTGCAGGTTCCAGTTGCCCTGCTGCTTCTGGACGAATTGGCCTACAGGCAGCTTGGCGGAGGCATCAATGCCCTCCTCCACGGTGCGCCAGACCTTGAGGTTCTTGGTGGCATCACCAGCCTCATCCTTGGCCGGGCGCTCCCAGGTGATGAGAAAGGTGCCGAGAGGCGAGAAGCCGAGCTCGTAGACGTTGGTGATGGGCAGGTTCAGGGCCGACTGGCCGCTGGTGGTATCGACCACGCTGACGGCCTCAGGCGTAGCCCAGCCAAAGTAGCGGCCACATGGCGAGTAGGCACAGCACCGCAGGTTTCCCTCGGGCTTGGTGAACCCAGAAAGGGGCTCGTAGACCGGAGCGGCGTCAAAGACGCCAATGGTCTTCTGGGTTCGGTAGGCGAACTGCAAAGGAGGTGCCATGGCTAGTCAAAGTCACAGAAATCTCCGTAAGTAAAACAAGTTGGGGGTTGCAGTTGGTCTGGAAGGTCGCCGGTCGTTGCAAAAATCAAAGTTCTTGTCTTGGCTTCTTGTCGGTATCTATCAATTGAACCGGGATATCTTTTCTTCGCTATCTGCGGGTGATTGCGCAGGCGAGCCAAAAAAAGGGGGTTTGTTTTGATGAGATGATGGGAACTCTCCGCACTGCAGAAGATCCTGACAGGCTGTACAGACAGCGGGCGTCAAAGGGGAAAAATCGGTGGAAGTGGATAGAGATCGCTTCCGTCCGTCAGCAACAATAACAATGATCGTTGCCGAGAGTCTTTGCAGGTAAGAAAAAAAAAGATGCCAGATGCTGACTTCTTTTTTTCGATGTCGGTGAGGACCGGGGCTTTGTCTCTTGCGGTCGTTTTGTCGTGATGTGGTGGGAGAAGCGTCACTGCCTTGTCGATCGAAGGAGTTTCGGCGAGCACGGGCACGAGCGGAACAGCGGCGTCAGATTGTTCAAACCAGGGAGGCAGGAAAACGAAGTCGACGACGCGCTGACAGAAAAACGACAGAGTCCAAAAGCACAAGATGGAGCGAGAAGAGAGAAGAGAAGATTGCAAGCACCCAAGGCGAGGGGAGACAAATTGGCTGGCGACGGCGGTGCCGTGTTGCTTGTGGGCTGGAGGGAGAGTGTAAGAAGAAAGGCCTGTGGCGGCAAAAGTGTGGGCGATGTTTTTTTTTTTTTTCTGTCAGACCCCACCGCTGCCGCCGCAAGGTTCAAGGCTTTAGGGGGACAAAGAGAGAAAAAAAAAAGCCAAGTCCCCAGCGCCACGCTAAAGCCTGGCAAATCCCTGGGTTTGGGACGGAATGGCTCATTGGTGCCCGGGCTTGCCCAGCCAATCAGCAGGGACGGTTTGAAGGCTTTTATCAACTGCCATTGGCACTGTGAGCAGCCAGTCACGAATGCTGGGCTCCAGAGAATACATCAAAGATAGGTATTATACTGTAGATCTATTATGTAAATGCATATGTATTTATAAGAGCTAACAAAATAACTACATGAACGAGATGGAAGACTTCTGCAAAATTATTCAAAAGAATAGAATGCACCCAACACCCTTCTTCATCTTCTTCATCTCCTTGATCGGGCCTGCATCTCACCCAGATAAGGCACCAGCTGCAGTGATAAACATGCAGCGCGTTCGCTGGCATTTCACGTCACACAAATTCTAATTGGACACCCATGACACGCATAAGCCTCATGCAGTTGAACAAACGAAGAAAATAAATTAGGAATTGAGCTGGCGTTTGTTATCGGATTTTTTCCCAAGGTAGCATTCCCAGCGGCTAGATTGCCGCATACGGGAAGAAGGGCATTCAAAATCCCGAGACCAAAAACCTAGTGGTTGCGGACAACTCACTTACATCCCACTTAGTCGCGTGGGCTAGAGACATGAAATAGATTAAATAATTTGTACACGTCATAGGGACCATTTGAGTAGCTGCATTTGAGAATCATACACGTCAACTACAGTACGAAAAGGTGTTTGTAAATACCCCGTGCTCGTTCTAACACGGCGCATCAGTTAGGTAGACACCTGAGGTCCCTTACTTACCTACCTAGGTAGGCAGCTTACGGAGAATATCACACCTTTTGCTAATTTTAGTAGTACGGGTTCATCCATCTCCCATCACGTGTAGCCTTCATGCGCCTGATAGCTGTCTCTAAATATTTAATTTGGCGCTAATTCATAGAAAGATATTCAAGTAGTAAATGCTATGGTAATAAACTTCGCGTGTTGGCAGAAACAGCACACAGTGGTATCATTGAGAGCGCCTCATTTTCTTCTCCTGCACTACCTCACCTGCAGCTTCTCCCGCCATCCGCCCTTTTCGAAAAGCCATAGGGCTTCCACGGCATACGCCCGGCTGCCCCTGTGGCCGCCCTCACCCATGCTCGCCTCAGCTAGGCTCTCCAGTACCCGCCCCTCCTTCACGGCGGTCCAAATTCCCTGGGCAATGGGGTGATTCAGGGTTGTTCCCCATTCGCCGCGCCCCAGACGATACAGAATTCGGCCTAGAGTTTGGAACGCTATGCAGCGCTGCGCCGGTACGGCACTTCTCGCCAGTCTAGCGAGTTCCGTAATGGTATAGCCGGCGGCCTCGGGGGCTTCTCCGTGATGATGCAGTCCGATAGACGAAGGAATCGACCGGCTAACTCGCGGCGAGAGGAAGCGTCCACGGAAGTCGAATCGCAGAGCCGAGACGCTGATTTCGGGATGGGGATAATACGATGAGTCCTTGTCGGCAGGGCTATCTTCGGTGGGAACTGGTGCCATCCAAGCCAGCTTGCTGGGGTCGGCGGCGAGATTGGGAAAATATTTCTCGTGAAGAGTGGCAAGGAAATTGGGGTCGGAAGGGTCCAGGTCCGGGAGGCTCGGCGGTACGGGAAAATGTGTTGTTTTTGGGAGATCAGTAATTGGGAAGAGGTCAGGCGGGATTTGGGATGGTGCACGGTCTTCATCGTAGTTATCAGCGATTTTCTTGGTTGACTTCGCCTGAGTGGCAGCCGCAGGAGCAGGTGTAAATTTGGGTTTTGATTCTGGCTCGATGATCTCTGGAGTATCGTCTTCAACAGTGACAGCTTTTGGCAAGGCGTCGACGCGGATTTCAGGGGGCGAAGGCGATGAAGCTGCCTGTGGTTCCTGGGGCTCTGGTATGTTAAATGGCGAGTTTGGGTCTGGCTCATCAATGGTAGCTCTCTGAAGCAGGCGCTGTATAAGCGCGGGATTCAGGCCCTTGATGATATCCTCTTGCGCCTGTGAAATCTCTTGAGGTGTCATGTCATTAATCTTTTGCTGGTTCTCTTTATCTATGCGCCTTCTCTCAGCTTCGTCGAAGCTTAGCGACTGGTCTTGCTGCTGTGATTGCTTCGGCTGTGACGTCGATGACTCGCCTGATGCACCGCCATTTCGCTGCTGCTTGAACGCCGAAGGCTTCCATCGCCTCTTATGCTGAGGGAACCCAGTCGAGGAGATGGGGCCCGAAGGAAACTCGACAGGCTTGGCCACCTTTTGGTCTCGCTCGACAATGTCGCCGATCAGCAGCGTGGGATCCATGGTGCTGTTGGATATAGCTGTCTTGGACTGCTAGATATTGATTGGAAATGCCTTTCAATGGGCAGCAGTCGAGAAAATGTTGGCGGGGTGGAGGATGCCGGCAGAGCCCCACACCTATCGATAAGTATTACTCCACTGTGGAACGTGTCCGAAAAGCAAATATCGCACGGAGTACAGGGCGCTGCGGCTCCCAGCAGTGCATTACTAGCTGTAATTTACCACTGCCCAGAAAGATTGGTAGCATCTCGTTTGTTTATCTGCAGGGCAGCAATGCATGGCGCCGCGTGCGGTTGCATGCGATTAATTTTCTTCCGCGATATTTTCCCATAAGTCACTCTTTGCGGCAGGCGACACGAGACTGGCAATGACAGGCGAGCTGTAGCGATTGAGTTCCCTCGCGCTCGCAAGCTGTGGCTGTTTCAGGCCATGTAAAGTTTAAAAAAAATCGGAGCGATGCCAAGCAATTATTAATCTGTCTTGCAGCGCACCGGCAGGGGGGCGATTTATTGCCTGCCATTCTACATGCCTGCTGGTTATTAACCCGATTTTTAACATGTGTTGAAGCGACTCATAATTTGTCAGGCTGACGGCATGTTGCCAGGCAGTTGGTAAATATGTCCTCGGCATCAGCCTGCCGTCGAAACAAGGACCCCCCACGATTGACCGCCGGTTAGCATTTCTAGATCAAATCTAGAGTTTCGGCGGCCCAGCCATCCAGGCGCACCGCCACACCTGCATTAGTGCCACGCGGGTTCCCAGCAAGTTGTAGCGCATGACAGGGGCTTAATTGGCAAAACGGTGGCCAGAAACAGAGCCGAAATGCAGACAGCTGAGACAGTGTCGTGGCAAGGCGTGTCTTGAGAACACATATTACTCAATGCCATGACCCTGCTGGTACGGGTACTGGGGTGGACTGGCACTTGCTTGTACCCAGCCTTGGGTATCTATACGCGCACATTATTGTTGTCTGCGACAGCTGGCCTCATGGCGAGATTTGACGGGAAAAGGGTAGCATTCATCGCCTGATCGGCCATAGCTAGCCACAACTAGCAGTACGCCACACCACTGGGGGACGTACGGCAGGACCTATTATTCCGTGCAGTTGTCCCTTTAGCGACGTGTGCGTCCTGTACCGAAAACAGCGCAGCAGCTGGGAAAAGCGCCGACATTAGCCCCCGACGCCATGTAATTTACCAAATACCAAAGTGAGCTGACAATAGTTTTTTTTTTAGTTCATTTCTTCAGAGAAATAAAGGAAGAAAAAAGCTTCTGCGCCGTTCACAAGTCCCGTTCTTGGGTGCCATCTCCCTGGATCGGTAAAGGGAGATGGTCGCAGCGACTTTAGCGAAGCGAGACCGAATGTCTCTGATTTAGGGGCAAGTGTTGGGGACAAAAAAGAATGGGCAGCTATGAGACCTGCATCGAGAGGTGCAGCAAAATGTCTCACTCTTCTATCCGCAACGGCGCCCCGTCTGCTCTTGTTTTCTCGCTCTCATTTCTTTTTCCTCTTCTTCCCCCATTCTCCAGTCCTTCCTTCAGCTTACCCAAATGGGCGTCCCAGCGAATCAGACACGGCGCAGCTGATGGCCACCGTCGTAGCGGGCCGCGCCTATCTGGCTGCCACCAGCCATGAAAATTAAAAAAAGACACCGGCGGCGAGCTTGTGAGTGGGGCGCCTTTTTCCGGAATCTGGCCTCTGGCTGTGCTCCATTTTGGAGAAAACAGCCAATCAGAGCCCCGTTTGGTATTCCTGCAGCGCGCTTCTCGGGTCAACAGAAGGCTTTGGCCTAAGTGCGTGCCGCGTCTAATTCGCACGCTGATTGGCCCGCTGGCCGATGGCCCTCCCCCCTACTCTGCGCATCTCAATAGCGCCCCCACAGCTACTTTGTTAGGGGACTCTGGGGTGCCGCAAGGCACGACGAGTACATGGATCAGACCACGCTACTGTGCCTGTTTCTCAACCTTGCATCCTGAATTCTCCGGCAGTGGTCAATCGTGTATCACCGGTCGATCGCGGACACTATTCAGTGTTGAAGAATCGGAAAATGAGAGTCGAATAAATACTGATAGTAGCGCTATATTCTCAAACTGCCAGTGCTTGTCGATCGCTAATCACGAATGCTACCCAGCTGCTCGCATGCGCTATCGGAAATAGAAGCTCGATTGGCGTCCCAAACGCAGCATCTTCTGTCTACAGCCTAGTGCAGATGCCTTAGTCCCGTGATCCGACGCTAAACCCTGGCCGGTGCAGCCCCGGTCCTGGCGCTGCTGCATATTTGTTCCCTTTTTTTTAGAGACCCTGGCCTAGCCTGTCAAATAAGAGTTAATTGCAGACCCGCGCCAACTTCGGCTCGCATCTCTCTTTTCCAGCATTGCCGGCTTTGGCTCCTGGTACTTGTGCCGTGGTACCACGTTCATCAATTCCGCTTGCTGGATGCTCCGTGCTCATACTGTGCGCCAGCTGGACGGCATAAAAAAAAGAACGAGAATTATTAGTCGTGCTACCTTGAGTTGGTTTGCTGCTAGTGCTAATGGCAGCAGCGGTATTAGTATTCCATATTATTTCATACCGCTACCCCCCAGGGCCCCACGCCCATTGAATTAGAGAAGCTGTACGTGTAAGGCATCCATCCATCCCATCCCATTCTGCTTGGGGGATTGGCATTTGCATTATCCCGTGTAATCGCCAGTGACCGAAGTCAACCGAGCTGCTGAGGTTTTCGGTTTTCCCAAACCACGCGCTGGCCGTGCCCCGTTTTTCTGGTCTTTTGTTAGAAAAGCACAACTGCTATATTGTCGCCATCCCCAAATCGAGCCAAAAATCCCCCATCATTTCCCCCTCCCTCCTCTTTTTTCCAACCCCCTTCTGACTCTCCCCTTTTCCCTACCCATTTTCCTCTCCCAACACCGCATTTGAGCGCAAAATCTCAGCTGCTCAGCCATCAATCTCGCACCTTTGCAGCGCCGTCGCCATCGCCAGACGCCGTGCAGTCAATCCGTTGCAGCCGCCTCCAGCTGTTGCAGCCGCTGCAGCCCCGCAGCCTCAGTGCATCTGCCCGGCCGCAGCGCAGCTCCCGCCACAGCCCGTCGCCCGCGTTTCTCGCCCAAGTGGCCGATTGTGAGGCTATTCGCAAATCCAGCCCGGCTCCACTCCTCACGTTTCCAGCTTCCCCCCAGTCCGGCTTCCGGCCACTCACGTAACGTCACACTTTCTGCACACCATCGCCTGCCTGCTTGTGAAGGGCCGCAGCCTCGTTGACGCGCCATTTGCAAGGCTGCGATTCAAGCTTTTTTCTTTTTGCTCGTTTGTCTCTTTGTCCAAGCCGACGGGCCGCTTCTGTGTCGTTTGACTTGTTTTAATTTTCTTTATTACTCTTCATAAAATTTCATGTTTTAATCCATAATTCTACTATTTTTTACCGAGGAAGAAAATACCGCCGAAAGCCACTAGCCATCTCGCCATTGACGCAGAGGAAACCCACTGAGCTTTCGCGCAAACTGTCCATCTCCAGCATCTCTTCTCGCCAGCCACCTGCATGCTTGGTTGATCCTTCGCTGTACCGCCCCCAGGTTAGAATTCGACGACACTAGACGGCCGTCTCCGTCTCTCTCGCTTCCGACTTCGCGTCGGCCCTAATATGGCTGCTGCTGGAGACGCATCCACGCGATTCGATTCCTCCGCAGGCGAACTCTCTTCTCCCCCTTCAGGCTCCCTCTCAGAACCCGGGTCGCCCTCTCACGGGGCTGGCCGCCGTCCCAACACCTCCGCAAAGCGCTCAGGACCCGAAATGGACCAAATCGTCGTCAGCGGCGACCAGAACTCGCAGCAATACTCGCAACAGTATGCGCCGCCGCCACCGCCAGGCACCTCTCCAGGCCCTACGTCTGGCTCGCGAACACAAACACCAAAACGGTACTCACTCATCGACGGCGAATGGGTGCAACTAACGGCCGCCGGTGTCCCCCGTAAGAAACCGGGACGCAAGCCCGGCTCCGTCGTCAAACCCAAGGCTCCAGCAGAGAACGCAGAGCAGCCCAAGGTGCGCCGGCCACGAAAATCTCGTGAGGCTGAGACGACAACGACGCTGCCCGTTCAGCGCAAGAGAAAGCTGGCGCCGGCATCTGATATCGATAGTGATGCACCCAGTCCCAGGCCGCTGGCCCCTGCAGGCACGGGACCGCCGTCATCATCCCCCTCGCTGCACGCTCAGCTGGGCGACTCCCTGACTTCGACGCCGCAGCATCAGCTCCAGCAGCTCCCGGACAGGCGATACTCGCCCAAGATGCAGAAGCGCGAAGGATATCCAAGTTCTATGCAGAGCATTCTCAACGCCGACCCACCGCCCGCGACTCGGTCGCCGTCAAATAGCATCACCAGTCCCATCCCGGTGCGCACCAGCGGTCAGAGCTACGATCCCATCCGGGGCAATTATGATCCCGTCCGAGAGACCATGACTTCGCACTACTCTTCAGCTGCTGGCTCGCCGCGCGCAGTCCTGGCCGCGCCAGCGCATCGCTCGCCGTCCATTGCTAGCATGATCGAGCCTCAGCCCGCTACCACCAAGCCGTCGCCCAGCCAATCTCACCTAGCCTACCCGCCTGCCATGTCTCAACCGCGATTGCAGGCTCCCGACGCCACACCGTTACCACCTTCTCCGTCCTACGTTCCCAAGACATCGACTTCCACCCCCGCCAACCAAACCCCTGCCTTGAAACCTGCCGTCCACGAAATAAAACGCGACGCTCCGACACCTACGCCGGCGGCTCCTGCAGCGACCCCGCGGCCAGTTGTTGACCAATCTAACTTTACCACCATCGCCAACGGGCCTGTGAAGAAGGTGTCACCAAAACAAAAACCCATCACCGGCGTCTCAACACCAAAGACAGACATGCTGGACGAAACCATTATGGAGATGGACGAGAGGTCAATTCTCGATTTCGGCAGAGCCCGCCCGGGCGAGGAAAAAGACACGCCCACCATTGTTCTGACGATTCCCCTGACCTCGGGTGAAACCAACAAATATGTAAACTTTATGCGCATGGCTGAGGACCAATACGGCTGGGACGCCTTGCATCCTCGTCTCGCCGCCAATCGAGACCGCAAAGCTCGCATTGCTGCGGCCGCAGCCTCTTTGGAGAAGGTCGAATCTGGCCGCGAGTCCGGTGACGAGATGTCGGTCGACCTATCTGACGGCGAGGGAAGCAATCCCGATAATGGCGGAGTTAGCGGCGCCGACGCCCAGGCTAAACCTAAGAAGAAGCGAAATTTCAAGGAGGACCAGTACGATGTGGATGACGACTTTGTTGACGATTCTGAACTGCTCTGGGAGGCTCAAGCCGCTGCCAGTCGAGATGGCTTCTTCGTTTACTCTGGTCCCTTGGTTCCTGAGGTCGAGAAGCCTGCCACTGGGTACGTATTTCTCATAATCTCATTCCAACCAGATTTTTTTAAGACTACGCTTACTTACACATTACAGTCACGAAGAACGCCCCAGGCGTGGACGAGGCGGAAGAGGCAGCCGAGGAGGAGGCCGAGGAGGAGCCACACGAGGAGGAGCGACAACTGGACGTGGTGGCGGCCCAGGCTCCCGAGGCGGCGCCGCTACAAGAAAACCTCGCATCACAAAATCCGAAAAAGCACAGCGAGAGCGAGAAAAGGCAGAGAGGGAGAGCATGGCCAAGGCATCGGCCAACGGATACCCTCTCCAACCGACAACACCATCACTATCTGTCCGTGAGCTCGGTTCCTAGAAGGGAGACTGGACGATAGAGGAAGTTTGCGACCTCCCTTACGAAATAATGTTTTGACGACTCGGAAGCTATTCAGCAGCTTTTTTTCCTCTTTTCGTTTTTTAATATCCGGCAGCTCTATATGCAAATATCTAATGTTAGCGACCGAAGAACGATCTCATCTCCATTTCGATTTGCGGCTATAGCTGGCTGACGCCTGTTCTTTTCTTATCATCTCTGGATGGCGTTGACGTCTGCGATTGAGGCGCATACCCCTTAGCCACCCTGTTAGGATATGGCAAAGGGGCCATACAGAACCTGTTTTTACTTGTCACATTACTGTGGACAAAGGGAGACTTCCTTTTTTTTTTCCTTTTTTCAGCATGGTTCACAGAATACTGTGTTTCCATATACTTTTGATACAGATATGTCTCAAGGCGAGCTTTGTCTGGTTTTTCATTTGTGTTTTTCTTTCATTCCACCACCTTTGTGTTCGATTTTCCTTATTCTCTTTGATTTTCAATTTCATTGGTTCTTGGTTTCTGTTTGGGAAATTGTATCAAGGCAGAAAGGGACAACTGGGCTGATGGCAGCGGCGTTTATACGGATTTGGTGGAAACAAATGAAAGGGCAATGAGAGAAAACCGTGAGCGGAAAGGGGTGTGGGAGTTGGGAAGACAGAGTATTCAACTGGGTTCAGACCTGACAGGATTGATGGAAATGCCGTTCTCTCATGGGGGCTCACTGTGCATAATGGGCGTGAAAATAGATGGTCGTTTTTCTTTTTTTTATCTCTTTTTCTGTTCATGTGTTTTTTTTTTTTTTCCTCCTTGGACTGGCTCTTTTCTTCTTTGTTATTTTTACTTGTTCTTTTATCATTTGTTTTTCGAGTGTTTTAACATTAATTTCATTACATTTTTAGCTCTTTTAAACTATAAACGATAAAGAGATTTGTATTGAAAAAAGTATTTGTTCCAAAAATCTTTAAGCGCTATGCCACCGCCCAACGAGCCTCTCCTTCTAGTAGTAGTACGGAGTATTCTCCAAGTACTTGTCCTGTACACCTAAATAAGTACATACATACAGGCAGGCAGACAAAATAGACATTCTTCTTCTTCATCTCCCTCCTTTTGTATTATTTGAAAAAAAAAAAAAAAAGCAAATTCACATGTAAATAGAAAAAGAATGTAATATACTTTTTTTCTTCTTCCTTAAATAAAAGAATGAGAAAAATGGTAAGCTTATCTTTTTTTACGCAAGGCTAAACTCAGCAATCTCGCCCATCTCATTCTTCACCTCCTCGCCAACCTTGTATGACGCCCGCCAGCGCAGCTTGACGGATTCGACCCGCTGGTTCCTGTTGCCGGCGTGCCAGACGTCGACTTCTTGGGTGACGCCGCGGCTCTGCTTGGGGGAGAGGGCGCGGCCTGTTTGGGGTTTGAGTTGGAGTTCGTAGCCCTGTTGGAAGGCAAGTTAGCAAAATAGAGAGGGGCAATATTGGGGGAGGGTTGAACGAACCTTTGTAACGGCCAGTTGGAAGTGTAGCTCATTAATAGGTTGCGCAGTGTTGTTGGAAAAGGCAAAGACCATGTTAATTGCGTTGCTGACTGCTGTGCTTCGCTTCGCCAGAAAGTCGGTTCTTAAGCTGGAGTTGCCAGCAGTTCCCTTGTGCTCCGTAGGCTTGGCTTGGGGTTGTTCCGCCGGCAGGGCAGATGAGAAATTCCACTCATCATCGTCGTTGGAGACAGCAGCGGGCTTTGGCGCGGGAGGGCTGGTAGTGAATGAGGCAAAGGCATTAGAGGCAAAGGCATTAGAGGCGGCTGGCGGGGGTGATGTCTGCTGCTGGTAGTTGGGCTGAGGTGTAGCGGACTGAGAGGCGGGAGGAGATGTAAAGGAGGCGAACTGGGAGAATGGAGGGGGTGTATCGTTTTGTCCAGCTCCTCTAGCGGTACTTCCTTGGGTTAAAGACGAGAGGAGTGCGGGTCCAGGGATATCTGATGAAGAGATAGCGTGTTAGAGTAAACAACTTTCAAGGTTAGTTGGGATTATGCTGCTTACTTTGGTTTGCTCCAAATCCCAGAGCAATGCCACCGCCCTGTCCGAACGTGCTCGATTGGCTGCCAATATCCAGGCCAAGGAGATCATTCTCCAATCCACCAGCTTGTGATGAGCCTGCACCATTGCTGCCGTTGCTCTGCGCGGCATCGCCATCAAAATCTATTAGTGACAGCTCGTTTGCTGCTGATGATGATGATGCGGGCACTCCCGAGTGCGATGGTGGGGGTGCACCAGCAGCAATCTTGGCAGCGCCGTCCATGTCGCCCTTCTTCATGAGCTTATAACGCTCAACTGTGCGGTGTATGCTGTCGTTGATCTCCAGCAGCCTGGCCACGGCCTCGTGATCGTCCGACTCCTCTTCGCACATTTTCTGGATCTTAGGCTGAGCGCTCTGCAGGGCGGCGGCAAGTTCACTGAAAACGTCACCGTCTTCCATTTTGTCTCCGGCTCGGAATGCTTCAAGTCGCTCTTCAAGTAGTCTGGCCTTGGCTTGAATCTTGCCAACATCCTCAGCGGCTTTGGCACGATAGTCTGTCTTAGACCTGGTGTCGTAACCAGCCATGACTTTCATTAAACGGTTGGCTTCTTGGAGATCTTCGGGTGTGCCTCGGCGGATAAGTTCTTGTAGCTTGGCTGATTGCGCCTCTCGCTCTTCTTCCTCCATCTCCTCGGCCGATTTCAGGTTCTATATAGTCAGATCAGTTAGCATTGCATCATCTCATAAATAGTAGCCAGGTCTCATATGAGCGCGCAGTAGATGCGCATCTGTTCTGCTAGCCAGGGCGAGGGCAAAGCAACTCACGTCACTGGGATTCAACACGGCAGCATCTTCCCTCCGCACCTCGGGGAACATGTATCCCTTGTAGCTGAGCAGCCGGTGCATGTCCCGGATGAAGCCCAGGTCATCTCTGTATCGGCTCGTCTCGCAAATCGTCATGCGCCATTCTTCAATCAGCTCAAGAATCTTGGCCTGAACGCGGGTCGGCCGAATTGGAGGACGCTCCGGAAATCTCCGCACCAGCTCGTTGAGGAATTCCTTTGTGCTGATCTGCAGGTGGAAGGGGTAACCGCAGTTTTTAACGCAAATGTCGAGCAGGTTGAGGGCCAGCAAGGCAACATTGGGGTTGCGGTGGTTGACGAAGCCGACAATGGCTGTGGCAGCCTCGCGAGGGGCGGTGCCTTTCTTGCTATTGATGAGGTCCGAAATCTCGAGATTAAGCGCCAGGTTGGGCTCGTAGTTTTCGGGACTGCAGGCACCCTGGATGAAGCGCAGGAGCTGAGAAGAAGAGCGGCCAACATCGCCCCAGCGATCGCGAGTCGCAGCGCGAGCAGAAGCAGCTTCCATGTTGTAGTATATTGCGCTGCGCTAAGTTGAAGCTCGATCAAGTGAAAGGGAGCTGTCCTGCGGGGTCGATCTCGGGCTCAAGCCGCAAAGTATTATTTATTGTATATTAGTTCTTTCTCTTGCTGCTGGCTCAATCGAATTCAGCAGCGATTGGGATCGTGATTCAAAAAGCTCGGCAGTTGCAAAAGCTGGGTTCTCGAGTCAGAAGCAAGGCCAAGGACGCCGACGTGGCCGGAGCTGATGCGAGATCAGAGCGATGGTTTCGTACCTCGTAAGCTGTGCCTAGTCGCAGCTCCTTCAACGCCGCAGTGGAAACGCCGGTTTGGACGAGACTCGCTCATCCATTCGCCTCTGCTCTGGCGACGTGGTCACTGTGTGGCGGAGAGGAGAGGCAGCAGCGAAATGAGCGCTGGTGGTTAGTCTGCCGTGGTGGTGGTGCCTGTAATGGCTGTGTTGCTACCGCTACCTGCTAGTGGCCGCGATTTATGTAGTTATCCGGGGTTTGGTCACCAGCGGAGCGCTGTGGGCACCAGCAGCCCGCCCGGTCAGTGCCTAGATGCCGTATATAGTTACAAGATGGTGTAGAGTAGAGGTATTAAAGCGTAATTAACACAGGAAGATAACATACATGATTCACAAATACATACTTCCCTATCTATTGGTATCGTTGAAAGCTAATTCATAGTGGTAAATTTAGTATTAAATTGTAAGTAAAGTAGGCGGGACTCTGAACTATCATTCTCTTTCTTACATTAATTACTTCAATTTAAACTCAGCACTCATAACAGATTGCCTATCTAGCTGTAGTATTCATTAGTAACACACCAAGCAATATCTTGGATTAATTCCTTAAATAGTTCATGGCCATTAAATGTTACCACTACCATCGTCTCTTTTACAGGGTATCCAGAAAACGTTACTGTAATGGAGGGGTAGATCTAGGCGCCCTGTATCGTGAGAGGCACCTAGCCTTGCTAACTCCGATAAGAAAAAAAATATCTTTCCTTACATCATCAAGCCACCACTAAACTCAACTTCCGACCTTGCCAAGCCAAATCTCGCCATTTCCTTCAGCCAGACGAGACTAAATACGATTTACAACTCACAAACCAAAAAAATGGTGCGACACAAGAAGGACTTCGCCGGCAGAGGCAAGAAATTCGGCGGCCGCGGTGGCGGTCCTCCTCGCCAACCCCGCCATCAGAACGATGAAGACGCCGAGGGCTCAGTCGGTCGCCCTGCCTTCAAGGCCGCCTGCTGGGATCTGGGCCACTGCGACCCCAAGCGATGCTCTGGAAAGAAACTCATGAAGCTGGGCATGATGCGCGAGCTGCACCTCGGCCAGCGCCACGGCGGCGTCATCATCACTCCCAACGGCAAGAAGGTCATTTCGCCGGCGGATAGCGAGCTCATGGACCACTTTGGCGCCGCTGTGGTGGAATGTTCGTGGGCAAGAACTAAAGAGGTTCAATGGAACAAAGTCGGTGGCAAGTGCGAGAGATTACTGCCGTATCTCGTCGCCGCCAACACAGTCAACTATGGAAAGCCATGGAGGTTGAACTGCGTCGAGGCATTGGCAGCAGCTTTCTACATATGCGGCCACGCAGAGTGGGCAGAGCAGATTTTGGCCCCTTTCTCGTACGGACCGTCATTCTTGGAGATCAACTCGACTTTGTTGAAGAAGTACGCGGCCTGCGCAGATGAAGCTGGCGTCAAGAGGACGGAAGAGGAGTGGATGGAGAGGCTGGAGCAGGAATATGCTGAGAGCAGAGAGGAGGGTGAAGATGATATGTGGACGAGAGGAAATACCAACAGATTAGCGCCAGTAGACTCTGACGAAGACGAAGAAGAGAATTCGGACGAGGAAGAAGATTCAGAAGAGGAGGGAAGCATCGATGGCATATACCTAGGCAAAAAGCCAACGAACAAAAAGGACAAAGCACAAGAAGAGGAAGATGAGGAAGATAAAGACCCATATGCCCTATCAGACGACAGCGACGACGACGCCGCAATGGAAGAAATCCGCCGCAAAGTCCTCGCCTCCAAAACCTTCACCAACCCTAATCCAAACACAGAAGAAAAGCAGAAGCCCGCAACAATACCTCGTCCACAGCAGTCAAGATTCAAAGCAGATTTGGATATCGAGCCGGACTCTGACAATGAAAACAGTAATGACAGCGACAACAGCGATGGGGACGATGGTGAGGGTGAGGACGATGAGTTTGACAACATCATTGCTGCGACGCCCATTACGGATCGGATAGGGCTGGATAAGTTGAAAAAGGAGAGGGCGAGGGCGGCGATTACGACCAAGACGTTTTCGTCGAATGTGGTTTCTGCGCCGAGCAGATGGTAGTGGCTCATATAATACAATACCATGTCATTTGCTGCCAATATCCGTTTGTTTTACTCCTCTTGACGATATGTAAAACCTTCTTTTCAGTGAAATTTCGTCATTCTATTTTTTTTCCTGGAGCCTCCCATAAGAAATTCATGAAAAGAGCATCCTTTGAGCGCCCAGTAAACTAGTACATGTCCATCCATATCGTACAAATATATCTACACGTCTATATACCGTCATAACCGTTCGAATAATTTTGAGGGGAGTGTGTTTTACAAGCTTCGCCTCTCCTTAATCTCCTCATATGTCTGTATCTGATCATCCGCTTGGAAATCATCAAATTCCTCCAAGCCGATACCGCATTCGGTTCCTTTGCCCATTTCTTGAACATCCTTCTTCACATGTTTGAGAGTGTCTAACTTGCCTATAAATCCCAACTGTTAGCACTGTTGTTCCAATGACCACCTCTCCAAAAGTGATAGTAACATAGGAAAATAATAATAATACGTACCATCGTAGATTACCTCGCCCCGGCGAATGACCTTGACGCGAGATGACCTCTTAATAGAGCCGTTTCGGACTCTACAGCCGGCAATGTTTCTAAACACACGCTTCTTCAAGTTGATGGGGAATACTTGCAGCACGTCGGCCTCGCCGTTGACGCGGAAAGTGACATTCATGGGCAATAGGTCGGAAAGTGCCGCCTTGACATCATCGATGACATGGTAGATGACTTTGTGGTCAAGAATCTTGACCTTGGCCTCTTCCGCTCGTTGCTTAATATGCGGTGGGATGGTGCAGTTAAAGTTGATGATTATACTGTTGGATGTCGCTGCGTGGTCAATGTCGTATTCCGTAATCTGGCCAGCGGAGGATCGCAGAATCTTGGGCTGCACCTCATGGCTGCCCAGCTCCAAGATAGTTCCGCAAACAGCTTCCACAGATCCAACCACGTCTGCTTTGACCGTGAAGTTTTGGGTAAAGATGCCAGGTGTAGTCGATTCCCCAGTGGTGGCATTTGGCACTCCCTCCGTCTCAGCCGCTGCAGCATCCGCTGCCGCCTTTTCTCGCTGCCGCTGCTCTTGCTCAGCAAGCTGAATAGAGCTTTGCTCACGTCCGGCCATCTCTTGGCGATATTCAACCGCAGTCTTGGCCTTGGCTTCGTCAGGAGACTGAAGCACTTGCTCACCAGCTGAGGGCAGCTCTCGCCAGCCGAGAATTTCCACTGGTGTTCCTGGAGGAGCAGAGTCCAGCTCGAGGCCTGCTTCGTTACGCAGCACACGGATCCTCGCCCAAGTCTTGCCGGCGACAATCAAATCTCCGGGGCGAAGAGTTCCTCTCTTGACCAAGATTGTTGCAGCCTTGCCTTGGGGCTTGATACTGGACTCTAGAACCCATCCTTCAGCCATACCATCATCCTCAGCTCGGACATCAAGGATTTCGGAGAGTGTGACAATATTCTCCTCCAAATCTTCCATGCCCTGGCCTGTTTTACCACTGACACAGACAACTTGCACATCACCACCGTAATCTTCAATTTCGACTCCATGGCGAGAGAGGTCTGCTTTGACTTGGTCAATGCGAGCATCTTCCTTGTCAACCTTTGTGATGGCGACAATGATGGGAACCTTGGCGCTTGTGGCATGCTTCAATGCTTCAAGAGTCTGGGGCTTGACGCTATCATCGGCGGCAACGACAAGAACCACAATGTCTGTCACATTTGCTCCTCGCTGGCGCATCGATAGGAAAGCGGCGTGGCCAGGAGTATCGAGGAATGTAATGGACTTGCCGGATGACATCTTCACGATGAAAGCGCCGATATGCTGAGTAATTCCACCATGCTCCTGTGCTGCGACTGAAGATTTTCGAAGCCAGTCCAAGAGAGTAGTTTTGCCGTGGTCAACGTGGCCCATTATTGTAACGACAGGAGGACGAGATGGCAAGCTCGAGACATCTTCAAGCAAGGGACGGGGTCTGAGATCTCGGAGTGATCCAGTATCAACAGTTGGCTCAAAGCCATACTCCATTGCAATCAGAGCTGCTGTCTCACCAGTGAAGATTGTATCGCTGGTGATATTTTCGAAGCCCATCTCTTCCATATCCTGTAGGAAAGGGGTCACGTTCTGTTTCAGAGCCTTTGACAAATTTGATGCACTGATATACTCTGGAAGGAATATGGGGGTGGTTTGCGGCTCTGTTTGTACGGCCTGCTGCTTCAGCGCTTCTTTTTCTGCCTTCCGGCGTTGCTTCTGCTCCCAGCGGTGTACGGCCTCGTCATCCCAGTCGTCATCCTCGACGGCTCGAGTTTCTCTTTGTGACTTCTTTGCCTTTGATTTGGATCGAGATTTCACAGGCTCCTCTTCCTCTTCAAGCTCAAGCCTCGACTTCCGCCTTTGCTTTTGGGGATGGGTATTATCCTCAGCTTTCCGTATAGGTGTAGCTGCCTCTTCCCACTGGTCCTGGGCATCCTGTGATTTCTTTCTTCTGTCCGTAGATTGTTTTTGTTTTTCACTCTGGTTCTTATCTTTCCCTCTGAAGGTCGTAGCCCTTGTTTCCAGCTCTTCCCAAAAATCCTGAGTCGGGGGTTTCTGGTCTTGATGAGGTTTGTGAGCTGTGGTCTTGGATTCATGGCCATGTATATGCGGCTTCGTTCCAAGCTTTGACTTGATCTTAGGCTTTCGAGATTTCGTAATTTCGCTCCACACGCTAGATTGATTTCCGCGAGTATCTATTCCATGTGTGTGAGTAGGTGTCTCGGCCTTGCGATTACTAAATGAGCCCCATCCAGTCGTCTTAACGCTGCTGTTTGACCTTGCTAATGAATCTTTGGCGGCTGTACCGGGACGATTCCATGCATTAGACAGTGTTGAGGTTTTCTTATCGCCCTCGGCACCCTCAGACTTCGACGCAGAAGACCACGACTCGGGGGTTGGCGGAGGTCGTGGTTCGCGATTTGTCTTGAAAATGTCGGCCAGAACTGACTTTGACTTGGTCGCTTGCGGATTAGTCCTTTGACGATTTCCTATGCTCTTCTCAGACTCGTTCACTTTCTTCACTGGAACGTTCTCTACGACAGGCGATTGCTGTCTCGCTAGTCGCTCGTGTGGGAGCAATCCATCCGTTGAAGTTGAATTGCCTGATGGCGTATTCGATTTTGCAAATGAGCCCCAGCCTCCTCCAGTATTTGAGAATGCACCCGGGAATGCCCCTGGCCCAGAAGGCCCCTCATTATTATTCGAAGAATTGCTGAGGCATGCTGTCCGATGTAGCGATCGAGTTTGGCAAGAAATCAAGGCGCTGCGTTCGGTGGTGTGCCCTCGCAATAACCTTACGGGCTCCAACGAAGCAGCAGAAATCGACAATGCTCGTTCATGTTGCGATCTGGAACTGACGGCAAGATTCTGTCGGCAAAATGCGCACACGAAGGGATGGCTGCGATCCTGGAACGTATGATGTCAGCTATCTAGCCAGCATAACAGAGCTCAATTGGGCAGCAAAGATGCACACCTTCCACGCACGAGCCCTCAACATTGCAACAGAGGATATCTTAGAAGCTCACGCAAGGCTTCTGTCGACATTGGATATGAATAGCAGGTGTGGATAGAGGTGTTTGTTGAAGGTATCCCAGCTCGAACAGCTCTTGTTCTAGGTTTAGCGGGATACGGATTTTTTTTTAAAGCCTTGAGGAATATTTTACTTGGGTGCGCATTTCGGGATGAAATAGTCCGCATTTATAGCTACAAGAAAATCTTTACACGTCTGCACGCTTAAGCAGATTTTCAATCGGATTACTGCTAAATTGAAAGAAAAGGAAGGACAAAAAGAAAGTTGTCAATCTTTTCTCCTCTTCTTTTTTATAATGGGAGACAAAGTCACAAGCTTGCTTCGTACCTGGCAGACTCAGCTTAGGCGTCTCGGGTAGCAGCTTAGGTACAGACTAACAAGTACTCTGTACCTGCCAGCCGATCAACATCCCTGCCTTGGGCCGGAAGAGCATATGAACAGACAATCTATATGAATAGGCTCTTGGTTATCATACAAATATTAGCCAGCGGTTTCTTTCAATTTTGGAGTAGGTAAATAATCAATTTTGCCATCCCTACAACTGTCCCTTTTCTTTTCGAAGCTGGCCACGACTTTACTGTGGACACAGTTTACAAAGCGGCCGGAGTCTGCTTTGCTGTGACCAATGATACCGCATGTCCCCTGAAATTCACTTTGCTTAAAAAACACCCACACGACTCTGAGTTATCAACTCACCAGAGAGCCACGCCTACCAGGCATAAAACGGTCAACAGTCACAATGGCTCCCTCAAAAAGAACTGGGAAGCAGAAATCATCAAACACATCCACCTCATCCGGCAACAATGGCAATCCCCCTTCGCCCTTCAAACGTCCTCCGGAGGTGCTGGCGCCCTTCATCAGCGAGCTCTCGGAGAAGCACGTGTACATCACTCACATCGACGCCAAGCCCCCAGCCTTCAAGCGCAAGATGTTTCTCGTGCCCGTCGCCATGAACGTGGCCGTTGTAGTTCTTTTCGCCTGGCGCATGTACCACATCCTTCCGTGGTACTGGAAAATCCTCCTGTCGGCCTGGGGCCACCCCAACGAGACAACGTACAATTCTCAGGAGGTGACGTGGTCTGAGCTGGGGTGGGAGATTTTGAAACGCGGCATTGTGATGTTTATTGATTTCATGCTGTTCGTCTTCGTGTGGCCGTGGCCTGTGGAGTTTGCCCTTGGCAGGACGCATGGAAACCCGACGCGGTGGCGATTGAACGTTGGATTCCGGGACAAGGAGATTTATGTCCGGCGCAGCAGAGACTGGGACCTGATGTTGCGCGATATCTTCAAGGATGAAAATTCGAAAAAGATCTTGCTCGCTTATACTCAACAGGCAACAGCGCCCATGCTGCAGGAGCAAAAGACGGGCTATCTGTTGATGAACGATAGATGGGATCTGGACTGGAATCTCATGATCCTGGCCCACAAGCTCGTGGACAAAAAGGAAGTTGCTCTTGAGGCGTTTAGGAACGTTATTCTGGTGTTCCATCAAGACTACGGCTGGATCTGCCACGATCTCAAGATGGGCATGGTCGCCGAGGAAGAGGATAAGAGGAGGCAGATTTTTGCTTTCCGAGATGTGCTCACGGCCATGGGTAAAGAGAATCTCTTTTATCGGTGGATCGAGACTGTGCAGTTTGAGTCAACTCAGCCAGGAGGATTCGGCCCAGAGAGGCAAGAAGCTGCGGCGAAAAAGATCCGTGAGATGTTTGAGGCTGAAAGCATCAACTTTGATGAACTGTGGAAGGAGGCTGTTGGTACGAATCCATGAAGAATGATCTTTTGGTCGGCAGGCTATAGAGTCGAAGAGATAAAATACGCATTTGCACACATGTTGGAGTTGAGGGAGAGTGGTACTGTGGGAGCATTGGCATATGCATACCATCCATTTTTATGTATTCAAGCTGCCTACATTTTCTATATCTCAATATTACAGCATTAATAAGGCTTAATAATAAAAAAGTTTGTTTTACAGCTTATACACCCAATGAGTGCCACCCAAAGATCGTACAGCTGTAAAGGGGTGCCCAGATCCAAATTCAGTCCGTTGGTCAAGTAAAGAGAATAAGAAAACAAAAGAAAGAGAAAAAAAAGGCTTCGAACAGGAATTGACCCCCAATATCAAACGGACTGGCCTTGACAGCACAAAAGCCAAGCTCAAGTACTGCTGGACGCAACACCCATGGTTGCACGTCGTGATGCTCCGCAGCACGGGGCGAGGCAGCTGAAAAAGAAAGAGAAGATCATCACAACAACACCATCATCATAAGAAAGGTAAAAAAAAAAAGGAATTCCACGCCCAGCATTCACTCTCCCTTCCAGCGGTGAATCTACTGCGCGCCCGGGCTTTCCCCTTGGGTACTTCTTTGCGGGTGCCACAACTCGGACGAGCAACATCGGGCCTGATGTCGGTAATCCAGGGCTGGGGGCCGTGTCTGAGAGTTCCAGACCTGGGCGCAGCGCTAGACGGAAGACGTCAGTCGAACCTGAGAAGGCCCTCTTAGGTTGGACCTCGTCTTAACCGAATCCGCCACCCCCAAGTGGGAATGTCGCTGGTGATAGGGATGGAAAGATTTTGATATATAAGACTATGGGAGCTGGCAGCTGGCAGCCGGTCGAAGTGCTGCGGCGTTTCAGAACAGCGATGCCCAATGCCCAGCACGCCGTGACCGTAAAGGTAAGCGGGGCGTTGCGATCACTGTATAGCATACTCGATCAAGATCTAGAGGGGTTTGCTGTCCCTGACGGAAGAGAAGGAGAAGGGACTCGATGCAGTATTTGTTTGTACACGAGTAGCTTTGTTCTGTACCCAAGTTTTAGGTCAATATGCACACATATCCCAGAACACATGGTCTAGTTATGGAAGCACTTATTGCTTGTATAGAATGCTTTAAAGCACAGCTTCCAAATCATTGTGTATCTCCACAAAGGGTTGCTATATTGAAAAGATATTCATGGTACATATGTTTGGCTGATATGGCCCGATATAGCAAAGGTGATATAGAGTTACTTGGAAGCATCTTAATTATGCTTCGTGGTAATCCTGTAGCTGGAGCCTGGTATGGGCATCACGCACTCGTGTTGTCCTTCACACCCACGCTACGAAATCTGGCTAAGAACACATTGAGAAATCCATACAGCTGCTCATAAAACACCAAATGAGCAAAATGCCCGAATTATAACGTTACGTATGCAAGATAACCTCGGAAAAGCAGCCAGTTGGAAAAAAAGACCTCTTCTTGACGTTGAGAGTGGAGTACTGCGCCTTTACGTGGCTTCCCGCCGAGAAGGTGGCCTGCCGAATGGGGTAGTTACCGAACTGAAGCTCAGCACGTGCACATTAGCGATGTATGACAGCGGGAAAACAATGGACAACCATAACAGCGCAGGGGGATCTAGACGATGCTATAAACAAACAATTGCACCGATTTACGAGATATGTTTATCTAATAATAGCACTGGCGATGTTTCTTCTCCATTTTCATAATATATATTCTTTCTGTCTCCTCTCAAACTCGGCGTAATTCGTGTCACCCATGGCCCAACAAGCTGCGCCTTCAGTTGCACCCTGGAACCCTTGAACGCTACTTTAATTCAGCATGTCTGAGACATATCAAAACGACACAGCCCTCTGTTTCCCCGCCAAACAACTTCGTATCAAATCTCATCGCCTCAGATGTTTCGTATCTCCATCGACTGGTGATATTTTTCCTCCTCTAAAATCTCACAGCTTGCCGCGAAGACAAGGGACGCACACACTCATGTCGCCCAATTGTATAGAGGTACACGCGGCTTGCCCCATTTTCGCTGCTCCTAATGATGTTCCCCCCCAAAAGGCTGCTGAAACATCCCTCCAAATTCTGTTAGCGCCTGCAGCGTGTCGTGAAATGCGCTATACCTCGTAGATGCTCCGTAGCCCGGCTCGTCAATAGGCCTCTTTAGCTGCGTGGCAGCGCTATGGCGCTCACTGTGGCGCTGGAATCCCCCCAAGAACGCACTGACCCCTGCCGCTGCCGCACAAGAGCCTCAGGACTGGACGAATTAACGCGGCCCACCACAAGGGACCTCATCTCTCCTGCGAGACGCCTGTGGACCTTTCGCAGATTTGCCAGACCATACCTTTCCTCTGTGCATGACAGCGCTGTCCAGCATTGGCTTGGGGTTCTTCTGCTTCTTCGACTTTTAAAACGCCCCTCGCCTGCCGTTGCTTTGTTGCTTCGCACGCCGATTCTCACCGATTAGAGTCTGGTCTGGGGCTGGACTCCTTCGAACCATCGATCCTCGACGACCGAATCGGCGCATCCTCCCTATATCGACCCTGCCTCCACTGCGGCTGCCACTCTATAACGAGCCATCAGCATGTCTTCGTCGGGGTTGACGCGGCGTCGCGGCGCGGGCGGCGCTGGCGGTGCTGTTGCCGCTGAGGGCGAGAGCAGCAACGGTGTCTCGAGAACCAATTCGACCCGAGATGTTCGAGACAACGGCCCAGAGACGAGCTACGAGAGCGGCGAGAATGGCCACAAGATTGCCTTCGACCCTCGAGACATTAGCGAGTCCGCTGAGCGGAGCAAGCAGCCCAAGCTGACCATGATGGAGGAGGTGCTGCTGCTTGGCCTCAAGGACAAACAAGTATGCAAAGAAGCCATGTGTGGCGAGACCAATTGCTGACCCGACCTGACAATTAGGGGTACCTCTCGTTCTGGAACGACAACATTTCTTACGCGCTCCGAGGATGCATTGTGCTCGAACTGGCCTTCCGCGGGCGCATTGCCATGGAGAAGGACCCGGCGCGACGACGATTCCCCCTGGCCGATCGAAATATCGAAGTGATTGATGATACCCTCACCGGCGAGGTGCTGCTCGACGAGGCTCTCAAGATGATGAAGCAGAGCGAAAAGATGAGCGTTAGCTCCTGGATTGACTTGATGAGCGGTATTACACCCCTGCTCCCCAATTCTATTTCCTCCCCTCTCGCCAACAATAACTCTTTTGCAATGGCGACAGCAACATGATTTATACGTGTATGATCAACGGCAACTAACGATTACCCTTCTTTTTTGATTAGGCGAAACTTGGAACTTGATGAAGATAGGATACCAGCTCAAGCAGGTTCGTGAACGATTAGCCAAGGGCCTGGTCGACAAGGGCATCCTACGGACGGAGAAGCGTAACTTCCTTCTCTTCGACATGGCCACCCACCCCGTCGCCGACGGCGGAGCCAAGGAGGAGATTCGCCGCCGCGTGCGCAACGTCCTCACCCAGCGCACCGTCGTCCTCAACGGCAGCCAATTCCTCCCCGAGAACCTCGAATTCCGCTACCTGCGAACCGTTACCATGGTGTGCGCCGCCTACGCTGCCAACGTCTTGGAGAATGCGCTGTCCACGCTGGGCCACGAGGCCAGAGAGCGAGCATTTGCCCAGACGGACGAGCTGCTGGCGGATTACAGCCAATTCCCCTTTGGCAAGAAGGCCACTGGCAATGGTATTGGAGCCAACCTGCCTCAAGTTATTGCCGAGGTAAGCATTCGATTTTTGCGCTCAACTTTACCCTTTTTACCCGCAATTATATGCTAATGACGTGGAACAGGAGGTCAACAAGGCAAAGGACAAGGAGCTGCAGCTCGAAATCGTGGCAGCCTGCTTGAGCGTCTTCACCCGACTCGACTCCCTTCTATAAACCCGACGAGGCTCTTGAGAACTGAACCCCGCTACGAACACTCTCCTAATTCGACTTTATAATGATGACAGAATAAGAGTAAAAGGCCATTCGATTCCCCATTTCATTCTATTATACATGCCTTGACCCTTCCTTGCTCTCTCACGCTTCTGAAACAGCACTCCCAAAAATCTTTTGCCTTCTTTGCCATTTTGTCTTGGGGAAAAGGGGGAAGTGGAAATAGAGGGAGTTTTCATCCTTTTCATCTATTTATTCCTATTTATTTTTGATATTTGGTCGGAGAAGTAACGGCCGAATGAAAATACGACCACACAAACGGGAGAAAAGAAGGACCGAAGAATTTATGAGAGGGGATTAAAAGTGAAAGGGAAAGGAAAAAAAAAAAGGGAAAGCAGAAGAAGAGATCCGGAAAGCGAATACGCCCTAGCTTTTTTATTTTTAATTTTATTCGTTCTTCTTCTTTTGTTTTTGCTTCTTGTTTTTTTCGAAATTGCAGGCGGAGGGGCGGTATGGGAAAATTTGGGAAGGGGGGGAGAGGATATGAGAAGAAGAGCTTGGAGATGGATTGTGCGTCTTTCTTCCTGTACTTATGTATGGCTTGCGTATGAAATTTATTTTTGTAATGGTGATTTAAAGGAGAACGCAATGTATGGCGTCAAATTTTACAGCTTTTTTTTCTACTCGAAAGATATCTCAACTCATGATTCCTTTCTTTCTCTAGTGTATGTAGTATTATAACTTTTCGTCAGCTGGTTAATGAGAAGAAAGATTTTATCAACACAACCAGCATACAGTACATTGCAGCCCTTCCCAAACGGCCTATACATAACCTCAAATGATCCATATTTTGCCTCCCATCTCCTCCCCCACACTCCATACGGTCAACATTTGAACTGATGCCATGCCTTGCGCCTCCGACGCTAGTTCGCCTTGATGTAGATGAATCCCAAACAAATATGAGTAGATAACCCGGATACGAGAAATAATGAAACAAAGAACGAGACGACTCCAAAGGGAAAATACCGTATGAAGGGGCCAGGCCATGAAATTGATACAACAGAAGCTATCGAATCACCGGCCGTCTTCATTTCTTTTTCCCGCCAACTCCAAAGCTGCCTTCGAAGCCAGGTCGTCCGCCCTTCTTCTTTCCAGCACTCTTGCCAGCACTGCCCTTCTTCTTCTTCTTGCCTGAGCGTTTTAGCAGCTTGTCCTCCCGGCGCTGCTTGATGTTCTCTTCGCGCTTCTTCTGCCTCTCATGCTGAGCCTGGGCGACGCCGGTGGCGCGCTCCTTCCATGCCTTTTCACTCTTCTTCTTGTTCGCCTCCTTACGCTTGACAGCCTTCTTGAGCATGGCCTCATCATCATGAACCTTCTCGCCCTGTGCGCGGCGACGAGCATTCAGCCAGGACTCCTTCTCCTCGATGTCCTTGCGCTTCTCGGTGTCAAGCTCCTCAATCCGCTTCTTCTCGTTCTGTACCTTGAGAAGAGCAGTCTTGGGATCTGAAGGACCCTTCTTCTTGCCTCTGTTGAGGAAGTAGCTCAGGTCGTGAGACATCTGTGTTCCATCTGCAAATGCCACGCGTCCAAATGAGAAGCCACCCTGAGTATCGTCAAAACTAACGTTGGGGCTCATAACGCCAGGTGAGTTGGATGCTAGGGCTTCTTCGCGCTTCCTCTGCTCTTCATCCTTTGCCAATTTTCTTAATTCTTTCTTATGTGCTTTGCGCTGTGCTTCCTTGAATCTTCTCTGCTCGATGAGTTCCTGTCTTGTGCGAACAGGCTTGCCATTTGTTCCATCGGCCTTTCTGGCCGCGCGGAGAGCCTCAATCTTGGCAGCCAGACGAGCTCTCAGAGCCTCGGTGTCTGCAGGGATCTTGATATGCTTTGGCTTTTCTGATGGGGCAATGGAGGAGATGGATGTGGTTGTGCTGGCGAGCTCTGCCGGCGTGGGTTGACCGTTGGCAGCCTCGTTAGAATCGAATGTGGGAGAGTGTGGTTCGGAGTCGGGAGCGCTGCCGTCATCTTCTCTCTGCAGCCCGGAGAAGTCTAGCGTTGTGTCAAGACCTTCCATCCGGTCGTCGGCTTTATCAGAGTCATCGACTTTGGATTCTTCTGATTTCGATGGAGTCGGCTGAGGTTTTGAAGGTGTGGCTGTTTCTTTGGCAGCTTTCTTGTTCTTCTGTTTCTTTGACGCAGGCGTGGCAGCAGCCTCGGTAGCGTCGTTTACCGGTGTTTTAGCTGCTGGTTTGGCTGGAGTCTTGGCTGGAGTCTGTGGTTCGCCTGTCTCTTGTTTGGTCTTTTTCTCGGCTTTCTTCTCAGCTTTCTTTTCTCGCTTTGCAGCTCGCTTCTGCTCTCTTCTTGATAGATTTGCCGTGTCTGCGTCTCCGTCTGCCTCTTCCTCATCGTCACTCTCGGCTTCCGCGTCGCCATTGGTCTTTGACTTCTTATGAGGAGTCTCAGGGTTCTGCTTCTTCAAGCCTTCAAGAGGCTTCTCGGCCTCGACGCCGACCATAGGTTCATAGTCTTCCTCTTCGGGCCCATTCTCCTCTTGTTCCATTTGCCTCAGCTTTCGCTTGCTCTTGGCCCGCTCTTCTAGCTCTTCTTTGGCGCTGCGGTTCAGAGCGCTGTCGGGATCCAGCTTAGCTCGGCGGGCAGCTGCGGCTTCCTGCTTCGTCTGCTTCTCTCTTTGCCATTGGTCCTATACATTGCCAATGTCAGCCTTGGTTCTTTAATCGCTCCAAATGCATAATAAGCGTGGGTCAAATCCATATATCCACTTGATCGAGAGAATCATGTTCGTAGGAGTAGATCGGTCAACGTACACTGGTATCCTCGCCATAGTACATCTTGGCAGGAATCAGACTCAGCAAGCCATCGAAAGCCTTTGCATGATCGCGTAAGCGATCCTAACAGTGATGTCAGCTCATAACTGCAACATATCATGGCAGCCATCCTCCTTCTGGGCATTCATCCAGACTGGAGTGAGCAAAAGGGCGTTCAAACGAACCTGCAATGATTCTGCCATCTTAGTATTATAATATCACAAAAGAAAGAACGGCGACAACAAGCTAATGAAAGAAAGAGAAATGAATGCCGATGAAAGGCGCCTAGAAGTTGAGTTCTAGCGACGGCTTAGGATTATCCGCAGCCGATTAGGTAGAAAATGCAAAGATGATAGCTGGTGGTTGGTGAAGTGATGCTTTTTTTTTTCTGCCAATGCCTTGCTAGGAAATTTCCTGAATTTTTTTTGGGGTGCCCAATTTTTTTTTTCCGCCTTTCCACTGTAGTACCCTTCACTGTGGGGTAGCGGCTTAGTGCCTGGATTGGTGCAGAACCGCAAAAAGTGCCAGCGTACTAGTGGCAGCGATAAGGAAAATAAATAGAAAGCCGCATACAATTTGATGCATGATTGAAAGATGGAAATCCATAAATAATTATAGAAGAGAAAACAAGAGAATAACTCAATGAGTTGAGGCGTTAGTATATGCCTAGATACGATACTGGTTAATGCTTATTTTCAGTGTACCCTCCCAACTAGGAAATAGAAAAAAGAGACGGCAAAGATGATGATACACATAATAAGCACGCTAAAATTATAAAAGAGCCCTATTCGTGATATATGATAGAATTAAGAGAAAGTAGAGAAAATAGAGAAAATAGAGAAATAAGAGATAGTAAGAGTAGTAGAATAACGATAAACGTAAGATTCCCTATTTTTTTGGGGCTTCCCTCTTGTCACCACATACAAAGCACAAGCCACGAGAGCATCATCACCAGGTACTTCAAAGTACCAGAAGAAGTTTTGTGAACAGTCCAGTCTTGATTTGTAGGTATATTCAGCAGATCCAATTACGTTTTGGATAGCATCATTTCGCATTATCTCAAAGTTCTGAAGAGTACGTATCAAAGACGGCAGTTTACATCTGCCAAGCCAAGATATCCACGAAGAAACTACAGCCGCAAGGACGTTCTCCTTTATTTCTTTTTGCTGCCCTTCTTCGTTGTGGGAGCAGCAGCCAGTGCTCGCAATTTGGCTTCTCTGGCTGCAATCTCAGCTTGCCTTTCCCTGTCTCGCTCTTCTTTCTCTTCTTTCTCGGCCTGATGGACAAAATTTCGATGATTAGCTTTCTGAAGTACGAGTATTTATGCTGGAGAGGGGGCAAAATTGGGAGCCGTGTATGAGGGTTGCTATTACCTGTCTTCTAGCAGCATCAGCCTCGCGCTGGGCACGGATGGCCTTAAGACGGGCAATGTCCGCCTTGGCCTCGTCCGTCTTGCCCTCGGCATGTAGCTTCATGTATCTCTCCTTTGCAGCCGCCGCCTCGGCTGCTTCTCTCTCGCGCCGGCTCGCCGGCAGCTTCTTCACGCCCGCGGTGATCTCCTCAACGTCGGCGCTTCTGTTAACCTGCTTGCGGGCTGATGAAGAGTAGTTCGGGTTGGCAGGGAGATCTCCATCGTCGCTTTCCTCGTCGCTTGATGGGGGCATGTCGCCGACTTCGACCGCAGCAGCCTTTGCCTTGGCTATGGCGGCCTCTTTCCGAGCCTTCTTCTGGGCTCTTCGGTCCTCGCGGTTGGCTTCGGTGACTTGGGCTGGGGCCTTGCTGCCCTCTTCCTCGTCGGATTCCTCTTCAGACTCCTCTTCGGATTCTTCTTCGGACTCTTCATCCTTCTGTCGGCCTTCTTCGCTCCACATGCTCACTGCATTGCCTTCGGAGTCGAGAGGTTGAAGATTACGGGAGAAGTGCTTGCCGCCTATTTTTCGAGCGGTGCATATTAGCAAATGAAGGCCTCATCTATTTCCGTTGCAAATAAGTTCGTTTTACCTCCTCTGGTGTATTTTTTGAACTTGCCACCACGGCCGCGTGAGCTCGCTCCAGGGGCACCGCCAGCCATCTTGGATGATGATGAGAATGAAAGAGAAAAGTGAGTGAAATTTGAGAGGCGAGGTTGCTTCGATCTGGCGCAGATTCCGACTTTGGCTCGAGATTTGAGAGTTCAGAGCTTAAATAGGAAAATCTTCCTTAAATCAGCCACCCTCGATAAGATTGAAAGTGAATTCCGAGTTGCCAGTGCCGGCGAGGCGGGGTAGTGGGGTACTTTGGAGGTACAGCTCAGCCTTGTCTGATACGGTGGGATTTACGGAAGAGATCGCAATTTCTGCTGTCTTGGAAAAGGATCTTTTGCATAAAGCGTGATGTAAGATCACTTTGTATGACTCACAGTGCTTTTTTCTTTAGTAAAAAATGATACGAGTGCAAAGATTGAAGCGGCTTATCCAGTTCTAGATAGCACCAGGAATTGGCACATCCACGTCACTGCGCTGTATCACCAAGGTACCCGGGCTATCAAAGGTACTAAAACATGCAAAAGATGTAAAACAGGCGATAGGTGATTGGCTGGCTTGCGGGCCAAGCATCACAAGCTGGATCTCGCTTGGTATGTCAATCCCATAGACCGGGCAATATTACAGTTTTGCGTTAGTATTATCTCTGCTATTTACTTGAGAAGCTTTAAGAAACAGCCGCTTGTGAGCTGTCGTAAATATGAGCAACATCGAACCACGAATATGTACCACGAATATGCAAAGCCCTGGAATTCGTAATTCGAGCTCTGCAGTTGGTGAGTCACACAAGGCTGACTCTTAGCAAAACAGCTAAGAAAAAAAAGATATGGGTCTATGCTCGCACACCGCAGCCACGTTTTTCCGAACACCCAGCCGCTCCACCAGCTGCCAGGGACATAAAACCACGAGCCGAAGTTTTTTCTTTCCTCTTCTTTTTTCTTTTCCTTTCTTTAGTGAAACCTACTAGAAATATTCCTTCAAATTCACTCTGCGTGTCGACAACCCTATGGATGCGCTTGGAGGGGAAACTGGAGGATAGATGATTGTTTCCGCTGGCTTACCCTCTTTCCCTGTACTTCCTTTCGAGGTTGCGTTTGGGCGAGAAAAATTTTTCGGCGGCACATAACGGCCTATATCACCCATTTTTAATAGGCGTCACGATGCCTTCCTTGTCTTGATGAACTTAACTGGCATTTCTGCTGGAATATTTGTTCGGGATCGGGTTTAAATGGTGGATTCGTAAATTCGTAGTTATAATTCCTTGCTACTGTTGGTTGTGATAGGGCTGCCTCTAAGCAGCCATGCATTATCCATCACCCAGAAAGCGACTGCAGCATGTCATGCAGCTGCTTTCTCTTGCGCATCTTCAGCGATGATTTCGATTGGATCGATGTTATCGAAGCAGATCTAGTTTTCGTCTCTGGTTCTTGCTCTTTCTGGAGCTGGTCTCGAAATTCGTCTGTTGTGTAGCGGCTCGCATCCATAGGGCGAGTAAACGTATATCGTTTTGTTGAAAACAGGCCGCGGCTCACATAAGCCGGCTTGGAGGTGATGCCTCCTCGTCCACTGTGGCCCAGAAATAAACATGCCATGGGCCGTGATGGCAAAACAAACGGTCCAGCTACGGCTTGTTGGTCCACCGAATGGCCCTGGCTCGCAATGTCTATGTCGTCGCTCAGCTGTCCCAGGAACGAGTAGAGCCAGAAAGCCCATGCCTCAAAAGCAACGCCGTGGCAAGCTCCTGCTTGTCTTGAAGCCGCGTCTGGATCCCATGAGGGCAAATATTTCTTGCCCATGTCTGTAAGATAATTCAATAGAGGTGGCGCTTCTCGGTCCGGGACAAACTTGATGGCGCATTGTGAGTCGCTGCAAAGTGTCACCAAATCGGCTTCGACACTCTTAATTGAGTCCTGTGTCTTGATAATATGTGTATCTGGAACGAGGAGCATGAGGTTTCGTAGCAACGTGCCCTCTTGTCTGCCAGAGACGTCGGTAACTTCCCAGCCGGCTTCGGCGGCATCGTCAAATGGAGAAGCCCAGTCATCTCTCGCGCCTGTGACATCGTAAAGCGCCAAGGAGGGGAACTTGGCGACCCATTGTAATGATTTCTGTGTAACTGTCTGATCGCCCCAAATCCTCAATATCCTTAGTAAAGGGAAGGGATTCTCGCTCTCGGTCCAGCCTTGAATGACGCGGTCGTTGACGGACGGAAAGACATCACCCAACTCATCCGCTGGTTGAATAAGCTCCAAAATGCCCAAGTTTTTTATATCTGTTAAACAGAATAGCTCATGGGAAGAGAACTGACACCCTCCGCTGAGCACGAGATGGGTGATAAACTCTGTTGAAAAAGACGTTAGGGGCTGGATGTAGCATTTAAGCTCTTCGCTGGGTCGACATATGTGTTGCCGGAATCGATAAAGACCAAGGCTCTTCTCATCATCTTCACGAAGCAATATCGTGGAGAAAAGTTTCCATGCATGAAAGCATACACCTCTGGTGTTTAGTATGTTAGCAGATGATGTACCTCACTCATTCACTCCCCTAGAATCCAAACACTACGTAGTTCGTTCTTTGAGATGATCGAATGCATATATAAAATGAAAACAACCCACCTTGCCTCTAAAAAGCGCCAGATGCGCCAAACCAGCTGAATCGGAAGCGACCCAAGCAGCTCCTCCGATACATCGCCAATATTGTCGGCGATAACATTAATCGCCATATCCAGCAAAGATCGAGGACCCCGAGCGCCGCGAGGCTTGAACAGAGGATACGGGCGCCGTCGCGACCAGCCACGGTCCGAACTGACATTGAGGCGGCGCTGGATGGTCCATTCTCGGAAGACTTGGCCCGTTGAAGGATCGTAGGTGTTCATGGCTACGCAGCGCCGCGGAAAGGGTGGAGGGCGAAAGGAAGAGAGAGATTATGGTGCTGCTACATGAAGTCGAGATTTATTTATATAAGCCTCAACAAGAGAAAATGGACATTACGCTTAAAACTTTTCAACAGGTTCAAGTTTTGTGAGGCTGCTGTTATGTTGAGGATAACATAAAATATAGAAGTTCAAGTTTATGAGCGGATATGTCAGCAGTGCGTAAGTTGACTGCTAGAGGTGGCTGTGCTTAGATAGAGTGCCGGCTTGTGCCGCCCAAAATCGCAAATCGCAGATCGGGAATCGTGTCAGTGCAAATAAGGCTGCATCTTAATGATATATAGGTAGGGTCAGGGTATGAAATATATATAGTTTTTTTCAATTGTATTTCAAATTTCAAATGTTTTATGAAATTTTAGCTAAACAACGCTATTCTATCTCATCCCAAAACGCCTCGTGAAGATGCTCTCCAGACCATCTTTTTACACAGCATCTTGGTAAATATCCAACCCGCCATTTTTTTGGGATTCAAAGCCTGACCGCTAGATCAAATACCCCGTTATTAATAAATAATACACATTTACATTATTTCAAAGTCGCAATGCACGCCATTTGGAGCATGGGCTTAAAATGTCTTCAGGTCGTCGGCGACGGTGAAGGGAGCTTCGGTCTTGCTCTTGATCTCCTCTACGGTAACTCCTTCTGCAACCTCGATGAGGGTCAGACCGTGAGCGAAATCGACATCGAAGACAGCCTAAGAAAAAAAAAAAAAACGTTAGTAGTTGATTTACATGCAACATAGAGTAGCTTAGTGTAGCGACTTACCAGCTCTGTGATGATTCTTGAAACGCAAGCTCGGCCAGTCAGGGGGAACGCGCACTGCTTGACAATCTTGGGGTTGCCCTTCTTGTCGGTGTGCTCCATGGTGACGACAACCTTGGTAGCACTGGGGTTGCTCACGAGATCCATGGCACCGCCGAAGCCCTTGACCTTGCCTGGCAGCATCCAATTGGCGAGATCGCCAGTTCCGCTGACTTGCATGGCACCAAGGATGGTCAGGTTGATTCTTCCGCTGCGGATCATACCGAAACTCTCTTCACTACCGAAGACGGCAGCACCAGGGTTAAGAGTAACCGTTTCCTTACCAGCGTTGATCAGGTCGGCGTCTTCTAAGCCCTTCTTAGGGTAGGGGCCAAGGCCGAGGATACCGTTCTCAGACTGCAGCTGGACTTCAACCTCAGGGCCAACAAAGCCAGGGGCAAGCATGGGCATGCCGATACCCAAGTTGGCATACATGCCGTTCTTGAATTCCTTGGCAGCCCGCTTCACGATTCGCTCCCTCTTGGCCGCAGTCTCGCCTGTTCCAAGGGCAGCCTTGGCCGCGGGGTCGGCCTCATCCTTGGCCCAGGTGAACTTCTCAATGTTCTTGGGGGTGGTGCTCTGGATGACGCGTTTGACGTAGATGCCGGGGAGGTGGACGGCCTCGGGAGGAATCTCGCCTGGCTCAACAATGTGCTCGGCTTCAACGATGGTGATCTTGGCGTTGCGGCCCATGGCGCCGTTGAAGTTGTTGGCAGCCAGGCGGAACTGGCAGTTTCCGAGCTTGTCAGCCTTCCAAGCCTTAACAAAGGCATAGTCTCCAGCAATGCTCTCTTCTAGCAGATAAGGCTTTCCATTGAAGACCTTGACATCCTTGGGATAAGAGTAGACGTCCGGTGTTCCGTCAGGCTTATTCTTCAGCGGCAGGTCACCCGTCTGGACAACAGTGCCGAAGGCCGCAGGAGTGTAGAATGCAGGAATACCCTTGCCGCCGGCCGCGCATCGCTCGGCCAGTGTTCCTTGGGGGGTCAATTCCAATTCGACTTCGCCAGTAAGATACATTGTTTCGAAAGTCTTATTTTCGCCAATGTAACTGGCAATCATCTTCTTTACCTGCTTCGTCTTGAGAAGCTTGCCCAGGCCAGAGGCATCAGTGCCGGCGTTATTTGACACGGCAGTCAGGCCGGTGATCTCTGGCTTGTTGAGGACCTCATCGATGAGGGTGTCAGGAACACCGCAAAGACCAAATCCACCGCAAAGCAATGTAGAGTTGGCCTTCATATCCTTGATCGCCTCAGCAGCAGAGGGAAGCACTTTGTTGATCTCGGCTCGACGGGCAGTGGCAGAAAAGGATCTGGTTAAGACGGCGGAGGGCTAACAGGAACATTTTGATTTAGTCTCTAATTCAATTCTAATGGCGGTAGTTGCGCCATCCAAAACGAGGGTCTCTAAGCTTACGTTTGTCGCATGGCGCGCAAAGGCCCCGAGGGTCCGCAGGCGCAAAGCTGTGGATGGCATCGTGGAGGGGCAGGTGGGTGGACGGTTTCGCGGGGTATTAGAAGCTACAACAGCTGGTGCGCTTATAGACTATATCGTGAATGTACCGTCTATCGCTATGGCAGTAAGAGATGAGGTGGGATATAAGAAAGAAGAAGAGAAAAAGCGAAAGCGAAAAGAATAAAAGTCTCGGAAAGACTGGGCTTTCGGAAAGATTGGCGGATATAAATTTGATAAGTGATGGCCTCACTGACATTATGTATGGTCGCGCGTGTCCATGTTTTTGCCGGTGCATTAGCCGTCAATGACCGAAGCCACTGCCGTAGACCCAGTTCTCCGCATTGGCGGCCATAGAATTCGGGTATTTGGCCCTCCGCAGTGAGGAGAAGCTGGAACCAAGGCGAAAATAGCGGGACTGTTCCGTGGGCAAGGGTCGGATATGGACGGCGGGCGGATGTGGGGGAAGAAGCATCATCAGCGATTTGTCGTGCAGTAGTAATGGCAGCAGTAATAATGATAAATCTGATTAGGTAGTATTACTGTTCATCCAAGGACTATCAGATATATGGCATGGCGTAAACAGGAGCGAGTGCCATGTACGACGTGTAGACAATACATGTACACAGCTTACCTGTATATTGGTCATTTCTGAGTGATGAGTCCTATACCGGCGACAGCATACGGACATCTCAAAAGCTGACAGATCCTTGGCATAGATTGCCCCGGCACTGGACTTGGAGATCCGCATATTTTTCGTCGAGGTCGTGAGCGAATCTTAGCGCTAAAGGGCTGGCTCCAGATTCCGCCTCAGACTAGAGATTTTTGGCCCGGGTTCCGAAGCCGAACTCAAGCCCAGTTGTTTGCGAGGACAGCCGGCACGAGCGGGTGGCAATGACTTTTCCCGGAATGCTATTCCGTCGCAGCGCGATCCAAAACGTTCATCCGGCGTGCTGACGGGGAGTTTATGGTAGCAGTTCGGGTCCTTTTCTTATGTCAAGTGGATCTGAATTCTTATTCGGGTAGTGGTATTATACGGAATGGGAACCTGGAAGGCAGCGGCGACAGGGTACAGGCAGTTGGATCTTGAATCGTGTGTCACGTATCATATAAAACGGTAAAGAATTCCAGAGTTTCATATGCATTGCCACGAGGTATTTGAACCTTTCATATATGATATACTTTATCATGTATTATTTTATTCCATTTAGATTCATTCTCGACAAATCTCCCATTACCAATATATGACATGACGAACGACTAACGGCAAACCACAGAGCGACAACCAGCATCACAGCTTCCTTAGCGTTCATTTGCTGAAGGAGCTATCATCAACGCCTTTTTATGGTTTATGACACACAACCTCAATATTGTTACCTGCCGCATCATGCACATAAGCAGCGTAATAGTTGGCATGATAATGCGCTCGCACGCCCGGTGCCCCATTGTCTTGCCCTCCACTTAGGATCGCCGCCGCGTGGAATGCATCGACCACAGAACGATCTATTACAATATTTTAGTAACTCGATGAGTGGCTATAGCTGTATTCGAAGTACTTACTTTCGGTGCGGAATGCAACATGTGATTTAGCAGTAGCCTCTTTCACTCCCAAAAGCCAAAAGTCAGCAACTTTGTAGTTTTCTACAACATCTAATTTCGAGCCGAGTCCCACGATATTCTCGCCAAACTCATAGACGACTCGGTATCCCAGCGGCTCAAGAGCTTTAACATATAATGCCAAGCACTCTCGAAATTTGTCCTCGGGGACTGAGACGGTGGTGTGGTCAATGGCCATGATGGCTGTACTAACAAAGAGTGGCTTTAAAAGTAGCTGCTAGAGAGGCGCGATCTTGATGCTCTTTTGGATATTTCCCAATGGAGTATTGCATCTCTCTTTATAAGCTTAATTTCTGTGCGGACTTCGGCTGCTCACGAATGCCGAGATGTAAAACGGATGCTACACCATCTATCTCTAGCCTCCAGTACAGGTTAGAATGCAAAAGGATTGCACCGTTAACGGTGGCTATTGTTAACCGCAACCGGAATCACGGCTACAGGAACCACCGTGAATGGTAAAACTTTGCATCGACGGCGTAGAAGAAAAAGGCACAGGCAACATGCAAAGGCATGCAGGAGTACATTTAAGGCTGCTACTATGGCTATTGGCAGCTAGCGAGGTACGTGTACGTGTAATTTCTTGAACATTTACAAGATTTACCATGCCAATTTATTGAAATCGCTCAACGTGATTGGCCGCTTAATTTAGCTCTCTGCATACCTATTTCCTAGTAGGGTATCTTTATGCCTATACGACAATCTGATTCGTGGCATTCTTTTCTCTCTCATCTCCAAAAATATTAATGTTCCCTGTTTAAAAGATTAGTGATTCGTTCTCCATATAAATCCATATAAAACAGGCATTCGGATCCTTCGTACTCCGTGGGCGGGAAGATTAGATAATTACTACTTACATTCGGGTCCGGGAAGACAGCGTCGCTCTGGGGCTTCTCCAAATTTGGCAAGTTCCTGGATGGCTTGCTCATCAAGCTCAATGTCCTGGAAATTCTCAAAGATACGCGCCGGTGTGATGGATTTTGGAATAACGGTGTGGCCGTCAAGCTGTGACCATGCAAGAAGGACTTGTGCTGGAGAGATGGGCTTGCCCTGACTCTCCGAGAGACGCTTTGCGATTCCCTTGACCACCGGGTCATCGACGATCAATGGCAAGCCGCGAGTGTTCCTGCCGAAGGGGGAATAGGCCGTGATAACGATGCCCTTCTTCTTGCAGTAGTCAACAAGAGGAGGGTCAGGAATCAGTGGATGCCGCTCGACCTGGTTGACAGTGGGGACTACGCCTGAGTCATTGCTGATGGCTTCCAACTATTTATGACAATTTCCGCGTTAATATCATGGATTCATATGAAGTAATACTGTAGATGATCCGTAAAACTTACATGCTCGGCTGTAAAATTAGATACTCCAATGGAACGAACTTTGCTCTTGGGTAAACTGGTCATGGCTACATCGCAAAGTAACAAGCAGTCAGCCAGTGTGTCTGGGTTTTCACATAAAGTTAAACGAATATACCTTTCCAAGTCTGACAAATCGAGACTTCTTGGTCAAGAATCATTATGCCAGTCGCTGGATCTTTTGGCTCGAGGACCTTGCCGGGAGCGAACGCAACTGGCCAATGAACAAGATATAGCTACGAAAACCATGAAAGATCAGATAAAATTGCATAAAATGCACAAAACCAAGAACGGTTCTAATGAATTGATCACATAATTTGGAAAATACTCACATCAAGGTAATCAAGTCCGAGTTCTGCGAGAGTGTCATCGAGCGTAGGCTCGACATCTTCGGGCCGATGGCTGTTATTCCACAGCTTGCTGGTGACGAAAATATCCTCACGTTTCAGGCCAGGAATCTCTGCAAGCGCTCTCTTGATACCATTTCCGACTCCGATTTGGTTTCTGTAAACCTTGGCGAGGTCGAGGTGTCTGTAGCCAACCTTGAGTGCTTCGAAAACGGCATCGCTAACGGTCTCTTCGCTACAGAGCCAGGTGCCGTAGCCCAAAGTTGGGAATTTGTGGCCGGTATTAAGAAGAACGGTGCGGCCAGAAGACATTTTGGTGTTAATATCGGCGATACTACAGAAAAGACTTTTGAAGATTAAATGTATCAACTGCACCCCTTTCTTTTCTTTGGTGTAGAGACTTATAGCGATGAGGGAATTGGACGTTTCTTCTGGTGGGTGCGTGGGGTCATTAGCTATTTATCCGCGCTTCTAGAGTTCCACTATCTCCTCATTCTTCTCATTGATTCTATTCAATATCTGTAAAACTGGATACCCAAATCATGGCACCCGAATTATATGATACCCGAACTATATGAGACCCGAGTTGTGACACCCGAATCATGATAATTGCGTGAGAAAAAAAGTCCAAATCATCAGCTCGCCTTTATCAAGAACCAGAGATTACCAAGCCATGGCCCCTGCGCTAAGAGCTTAGCAGAGTCGTTGCGCAGAAGGAGAATAAATAGAGGCGAGCTTCGGTAGCCTGCATAGCACGTTCTGCAACTTCTTCCGTCTGCACTTTGACTCAATAAAGACACATAGTCATGCCGAATTTAGAAGTGGTGAGGGACGCTCTAGAAAGAGGCTACAGCGGTGAGTGGCCCCATGAGCCGGCTAATTGTTTGTGCGGTAGTTTTATCAGATCAGCTGTATATATTGCAGATGCACGTAACTTATCGGAGATTTCAATATCTCCCTGGAAATAGAATCCCGTTCCACTACCAATAGCCGGCCTTAGCTGCTTTAGCTAGAGCTGCGCTGTGTGTGAGACTGCGCCGAAGATATTGGAAGAATCCTACTTGCAAGCTAACAGGGTCAAATTGAAATAGCAGGCTATATACTAGTACTTAAACAGCTCTATACTAATGCTCGATGGGTATTTTTCTCTTGCATCATGGGATTGCTGGCAGGAAAAAAATAGGAAACGGACATTGATACCACCTTATAGCCCATTGCTTGGCAAGAGCCGACACTATTAATCATCGCATAATAACTACTACAATCGGAATAAGATTATTGAATGCTCTCAGAAAGATATTTACATGAGTAGGGCATATAATTGTGTCATTATAGCAGTCCAACTCCACGGCATGTGTATGATTACATAACCAGTCTCAATGTGCGCTTGCGCTGCGCTAGACGAAATTATTTCTTATCGGCGGCTTATCGCCCCGCGACTATCAATATTATCAGCAAAAAAATTCCCATACGACAGACAGGCTGCTAAACACCAAGCTCAACATCAAGATACTGGGCACACCACATGCCTGCCGACGCCATGGAATCAAGCTCGAAGCGTCGGAAGATTGGCCACGAGAGCATCGGCTTGCGCCATGCTGGTCTTATTGATTTCGAGTCCCGAAACACGGCCCGAGTCACAGCTGCAAGCACATTTGTTCTGCAGACAGATGAGCTTCTCAAGGAGGCTAAGCCCAACTATGAGAAGGCACTCCATGGCGTTGATAGCCAATTGCACCGATTAAAGGGTATAATCGATGGAATTGAGCCCCATGATCCCAAGCCAGTGAGTTTTAAGAGAGATTAGACAACATGGAGCTACCGAATAGTCCTAACGTGATATGCCTAGATCACTGAGGCCACCATAAAGTTCGAAAAAGAGCATCGCATCGTCATTCCATATCCCGAACCTAAACCCGCGAAAGACGCCCCATACAAGGTCGCTTATTCGCCGCCGTCACAGTGCAATGTCGTGGGAAGCTATGTGTCTCGGACAATGATCAAAACGCAGTCCGAGTTTGGCATTGATATGGTCGTCCAGATGCCTGCGTCACTGTTTCAAGAGAAGGATTATAACAACATGCGATACTTTTATCGTCGAGCCTACTACATCACGTACATTGCCGCACGCGTGCGAAAGGAGTTTGCGCAAGAGCTAGACCTGAGCTTCGAAAACTTGAACGAAAATCCTCTGTTGCCAATTGTTGTCCTCCGACCAAAAGCTTCGAGCGATGGAGGTGATGAGCGAGACGCGAAGAAGAAATCGAAGAAAGCATCTTATAGCATCAAACTTATTCCTTGTGCTCCTGATGACCTATTTCCTTGGTCCAAGGTGACGCCAAAGTCGAGCAATAACCGACTGGGCGAGGCAGATGAAAAGAAGGAAGCACAGGCGGCAACGCCCTTTTACAACTCCACCTTGAACGCCGAGAGAACTTTCATTCCCTACTTACGGCTCCTTACTCATATGAGAAAGGAATGCCCTGCTTTTGCAGATGCTTGTATCCTCGGCAGGACGTGGCTTCAACAGCGCGGCTTCGGCAGCGCCATCTCTCAGGGAGGCTTCGGTCATTTTGAGTGGGCGACAATGATTGCTTTACTCTTACAAATGGGTGGCAGGAATGGACAAGCTGCTTTATCAACTTCACTCAGCAGCACAGAGCTTTTCAAGGCAGCCCTTCACTTTTTATCGACTACCGACCTAAGCAAGAAACCCTATACTTTTGCATCTTCTACTGTTTCTGCAGACGCTGTTCGAGAGGCTGGCCCTGTCATGTTTGATCCAACCAGACAACTTAATCTCTTGTTCAAGATGACGCCATGGTCAGCCAGCATGCTGCAAAGCTACGCAAAGTCAACTACAGAGCTTCTCGCCGATGTGATGGCCGATAAATTCGACTCCACATTCATTATCAAAGCCGATATTCCCTTTCAGACATTCGATGTTGTTTTCGAGATCCAGAGCCCTAATCTGACCAAATTCTCCGAATCTGCAGACCGCAGGAGCGCTGTGACGAACTTCTGTTTAGAAGCACACAAGCATCTCAAACGAGCATATGGCAACCGAGCACAGCTAGTGCAATTCCAGCTTCCTTCCAGGGGACATTGGTCGCTGGCCAAGCCCCCAGTCAAAGAAGCTACGCGTGCTCTCATAGGCGTTGTTTTTGATCCTGTTCACATGTCAAGACAGATGGAATTCGGTCCACCTGCCGAAGAGCAGAAAGAAGCTGCGAGGTTTCGACAGTTCTGGGGCGACAAGGCTGAATTACGACGATTTAAGGATGGTAGTATTCTTGAGTGTATCGAGTGGTCGAGCAAGCTTCCGTTGCAAATTTGCGAGGAAATTACACATTACACCCTGCAGCGTCACCTGAAGATCAACAAAGATCAAGTGACAACCGTGGGAGGTGCCTTTTCTTCCATTATCAGCCTGTCTCACCTTGACAAGTCTGCCTTCGATTCAGCTCGACAAGCATTCCAGAACTTCGAAAGAGATATTCGCGGCCTGGAAGAGCTGCCGTTACAGATTAAACAGCTTTCTCCCACATCGTCTTCCGCGCGCTACGCATCTATTGAACCACCATTGATGGGGTACCATACAGGATCAATTGATCTCATGGATGTCAACCTATACTTTGAAGCGTCAAGCAAATGGCCAGAGAATCTAACCGCTATTCAAGAAGCCAAGGTCGAATTCTTGATCGATATCGATAGACGACTGAGAAAGGCGAACGAGAAAATCACTACATACCTGGGTCGAGAGAACAAAGAACTCGGCATTGAAAGCTTGGCTTATCTCGATATCATATATGAGAATGGAGCAGCATTCCGTCTAAGGATACACTGTGATTTGGAAGAGAAGCTCCTTGAGCGACAAGTCAAAAACAAAACGCTCGAGCCTCGAATTCGCGAGGAAGCCGAAGAAGCTTTTGAAAAGCTGAACTGGCTGTACAATGCTCTTCCACTCCACACTCAGACCATTGCAACTTTCTGCACCCGTTTCCCTTCTCTCTCGCCAACCATCCGACTGGTCAAGCATTGGTTCAACAGCCATAAGCTGACTGGCCACATCCACGAAGAGCTCGTTGAGCTGTTCGTTCTTCACGCATTCCTCCAGCCATACCCCTGGAGACAGCCCACTTCCGTCATCACGGGTCTGCTGCGAACACTATTCTTCCTTTCAAAATGGGATTGGCGCGACGAGGCCTTGATTGTCGACACTGCGGAAGACCTCTCTGAAGACGACCGGTCTTCTGTTCGCCATGACCTTCAAACCTGGAGGAAACGAGACCCCAACATGAACGATAAGGTCTTATTTGTGGCTACATCCAACGATCGATCCGGCCTTGCGTACACTCGCAATGGACCGTCAAAGCTGGTTGCCTCCCGCATGACGCATCTCGCCAAAGCAGCCTGCAAGCTCGTTCGAGAAAAGGGCATTCACCTTGACCCTTCTCTTCTGTTTGAGACCTCCCTCCAAGACTACGATGTTCTCTTCCACTTATCCTCCAAGGTCATCAAAAACATCATCCGTGAAACAGCCGTCGAGTCTGGAGGAAGGAAGCACTCTCAGTTTAAGAACCTCGACGCTCTCACCGCATCGGTCCCGCTTCCCATCAGAGCGCATCCGACAGACGTATTCATAGAGGAGCTGGAGCGTGTATACGAAGACTCGCTGCTGTTTTTCCGAGGCAGCGCGGACGACTCCGTAGTAGCAGCTCTTTGGAACCCTCGACTGCAAAAGCAAAAGTTCAGAGCGGGCTTGCCGTATAACTTCCTCTCCGTCAAAGGTGATGGTGATCAAGTGGAGATAAACCGCAAGGCAGTCCTGCTAGAGATCGCACGAGCTGGAGGAGATATGATCAAAAAGATTGAGGTGGCTGAGGAGGACGAGTAATTTTTGAATCTATATATTATAGATTATATTTTGGATATAGCACTCTGTACATTTAAAAAGAAAAAGTCCAATTTAGACAGCGCACAACAGTATTTAAACCTATTGCAAGTCTTCTCCAGCAAAGGAGAAACTTATTCTTAAGAATATCACAAAACACTTGGTTCGAACAAAATTAAAATCTTTCCAGTGCATAACCTGGTTTCTTCCTTACTCAAAAACGCCATGCCATGGTATAAGTGCATATGTACATAAATTTATCCCATTCCCTACAATCCAGTCTCTTCCCCCCTAATTGTTCATGTCTTACAAGATTATTTCTCTCCCTCTCTCCTTCTTTCTTCATTCCATATCTTTAATTTGTCGTAGCACGTATATCTTTTCCCCCCACCAGTCTATGATACTTCGCATTCTTTACCGCGCCTTCTTGTGATCCACCTGTTGCGTTGAGAAGGAGCAGAATTTGTCCTTGATTGCAACAACCTCGTACGTACCCTCCTGGCTAGCCTTGACAACCTTGCTGTGTTCATATGAGATATCATGTCTAGTTTCGAGGATAACGCTTCGCTGTCCCTTCTTGGCATTGCTGCTTCGTGTATAGGTGAATTCGAACGGAGGAGTGCCCCAGAATTCGAAGAGAATGTCCACCTCGTTTCCTTCATGGATATCCACTCGAGAATTCTTACCACGGCTAATCTGCACGCTGGGTAGAGGGTGGATAGTTACAGGAATATTCACAGAAGCGCGACATTCGCTAGCTTTGTCAGAGATGCTGGTAATAGTAAACTCGCCGGGCTTCTCTGCAATACGCCTGAAGCTAGTCGTATGCGATTTTGCGTTCCATTGGCCGTTGAAGTCATAAGCAATGTCAAATGGCGGAGTACCAGACAAGGTGTACGCGATACGCTCGCCGATGCAGTAATCTTTGCGTGACTCCAATGGATATATTGACGGGGCATCATACAACTGAATTTGTATGGACGGCCCGCTAGCATCATATTTCATCTGGCAGCCTCGCGCATCTCGGACAGTGCGAAGGAGCAGCTGTTGACTGCCCAGACGCAGATGCTGACGTGGAATAGACATGCCGAAGTTATTGGTCTGAATTGCGGGAATCTTATAGGTTTCCGGAGTAGATCCAACCTGATGCTTGATTTCCACTTCAACGTAGAAAGGTGGAACACCAGTGAGTGTAATAGGGATCACATCTTCTTGCTCTTGCTCTTCCAGGCAGTACTTGAATGTTTGACCTGGTTTATTGAAAGCGGCAGTAGGCTTGGCATTTACGCGCTGCTGAACGATCAAAGGGGTGAAGTGCTTATCGCTGTTGTAGAGATTATCTGCCAATTCAGAAAACTTATAAGTATAGTCGCCGGCTTTGGATGTGTCCATGGCAACAGCCGCCTTGGACAAAGCAGCGTCGAAGCGTCTTTGGCTGAGGGAAGCAGCGCCTTGAGCTGGCTTATGTCTAACTTCATATTCAACGTGATATGGAGCCGATCCTGTGTAGATTGAGTTAGCATACTTTGCAATAATGGGAGATGTCCATTCCTTGAGAAAAAAAAATTTACCTTTGAGGCCGATTTCGAAGCCGTCGACATCGCCTTCGCAAATCTCTTGTTTAACAAACACGCCAGATTTGGACGGCGTGATGCTGTTAGATGTGACAACGGATATCTCTGGTCTAGGGAACCAGTCTACCTCAAATTTAGAGGCTGAAGGCTCAATAAGTCCGGGGCATTGCTTGTCAACAATATCAACAAGCTCATAAGTGCCTCGCGACCGAACTAAAAGGTAGTCATTCGGCCCATTGATACTCTTCGTGATGATGTCGGAAGGTCCATCCAAGTTTCGATAGGAAACGGTCCATGGTCCTTCACCTTGGAGACGAAGTGGCAGGCGAAGAGCAGTGTCTTCAACAGCCATGATGCTGTTCTTCTGCTCAATCAATCCAAAAGCACCCCGCGGCCGCTGGCGACGCACAGAGATCTTCATTTGATCTTGCAAGAAGGTTCGGCATCCACGTTGATCTTGAACACTGCTCAGAGCAAGAATATATTCTCCACCCTTAGTAAGGGATGATGTCTTGATCTTGAAGTGTGAATCCTTAATATCCGTCGCACGTGCAGGCTTGCGCTTGCCATCGTGTATGATTTCCCACTCCAAGCTGAACGGCGGTTCTCCGGCAAGGACGACATCCACATCCACCTCAGATTCGAGACAGGCGCTAAGTGTTTTCTCACGATTCGAGATGTATGCGGATGCAGCCGGCTTGACTACCTGCTCCAGGACTTTATCTTCGCCTGTCAAAGGTAATCCGGTGTATACATCATCGTCAATAGACCTAAAGACGTACTTATAGCGTCCAGCTTTGCGAGGAACGAGTTCAATCTGAGATCTTAAGGCATCTACGCGATGGGCTTGTTTCTCAACATGGCCATCGGAGATGATGTCGTATCGCACAGTGAATGGAGGTGTGCCAACGAGATCGAGATCGACGCGAAGACCAACAGAGTTGCCAGCACATTTGTCTGCAATTTCTTCCGTTCGTAGAGACAAATGAGGTTCCAGGGGATTCAGCAGCAAGCAAGAAGAAGGTTCATCTACTTCACCCTCGCAAGACCCGCTTGAAACAGATTTCAGCGTGTAGAGGCCAGGTTCTGAAACCAGCGGCTTGTCCATCGAATTCTTCGCAGAGTGCCTTCCAATCGATACCTGGTCGCCGTGGTCGCCGCTGTTCGTTATCGAATCGATGGGTGAAAACTGCCAAGTGATTTTATGAGAAGTATCCTCCACGCGACCAGTGAGACCAAAGCTGATGGGCAGCTTGGCAGCGCGACCCTTGGCTACTTTGAGGGGGTTTCTCAAATCGCAGCCCTGCAAGCGAATCTTGGGCCGCTCCTTCACGGAAAATCTTTGGGAGAGCCATTTTGTCTTTGGTGTATCCAGTTCCTCATTTGCTTCCGTATATTTGACAACATTGCCGAATGCGTCATAAACTTCTTCTACCAAATATTCCCAATCTCCAGCTGTGGCCATGGACTCATTTAGTTTCACAGTTACCTTCTGAGGTTTAACCCAGGAAACGTCATCGCTGTTGTCAAAGCTCAGGCCGGAGGTGCTGATAAGCGGAGAGGTAAACCCTTCGGGCTGTAGGCTTTGGAAGTGGAAAGCATGGTTCTTTCCATTAATCGATCGCGAATATTTTATCTTTAGTGGCGGCGTTCCAACCACATCGAGTGATAGATTGGACAAATCACGAATGCATCGATCCGAGGACTCAGCAGTTTGAATCCTGACCTGTGGACAAGGCACCACATACGTATCCCTGACTGGCCTCTGAACCTCAAGCTTATATTCATCCAGCACTTTGTTCAGTCGATAGACACCCGGCTTCTTCACGGGGTATGCCCAATGGTACGGAGCAGCATCTGGATCCACGTTGTTTTCTCGAATCACCTTGGCCACCTTATTTATTTCTCGACTCGAAATCTTGATTATCTCTTCCTTGCCAGTCTCAAGATCAAGGCGTAAGAGTTCGACCTCAACGGGTACAGTGGCGTTGAAGTAGATTGGAAGAGCAACATGGCTTTTGCCTGACAAGCAAAAGGGCGAAAGGTCGGGATTGAGAACAGCAGAACCTTCTGGAAGAATGTTGATGATTTGTTTGCCCATAATCAGGGAGTTGTTATTGAGGATGTTGGAGACCTTGACGTGGTGCTCTGAAACTGAGATCTCGCGATCGTAGAGGACTTTGGCAATGCCGAGGAGCCAAGGCTGCAGTGGAAGCTGGCTCTCAGTTAGCACTATAGCGTATAGGCAGAGAAATCAATGGTGTATGTGAAGCAACGTACCGGAATGTTGAACATGAGCATATAGTTAGTAACAACATGAGATGCAAAAACACCGATCACTACCAGCTGGGAGAGCTCCAACCAGGGAATCCGCAGCTCTGGAAGCCCGAATATAAAAGCAAAGTCGATGAGGATCCATTTCAAAAACAGCCACCCAGAGGCATTGCCGTCCTCTATCACCTGTAGCCAGTCGTAAAGCTTCCATGCCCACAGCAAGATGTAAACAGCAAAGGCGTAGAGTCGTTGTTGTGGTGCATCGAGAAGCGTCAAAGGAATTACTGGAGCGTTGCCAGCGGTGCTGCGAGGCGCTGCGCTTTCGGGAGCTGGAGGAAGGGTCGCTGCTCTGTTTGACGCGGCGGTCGTGATAAACTTGGATAGTGGTGGCGATTCATCGTCGTCGTAGTCGGGACGTCGTCTGTGAGCGGGATATGGGGTTGATTGGAACCCAGACCGCAGGCGAGGAGTCGCGCTCATCGCATTCCGTGGTGCTGTGAGATTCTGCACAGAGGCATCGGTAGAATGAAAAAGATGGCACCCGTGAGGCCTCTGCACGGCGGAGCAAAAGCAAGCGGATTGGCGCTGTTCTGGTGCTTTGCGCTGTCGCGTGTCTTGGATTCGGTTTTTTCGACGACCAGGACCTGCTTGGTGTTTGGCCAAGTTTACATAATTTTTCGGTGGATGCCTTTTTTTGGGCGGTTCTGAAATTCCGACACGTCTAGACGCGACTTCTGCTAGCTCACTGAAACAGGCTCTGAAGCTGCCGTTTGCTGGGGGCTTCCAGGCCTGGGGCCTTAGCGGTGCCGCTGATTCTCGAACGCTGATTGGGCAAAAATGGAGATCCGTTGCTAGGATGATCAGGCAGAGCAGTAACCTTAGGCTTAGAGCTCAATGCCTCAATCAAAAGAGTACGAAAGCTTCTCAAGAATAGCAGAGACTGTGCTTCTACGGCAAGATTGAGGCTGCAACTCTGAGTTTGCTCTGTTGGAACTATTTTGCAGGTGCAGATCCGAGCGGTACTTCTTCGGCTCCTGATAGCTTCCTTCCAAGATAGCAGCGCGTATATACAGATACGGCATTTGTACATCTCTTAGCGTTTCCCTCCTATTGGAAGACTTAACTACATCCACCACAGCGGCGAGAGAGAGTGTGAGTATGATTTAGAAAGCTTGACGAGTGAAGCGGCTTTCGTGACTCACCATTTCATCTCCTAAATTTCCAAGATCCGTGGCTCGCCGCCGGTGAATTGGTCCTACATGTTATCATGGCCAAGGGCACGTTGTCTAGGTGCGTCATTGATTACCAAGTCGTTCAGACGATGCCCATTCCTATAGTATCCAATACACCTCTTCCTGTTCCGAGTATCGTTTCATTTTCATCATGCGAAGTACATGATGAGGAAAATGCCTTTACTAGAAGCCGTTTGCTGTGTTGTGACCGCATGGTGGCAAGTGAACCGACGTTAAATTCCTAGCGATTATGCTTCAACCTTCTTAACAGCGCATCCCAAGCTCTTCTATCTCTGCTACAAGCAGCTTTTCTTTTTTCTTTCTTTTTTATGTGTTTTTTCTTAGAAGCTTTGATATCTCCACCTCTTCTGTTTGTTGGTCAAGCAATTAATGCTGTCCCCAAAATTCAGCGACCATAACACATTTGTGTCTTCATCTTCACGTCTACCAACATGTCTTCCATGACGCCTAACTATTTAAAAACTAGTGAACCAAAAAATGGAGATAGTGCTACCCCTGAGGCGTCTCTTCGCCGGTCATCTCGACAAACTGCGGCTACAGCAGCTGTCAAAACGCGAGAAGTATCGGCTGAAACCGCGTCCACGAGTGGCTTGAGCGAATCACGGCGAAATCCCAAGCGCAAGGCTGCTGAAGCTGCAAGAGAGGCTATAAACCTCCCTGATAATCTACTAGATGAGGCACTGCGGCCTCTCACTCCAACAGAAATTGAAGAATGGGAAGGTTGGGTTGAGCTGGAGTCTGAACCTGTGAGCTTCGCCACTTCGTGTATTGCTTCTCATCATTAAGATAGGAGGCGTTATAGATACCCAACTCCATCATATTACTTTATATAAAGTACTGATAAATTTAGGCATTCTTCAACACTATTCTACAAGATTTGGGTGTCAAGGATGTCAAAGTTCAAGAGCTTTTTAGCATTGAACAAAGCTGGATAGACATGCTACCGTGGGTTTTAAGTCTGTGGTTGCTATCTTCAAGCTAAAATTTTGTCAGAAAGCCAGTATACGGTTTGATATTTCTCTTCCAATACACTCCCGATTTGGACGAAGACGAGGGAGAAGATGAGACAGGCTCACTGTGGTTCGCAAATCAGGTAAAATTCTAAGCCAACCTGGGCCATTTTAGTCGTGTATGTACTAATTCCCAATTAGACTACCAGTAATGCCTGTGCTACATTCGCTCTCCTCAACATTGTTATGAATGCGCCGCACGTTGAACTAGGCGACCAGCTTCGAGAGTTCAAGGAAGCAACCAGAAACCTCAGCACTGTTCTGCGAGGCCACGAAGTCAGTAACAATAAGTTTATGAGAAGCATTCATAATTCCTTCACCAGGCGCATGGACCATCTCAACGCCGACCTTTGGTTAGAGAACGCAGTATCAGATACCAAATCAAAAAAAGCAAAAACATCTAAATCATCGAAGAAAGCCAGTAAGAAGAAAAGAGCAGACGATGCCTATGGATTTCACTTTGTTGCGTATGTTCCTGTGGATGGGCATGTTTGGGAGCTCGATGGGCTCCGAAGCAAGCCACACCGAGTAGGTAAGTAGCCATACAACACAAAGCAGTCGTATGAGTAGATGACTGACAGGCTAACCAAACTACCATAGGCCCTATTGAGACCGATGATGTCTGTTGGACAAATATTGCAAGGCCTCAAATTGAAGGTCGAATATTACAATATGAGGAAAGCCAGATTTCTTTCAATCTCCTAGCACTTTGCGGCAGCCCCTTGGCTCTCCACGCTGGTTCCATTGCTCAAACGGTCGCATGTATACGCCAGTTGGATGAGCAAATGAAGCACAGCGTAGAGTACGCAAAATTGATAGACGGCGAGAAACCCGTTATAGACTTGACAGACCGGAGTCAGCTATCTGAGTTCAATCTTCGAAAATCCGATATTGAGGACGTGGCATTACCAGAGTCGACGCAAGGCAAGATATCACAGGCCGCGAAAAATACCGACGACGCCTACAACCTCCGCCAGCAATTCATCGTCGATACAAAGGTTGCCATTGGAGAGTATAGAGCTGAAATGATAGCCTTAACTGAGGACGAGCAGCGAGTCAAGGATCGCAAGAAGGACTACGGACAAGCATTACACAGGTGGGTACAGAAGCTCGCAGACAAGGGAATTCTGCAAAAGGCTATCGAGAGTTCATAAAGTTGCATGTACGGCCCGGAGAATATGACAGCAGAGATGGGCAAAGATAATGAAAGATGACGAGTGCTGGAACAGCCACATTGATACATATAACGACAGTCACTGTAGAACGAATCAAGATAAATCACTATATGACATACGCGGAATTTAGGACCAGTTTCATACAGTAAGCCATAAATGGAAGCATATCGCTCACCAGCCAAGTAAGTGATTACTGTATAGTCTATCTACCAGTTTTTTTTTTCCCTCTCACGCCTTTGAGAACCCAGCAAGATGTATTTATTGCTCCAAGCCAAGCAAGTCAAAAGGGAAAAGAAGGCATGCAGACACCAACGTAAAGGACAACAATTTTCGCCAAGCTCACAGCCATAAATCTTTCAAAACTGAGTCCAGTTTACTATCATGTATCTCGTAATTGGAAGGGTATATATCATAATCAAGGTGAAAGAGAGAAAGGGCAGCATTTTTGAGTCTAATCCTGTGGAAACTCCTCTCGAATGTTAGAAATGAACTTGCAAGTGGCGGCATCAAATCTTTTGAAATATTTTCCAGCCGTAGGGAACATGTCCTCTGTAACCAAAGTGGGATCAGAGAGGGGCTCAATGTTACGAGCAGATATAACATGCGGTTCTGGCTCTGTAGCAGATCTAGGGGGGTGTTAACAGAGTACTGGACATTGCAACAGTCGTACCGCAGAAAAGGATAAGCGAGAAACTTACATGCAGCTATAGAAGAACCCATAGCGAGAAGTGCCGGGCGGAGCAGGCGGAGCCGTGGCTGGGAGTTCAGGACTAAGGTTAAAGTAGTCTGATCGCGACATCCTCTCATCCCAGCCAGTAATGACGCCAAGCCACCTATATCGACGATGCCGGAACACTTGGCCAATTTCAAGCAAAGGGCCGCTCGGGATATGGCAGCGATCTCTTCGGTATACAGGCGGCGGCGTACCATCAAGATCACGCATGCCTTGCCAAAAATGCCACGGGTTGATAGGACCACCGGGACGGTTGTGGTGGCGACCGAATCCGTCTCTCGGGTTGCTAACAACCTCACAAAACCGCGGCCACAGGTATTTCTCAACCAGCCACGCATCCTCTGGGTAGACATCGGGAAACCGGCGTAAGAATTTCTCCAGCCGATCAAGCCAAGTCGTCCGATTTGGGCGGTTCAGCATCAATAGAGCCCACGATGAAGCATACGAGCAAGCTTCAGCGTTCATCAGGCTGTTTCCGCCCAGAAGCTGGAGTATTCTAGGTGCCAGCTGATCATGCATACCTGGTATCCCCAGAGAAGCCGAAATATTGTGTGCCACTCTTATTGCCATTTTTGATGCGGGAACAGGGGTGATAAACTGTTCGGTATGCTCTGCAAACCCTAGCTGGGCCAATATCCTTTCAAGGTGCGCTAATTGGACTTCGTCGTCGCTACCATAGGGATCGAGGAACATCCGCTGAGATGAAGAATCTGATTCATCCGCTATATCACCGTCCAAAGTATAGCCTGTCGGTGCAGATACAACAGCATGTACATGAGATGGAAATGAGCAAGAACTAGCATTGATATCCAGTCGTGCCGCCACACAGCAAAATATAGCTGCAGAGATGATGGGGAGAGAATCATGATCCGGATGGCGCAAGGCTTGGCCGATAAGGCAATTTCTCAAGTTGCGGTAATCCCTCTTTGGATCATGTAATCCCGTGAGATTGCGAACACGAAGCCAGCGGACCAACTCCAACGCCTTTTTGCGAGTTGACCAATTTTGAAGCTTTGTATGGCTGAGCCGAAAAGAAGTGGCAATTTCATCAAGCATCCGCGATATCTAGTAGAGTTAGTGACGCATACTTATCTAAGAAGTTTGGGGCCAGAACATACATCGTCGAGATCGCCAGGTTGATCATGTAGGACGAAAAGATCAAATGCGCCGAGGGCTCTTTCAAGTTGCTCGCTGGCTAGCCGCGGGTCGGACAGTTGAGGGGACTGCATGAGTGAATCCCATTCTTGAATGGCCGCGTGCTTATGAACTGAGTCCAAGAGAGCATTGCTAAAGTACCTATGCCTTTGTGTGAGATTGCCTGAATATTCGAAAGGCAAATGGAATGGATTGGAATTGAGCTTTTACCTTCTCGCTATCCAGTCTTCAGTAGTGGTAGGTGCTTGACAGTGTTCCAAAAGAACATCCTTGGCATCATAGCCAAGTTGACTTACAGCTTCGAAGCCTCGACCACGGTGGACCTTGGTTCGAATAACTTGATCCAATGTGTTGGATACTTGTAAGCTGAGACCACTTCTGCGGATATAAAGCCGTTTCCAGTTGGTCTTTTGAGCCGGAGCTGCCACTCTCTCCTTAATTTTATGATGCGGACTCCAATATTGGAGAGAAGTGCGGCAGTAATACTTCCAGAGAAGTGGTGTATTAACAAGGCGGTAAAAGCGACGCGACACAAGCTGAACGCCAAATAAGTTATCTTCTGGCGAAAGGTAATAGAGAAGATGGCCGATAATCTCATCAGGCATCTGCTCTAGTGACAAGGCTTCAGGCCCATCGTCATTGATATGAAGGTGCTCCATAGCTGCAGCTTGATCCACAGATATTATGTGAGATGACAAGAATTGAAGACTGCTGCTTGAACGAGAAAAAGCAAGTCTCAACTGTTATGCGCTGCATCCATCAACACGATGCTCTTATCGTTGCGGGAACGCCGACAGCTGCAGGCTCTCGGGGGTTATCATCGATGCGAAGACAGCTGGTGTCTTTATCCTCGGCTCTATAGATTGAGAGGGTATAATTTTGTTGAGGTAGCCAAACCCTGTCATTTATTCTCGGATTACTCGCAGAAATCTGGGCCTGCGACGGATCCGGGATGCGATGATGGAATTCTCCACCAACGGTAGGTATGCATTTATCAATAAAAATGTGATAAAGCGATTTTTTGCCGGATGCGGCGTTTGCGGCGGATAAATGGGGTCCCGATTGGCTTCAATTGATTCTGAATGAGCCTGTCAAGCTGCAAAGCAACTATTTGGGCGTGGCTTTGGGCATTAATTGTTTTCAGATGATGTTGGAGAAGTCTGGGTTTTCAATACAAGCAAAGAGCTAACAGAAAAACAGAGTACGGTACGACATGATTTATACCCAGGGCTGGTTTATATCAATTTCATAAGGATCCAGATGCTTGAAATACCCCACTATGATCTCTAAGCTGTCAAGTCGTACCATATTCAACTTTAGCCTCCTTGCGCTCCGTGAAGATTACTCTGTATATTGCCTATGATGCTATAGTGCGTGTTCTATTTGCCCGTACTACATTGGGGTGCAGATGCTGTTTATACGCCCGCCCTGTAGCTAGCTGTAGGAACGGTTCCTGTCGCTAACTTACACTTCAAATGGCTAATACGCTAACAGTTGTATTTCGTCACCCAAGCATTGATAGTAAAAAAAAAATTCGCCGTAACCACGAGCAACGCATAGAATCCGTATTGATGGAGAATTGAGTTTCACATAAACTATGCCATGCTGGGGCCGAAAAAGAAAATCATATACAAAAGGTGGTAAATGGGCAGTAAAGTCAGAATAGCAGCGACCCATAGTGCAGAAAGCTTCCAGGGAAAGCCGCTAAAACGCTGGGCCGTTGTGCCGCGCTAGTCCCAAGCTGGCAAGAATGTAAACAAGACTTAACGCGATATATGAAATGTCAACCGCTTCTACCAAAGCATCTCATAACGTGCAAAATACCCCGGCTCACTCAACCATCTTACGCAATTGTCTCGAACTTGTAGAATCGGACTACGCAGGTCGTGCCCTGCTTCTAATCTTCATTATCGATACTCTATACCTTTCTTAAACCTTGCACTATCCGAATTCAGACATTGCTCACAAGGCGAATCTACTATTACCGACCACCACTTGCACCCGAATTAGCTGCCTCTGGATCAGGCATCGCCTTCACTGCCCGATTCAGCTCATATCGCGTCCAAATTGATCTCGCATAACCCTTCATCGAATTTTACATCGACCTTTCGGGATCATCTCCCAGATTCGCCGCCACAATGGCCCATAAAGGCTTTGGCGGCGTGCTCGACACACCACAAAGCACTTTTGGCGACGCGACATACCTTAGCCGACAGCCCGATTTCGCAGATATATCTCAAGAAGCATCCTTCTTATCCCCAGAAAAAGACGGCGATCTCTTACAACAGCTTCGAAAAGGCGGGCGTTCCAATGGAATCAACATCAGAACCCCGCGACAAAGAGCAGCATTTGCGGATCGTCGAAATCTGCCATCCAACATCGGGGGAGGAGAGTTTACCCCATTACTAAAGTCTGCTACCAGGAACAGCACGCGGATGAATGGCAAAGAGAACACTGCTGCTGTAGCCGCCACGCCGGTAGCGCTACGAAGATTACTCGAAGAAGATGAAATGACCCCCCTCCCACGAATGGATGGCTCCGCCTATTCAACACGCAATGCGTCGTTTCTAGAAAAAGATCTCCCACAAATCGCCAGCAGCGCCAGCACAACCCCAATGGGTCCTCCGCCGCGCAGGAATATAATAGACAAAGGCCCTCTGCAGGACGGAAACCAATTATCTCTACGAGAACAGGAAAATGTTATTGACAAGATCGAGAAGGAGAATTTTGGTCTCAAGTTGAAAATTCACTTTCTTGAGGAAGCCCTCCGGAAAGCAGGTCCTGGTTTCAGCGAGGCTGCCCTAAAGGAAAATACGGAACTCAAAGTCGACAAAGTTACTATGCAAAGAGAACTTCACAAATATAAGAAAGACGTAACCACAGCAGAGCGTGAGCTGGAAAGTTATCGCCAGCAAATGCTTGAGTTGAGGGAAAAGGCAGAACAGAAATACGCCAACAAGGACCAGCAAGCCGAACTAGATACTCTGCGAGAGACCATCCAAGCTCGTGAGTCTGATATCGAGGAGCTACGAAGCCAAGCGTCAAATAGTCAAGACCACCAGGACAGAGTGGAGACGCTGGAGAACAATGTTGTTGACTTGGAAGCCGAGCTTCGTGAAAAGGACCGCTTGTTAACGGAGCGAGAAGACGAGCTCGAGGACCTGAGAGATAAGCTCAACGAGGCTGAAAATGCTGTGAGAGAACACGACGGCAATAATAACGAGGAGGAAATGGAGGAAGCTTTGGCAAATATCCGCGATTTGCACCAAACGGTTCGAGAATGGGAGCAAAAAGCGGATAATTTGCAAGAAACAGTTCGCGGGTTGGAGGGCAAAGCTGAGATTTTACAGCAGGCCGCTCGCAATTGGGAGGGTAAAGCTGAGAATTTACAGCAGGCCGCTCGCAATTGGGAGGGCAAAGCTGAGATTTTCCAGCAGACAGCTCGCGATTGGGAGGATAAAGCAGAGAAGATGAAGGAGAGGATGAATTCTGCTTTATCACAGAAAGTAAAAGCCGAGGCGGCTTTGGACGAGCTACAAGAAGAAATGACCAACAAATCTATCATGACCAAGGGACTGTCACGACAGATTGAGGAAAAAGTAGCTCGGCTTCAAGAAGAGCTCCGGCAGTCGAGTGAGGAGTATGCCGCGCTAGAGCGAGAGGCGGCTGAGCTCAGCCAGGAGAATGAAGAGCTCAAAGCAACCGTCCAAGAGCAACTCTCGCTACTGGAAGACGCTGCGCAAAGCCAAGAAGAGGTTGAAAGTTTAAAGCAGGAACTGCTTGAACATCAACAGTATATCGAGGAGCTTATTGCGTCTGAGGCCGCTTTAAGCCAAAAACTCAACCGAGAGCAATCATGGGCAAGGAATACTATGCAAGGCCAGGAGGAGATTGAGAACCTCAAGTACGAGATGCTCCAGCAACAGGAGCTAATCAGCCACCTCGAGGCTGCCGAAGCTGCTCGACATAGAGAACTTGAGCAGCAACAGCGGCTGCGTGCAGAAAATATGGGAAGCCAAGCAGAGATTGAAAGATTGAAGCGTGAAATAGTCCATCTTCAAGAAGAAATCGAGAACATCACAGCTTCCGAAACTGCTCTACGAGAAGAACTGGAGCAAGAGCAGCAACAGCGTGCAGAATACGACGATGCCCACGCTGAGGTTGAGACTCTAAATGAAAAGATACTCGAACAGCAACGCTTCATCGATGATTTGGTTGCTTCGGAGTCTGCGTTGCAACAACAACTTGAACGAGAGCAGCAGCGGATACAATTCATGCAGATTCGAGAAGAGGCTAATAGACCTGATCGTAGTCTATTCCAAAGGCAGGAACTGATCGACAAAATGATCGCCTCCGAAGCCTTGCTGCGTCAAGAGCTGGACCGAGCGCAGCAATCGCACATAAAAAGCGCTCTGCAGAGTCGAGAAGAGGCCCAAAATCTCAGGGAGGAGGCGAAAACGCTCAGAGAAGAGACGAAAGCACTCAAGGAAGAGGCGAAAAACCTTGAAGATGATGTGCTTCAGCAGCAGGAGCTGATCGACGACCTTATGGCTTCAGAAGCTGCTCTACGAGAAGACCTCGAGCGACAACTGGAGCTACGTACGGATGGCGAAACGAATACCAGAGCCGAAATCGAGGCTCTCGAGCAAGATGTTCTCCAGCAACAGGAGCTAATCGACGAAATGGTCGCTTCAGAAGCCGTCCTAAGACAAGAACTTGAGCGGGAACGCCGAAGCCTCGAACGAAAGCAGCAATCGCATGCAGACAACACCAAGCAGAACCAGCGTCTACGAATGAGTCAGGCCGAGGTTGAAAACCTCGAACATGACATAGTAGAGCAGCAAGAGCTCATCAACAATCTTGTCGCGTCAGAGGCAGTCTTACGGGCGAAACTCGAACGCGCGCGCACCGAGCGGGCAGCGTACCGCATGAGTGTCGAGAAGTTGCAAAGCGATATCCAGCATCTGAAGAAGGAGGCAGCGGCGACCGGGGCTCAGAAACTGAGCCGCCGCTATGGCTACGCTGACAATGAAGCGCTGGATACCATCGTGCGAGCCTCCGAGGGCGCACAAGTCCGGCACAAGAAGGAGCTTCGTGGTATGATGCTCCAGATGGAATGGATGCAGGCCAGATGGGAACGCGAGGCGTCTCTCCGCTCAGACGCAGCATATGCGAAGAGATTCCTTCAGCTACAGCTCAACATCTCACATGCTTGCAACAAAGCTCAACTCCGCGAACTCGAATATATCCGCACCAAGGTCCTCCAGAGTCGCAAACCTCTTGCCCTTCCTAAACCTCTTCCTTTCTCATCATCTGGTGACTCATCGCCCAAACTCAAGACCTTCCTCATCATGGCCCGCTTCATTGCGCGAACACGCATCGCTGCCCGCAACTGGGCCGGCCAAGAAGCTGTCCGCCAAAAACTCCGCACGGCAATCGAAGAGAATCGACAAATCAAGCGCTCGAAGCAACTCAAGGTTGTCGCTGCCGACGTCTACTAAACGGAGGGGAGGGAGGGGTCAGGCTGTATATTTTTCTACTTCTCTTTCTCTGTCTTTATTCTTTATTATCTCGGTTTCAAATTTTGGAATCCTTGTTTTTTTTCTTCTGATTCCCTAGCGCTTATGATTTATTCTTTCAGTTATGCATATATGTATGGGATTAATGAACCATGTACGAGATGGGGGGAAAGGGTTGGATTTGGTTGGCGGTAGTTTTGGCGTTACACTAAAGGGAGAGGCAATGCTATACTTAGTTTGACCTCCTTGTTTGGGATTCATAGCAAATCTGGATTTCTTATCTTGCTGTTCTTTTTCAAAAGATTCTGCGCATTCTCATATTGCTTCTACTGCTTCTACTGCTTCTACCGCTTCTACCGCCTCTAAGCGTAGATACCAGTTAGATATTTTAATATGTGGACTTACTGCCTTGTTGGGCTGTAGCTGGGGTGTTGGATAATGAAATTGGGGTGCTGAATAATGGTTCCCTAAAAGAATGATATCTCGTGTACTAATCCAAGCAATGATTTCCGAATATATCCCCTTTGTTACCCGAATGACGGCCGTGATAAACGAGGGAAGAGAAATGTGATGAGTCAAAAGGGAATAAACAAAACAAATAAAACAAAAGCTCAATAAACTCCAAGGAAGTGAGACCAGTTCGATATTCCAAGTCCCAATCCGATGAACCGCCCGGCGTAGTTTATTCAGAGGGATATATCACGCGTGGCTACATATAAGAAAAGAGAAAAATAATTATTTCATATACAAAAGCAATGGTAGCCCGCGAATAAACCCTTTCAAGCCAATTTTTTTTTTTCCGTTTATGAAAGACACAATGAAATCCTTCACATGACAAATAGGAGATTTGTATCTGCAAGATATGTTAGGGAGAGTACTACCCTACCTGACATATATGCAAGGGGAACTTACTAAGAGGGTGGCTACAGGAAAGCTGCGGCTTTTGAGTATATTTTGTGGCCAGTTCGTCTCGGATGCTGTTGAGCAGCTGAACATAGCTTTGTTGAGGGTTCTTCTTGAGAGCCGTAACGAACGCCCAGGACATGGCGCCAGTGGCTTGCGAAGCGATAGTAGCGTCGGCACTGGGATGTATTGTTAGTTACGATTTTTTTGTCTCACACTGCGCTGAGACATGACTTACGATGTTTGATCATCTTTGCTTCCTGACCACATAATGACGTCTGCAGGAGATGTCTTGGTGGCAAGGGTCCTGTTGTGGGCATCGTCGCCAGTGGTCGCCTTCTTGAAGAATCCAATGATGTTGTTGGCAACACCACCCATATCTCCTTGGCTGTATGAGGAGATGACTCCGAGCAAGCCCTGGCCAGCCTCCTTGGCCAAGTTGGGCTCTTTGAGAATACCTTGTGTAGAGTAGATGTAGGGCAAGTCCAGTGCAGTACCAGAATGACATGAATCAAAAATAGCGGTCAGCCTTACACCTGCCTGCAGGGGGTGGACCATGATTCGGTGCATCTCATCATCTGTGATGTGCCCGTGTTGCCTGAAGTCGACTGGATAAATGACTTCGTCATATCCATCAGCCTCGTCACCGTCTAGATCCTTTGTCTGTCCACCGTGGCCTAGGTTCGTCAGAATACAGGTACGAAAGATTTGAGAGAAGAGGTAGAGGCATACCAGAATAGTGGAAGAAGAGAGAGTCGTTAGGTCTAGCATCCTTGACCAGCCAATGCATGGCGCGAAGAATGTTTTGCTTTGTGGGCTGACTCATGGGGTTTTGTTGATCGTCTGTCAAGATGACCATATCTTCTCTCTTGTAACCAAAATGTTCCACCAGATAAGCAGTCATGTTTCTGACATCATTGATACATCCTCGCAGCTGGCCACGCTGACCAAAGTAGTTGATACCAATTAGCAAAGCTTTTCTACGGCCGGTGCAGTTGGAATATCGAAACGCATAGTTGTTCGGCGCGCCGTGGCCAAAGCTCTGGGGGCCATTTGGAGGAGCCTGGGGACCGTTGGGGCGACCCTGGTTATAGTTGTTCGGGGGAGGCATGCCTTTTTCACAACATCAGCACGTAGTTCTAGGTCAGGAGCTATCGCACACCGTACCAGGTCGTGTATTATAGTTGGGCTGAGGTGTCGGATGGCCGTAATTGCTGTACTGCTGCTGTGGAGGGGGTGGTTGCTGCTATACATCATATATGTTAGCAATTGCAGAAGTTTAAGCATCATTACGATGTTTTTTTTTTTTTTTGGTGTAGCTCTGAGAAGGAGGATCAGCCATACCTGATAAGCATACTGCGGTTGTGGAGGACCTTGGTGATAGCCGTAGCCAGGCTGGGGAGAGGGTTGAGACGGATAACCGCCGGTGTAAGAGGGCTGTTGAGGTCTGAGGAGCGTTTAGTCGAGTAAGCATTAATGCACAACATATTTACAAAGAGACATGTGCCTATGTGAGGTGATGAAAGGAGAGAAAGGAGAGCGAGTAACGGTTTGGGATCACAGCTACCGTGGCAGCTCTGGACGTGGCTTGGGTATGTATGACATGAGGTTCAGGATATTAGGGGGAGCTCGTACGGATAGTAGCCGCCCTGCTGGTATTGTTGCTGCGGCGGTGCGGCATAGCCGCCGCCATTGTAGCCTGGGTATCCGGACATTTTTCAGATGAAGATTGATGGAGGATGAAGTCGGCGCGAAGTTTTGTTGAAGCTTCAGCTCAGGCGATCAAGCAAAGGCAACGCAGCAAGCGCGCCGTTGGGTGCTAAGATTGCGGGTTGAAGATCGAGGATTGGCTGAATCGAATCGGGCTGCGGTCCGCGGCTATAAAAACGACGGGATTGCGATGGCGGGCACTAAAATAGGCCTATGCGGCGATGCAACGGTCTAGCAGTCGCAGGCAAAAGGAAATTGCTTGATCGGCGAAGAAGCTTCTTCAGTCGCAGCGTGGCCCAGCAGCTGTCGACAAGGCAATCGGCGTTGCTCCAATGCGCTGGCAAGCTTATCGAGCTTAGGCGAGAGCACGTGTAGCGGGCGGTCAGCTCCACGGTCAGTCGAATCAGCAGACCAGCCAGCTATTAGTGGTCGTTTAGGTTTTGGAGACGTGAAGTCCAGATCAGATGGTGCGGAGGCACACGCGGGAATACGGCAGCAATTGGTGCAAGTCTGTCCAGCTAGACTTCGAGCACTTGAAGCTGATAGGAAAAAATGGGTAGAAAATTGAAAAAAATTGAAAAAGAACCAGGTGCAGTGGCCTCGGAAATGGGCCCTGCCGGTGAGCGAGACGCGCAGAAAGAGACCAGGTTTGAGACCAAGCGCGGGGCAAGTCCAACAGCAAACGCCAGGCAAAAGAGAGATGGTTGGTGAAGCTGAGTCTGGTGGCGAGAGAGGCCCGTATGGAGGGTTTTTGTCTCTTTTTCGATTCGCAATGAGCCGTTGGGCGGAGGTCGGGTGACGATGAGCTGGCGGTGGTGGTGGGTTGAGGTGGTGGTGGCGGGGTCTGGCGTCTTTCTGGGGCCGCGCTGCGCTCGATAGTGCACTGAATGTCCACTAGAAGATGCACTGGGGGGTGCCAGTAAAGGTGCGGCGCCTGCAGCCTGAAAAGACGGCTAGAGCCGTTGCTTAGGTAGTACAGGTACATGTGACAATCGAACAACATCATCATCAATGATGGTGCCGCAGCAGAGCAGCAGCAGCAGCGCGCAGAGAAGCAGCTTCTTCGAATACCTACTTGCCGTGCCAATATTGATCCTTGGATGGGTCCCGTATACAGAACGAACCGCCCACTGTCCGGGGTGCTCGGTGGCGCTGGCACTAGAGTGCTCGTCGTGCCGGGTATAACAAGCGATGGACAGGGGTGCGTCGACTCGGCCTGCGATTGAAGATTCGAGACGTCCAAAAAGATGTCTCCCCCGATGGGTCGCCGGGGTTCAGTTCCAGCCGGTCCAGGGTACAGGCCAAGCTAACGGATGAGGGTTGCAGTGAGAGGCTCGGGCTGTATCTCGGTCTGCGGCTCCGACCGCTGCGTGGTCGACAGTAATTGGGCGCCTGACGGGGCTTGAGACCCTTCCGGAGAAATGATTGTAGAATCGGGGCGTGTAAGTGCTGTCTATTGACGTTGTTTTACTCTAGGGATGACATGGCAAAGCAAGACAAGGCGCAGGAGATATGATGCAGATGGATTGTTTCTGCGTTGAACTCGATGCTAACACACGATTCTTGCATTCCTAGGTACACATCCATCAAGTACAACAGGGGATTAGAGGCGGTAGCTGCTCTATCCTGAATAGGCACAAGAGCGTTCCTTTGCCAGTGACGATGGCGGACTGAATGCCGCCACCCAGCTCTACTTCCTTGCTATTAGATAAGAGCTGAGGAAAATCGAAACTGAAATCAATTCCTATTACTACAACGTAACAACGATAGATGCCGATTACATCCAAGATGGGCAAGGCAGACGACAATTGGGAAGCGTGACTTCGGCTTCTTTCTGCTCTTCCCTACCGATGGATGATGTCTTTGTCGTGACTAGACTGCAGCTGAGGCTAGGTATAGCACAACCGAAAAAAAAAAACTACTAACTATTAATAACATGCTCGTAGGACATACGAGCCTCGGTTGAAGGCAAGGGGTGGTCAAATGACTCAGTTTGGAGAAAAGAGCCTCTTCACAGACCATGTCGTCAGTCGCTGGCCGAAACGAATGCTCATCAACACCAATATTCACATCGTCATCTCGACTTTGCCCATGACATAATCTACGTATAGACCATACCGTCAATGATATGCAAAGCACTATCAGATGCATCTCCTGCGCCTCGCCGCAATAGCTGGGCCCCCATCGATAGCGCCACTACGAGTTGCTCCATAGACTGTTTCTTTTCGCTTCTCCAAATCGCCCAGCCACAACATGTGCAAAAGCCGATTGCGATGAGACAGAAAAAAAAACGCTCGGGCCATATTCATTACTAGCTTCGCTATTGGTTCGATCCACGCGGAAAAAGAGCTTCGGCCGGCCACATGGCGCCTTTCGCTGCACAGCGGCATTGCCTCGCTGAAACGGAGACCCCGATGCGGGTCATCATGGCAGTGCTGCTGTACCCATCGTCAAGCTCGAGTCTATCAGATCTCCCCCTTGTATTGGTACCTACTCAATCTCAAGGTACCCGCACATCCAACACCGCAAAGTGGCTAGTACGAGTAGGTATCTGCTACCACTCATTTCATCTCGTAACCTTGGCCGTGACGACAGCGACAGCAACAGCAACTTCACCACCCATTTACGCGCCTGTTCTGACCACCGAGCATGCACGTCACCACACGCAAAGGTCGAAAGGGGCTATTAGTAATATTTGGCAGCAGGACATTAATCAATCTATCGATCAGGCCCTGGGACCTATGCTTCTTTGCCCAGATGGCGCGCGGCAATTGTCCAAATCGTCCTTAGCCAACCAACTCTGTCTCTCGGACTTATCCGCTGGTGCAGCAGAGCATCCATATCCCCAGATGCAACCTCCATCTTTTCTCAGTGATACCGTACCGTTGTCCAGTGGCATGCAGCAGAAGGGCTGATCCGATAGTAACCAGTAAAGCACAACATCCTCACCGGAACCTTGGCAAGCCAGTAAGATACTAGCGAGAGTCCGAATGAGCCCCCAAAGGAAGCGGCAAGCATACAAGCAACAAGTGAAGAAAATTTCACTTTCCAGCTCTCACTTAAACCGCCATCAAGAACCCATGCAAGGTTCCTAAAAGAGCTGAGGCCCGTGACCCACCGGCCAATCATGTCGCACAGAGGCCATCCGTCCGGGGGAGATTAAGCCACAAAGAGCCGGGGAGGTTGTGTCTTCCTCTTCTCTAAGCTCAAAGGAATTAAACGAATTTTCTGGCTGCCGATCGCTAAACGCATTTCAGCACTGGCCAGCTGGGGAAATGGGCTGATTGTCTGAGTCCTACGGCCCAGGTCGGTTCGCCGCCTCCCGGATTTGGAAATACGTGACTTACTCGGCGTCAAAGACGGTGTTAAAAGAAGGAGAGAGGAGAGAAGCCACACAGCACGGATTGCTCCGTGGGTTGGTTGCCTAGTATGGAATCAGACGGGAAGGCTGACTGGCAGATCGCTTTCACGGATTCCTGGGGATAGAGCCCTAGTTAGTTACATCACCCAAGGGCCTTGATAAGCGTACGGGATGCCGGTAGATGAGCCTGGAGACACAACTGAATTGACCAATATGTGATTGTAAAGGGAATGAGGCAACCCAAAAGAAAACAAGGTTTCCCGCTTCAGCTCGAAACATTATGCCGATGTCTCTATTTCAATATCAAGTAACTCAGCCCAAGCCACTTACGGTCTGGCTTTGAAGCTGAAGATGGATGTAGGCACAATTCTGCAAGGGACCCGAGACTATGCCTACAGCCCTACGATAGCATATCTTGAGGCTACTTGTATATCCATGAAGTAGGTGGATAAGTCGTAATCGTATATTCTAATGTTGATGTACTGTCTAAATCAATATCAACACGCCGTTCTTCCGTCTAAACCAGCCTCAGTGACATTACCTGGCAAGGCAGGCAGCATCACATGCCGAAGCTGAGCTTCCAATATGTCAATGATAGCTCAGCTGTCCAAATGGGACCCATTTCCATTTATCGCAACCTCTTCTCGAATGCCCTGTACACCACAGGTCCAGCTAACAGTGGCGCCAGGGAAGGATGCTCTTTCGAAAAGTCTGCCAGTCTAACTTGTTGAAATCCTAGTCGAATGTACCACGCCTGCATTCTGGTTTTCAATGGATGGGCGTAACTCGTCGGGACCAGAAGATCCAGCGCGAGAATAGTGCATCCCAATGATAGGCAGTGATCCTCCACAAACTTGAATATCTCGCGGCCCAGCCCGAGGCCCTGGTGCTTCGTGTCCAGGGTCAGCATGCTCAATGTGCATGTGGATTCTGAAATTCTCTTGACACACACGCATCCTACCAGCTGGCCCTTTTGTGACGTCTCCGGGCCATCTGACGGTGAAGCGAGATACGCAACTGCCAGTTCGCCTTTGCGGATAAGCTCTGCCACTTCGGCGTCATTAGTACGCACAAAGCCAGTGTTCCAGATGCCGACTTCTGCCTCGACGAAGACGTCGTTGGCGAGCTTTGTGACGGCAGAGATCTCCGAGAGGTTCTCGGCGGCTGAGGCGGGAACGAACTCGATAATGAGGCGAGAGTTGCCTGTGTCTGAGGCGACTGCAGAAGAAGAGCTCATGACTGCCATTGCTGCATAATTGTCTCTTTTGTTTTTGTCTTTTTCTTCTTTTTCCTATCCTTTATTCCCTGTTTCCTAATGCTGATATATATACATAGTTCAGACAAATTATCCAGCACACAGAAAGCGCTCGCTCATATGCGCAACGACGCCGTTTGTGTTACTAGCGCCACTGTGGGCGGCGTTGCTTTAGATTTCGACATGTGCTTGTTGATCTAAGGGCGCAACAGGGGCTTTATTACGACGCCACGGACTAACCTAGAAGCTAAAGGAACATGAGCGGCACAATGCATTACTCCGTAGAGGATGAGATGAAGCCTTTGAAGATGGACTGATGATGACAACCACTTCTGAGCGAATTATCTAGGATCGGCATTTTTTGTAAGCGCAGAGAGCCTATAAAATGAGGTTATCGCTGTCTCCTGCATATATTTATTTTGATAGTGGGTATTTCACTTCATGTAATATTGAGTTTTGGCACAGCATAACAGCGAAAATACTACCAGAGCATTATTGCAATGGAGTAGGAAAGAGGAATGCAGAGTAAAGTTATCAATTGTTTATTAACTCAAAAAATAAACAAATATAATTATCAAGGCTTCCCTACCTTGGTTGTCTCTTTTTTTCTTTATTAGGGCGGCCTTCAACTTCCCCAGTCGCGTTTTGTAGCTGCTGCAGGTGGTGCCTGATAAGGCGATCCTATGTATTGCCGCCCAGCGTGTCAGCCTCTCTTCAGTTCTGGCTACGCGTTCAACCTCTTTCACTTTCTCCTTATTCTTTCCCTCAACATCACCCTTTCGCCCACTCTAGAGATATCCAATCTTTAATCTTCCGCACAGCTAGCACTGTATCAGTTCAACCGCTAATTATTTAATTCCTTCTTCTCTTTACCTTGCGTTGTTTAACTCGCCATGTCATTCGCAGCAGCTCGCCCCGAGACCGCTCCCATCAAGTCGTTTGCCATCACTTCAGACAGCGATAAACCAGAGCCAATCAAGCAGTCTCACGAATATACTGAAAAATTACACAGCCTGATCCATTCTCTCTCTGAGCTCCAGAAAGGCGGCTATATAATTCATCAACTTTCGGGACAGGATCTAGACCGCAAAAGGCGATGTTATCGATGCGGTCGCCGTAAGTCTTGCATGGATGCTAGCGCATCTAGGTTCAACGGTAGCTTATCTGACATGCTTTTAGATCTCCCTAATACCTTCAAAAAGGTTAAATGGCTTCCAAAGGCACCTGTCCAAGGAGGAAATGGTGAACAAAGCGACGAGCAGCAATCTAAGCGAATGAAACAGACAGTTATGCATTGCAAGTATCATCCTGGGAGGGTCTTTCAAAGGGTTCGTTTACTTTCTTCCACTCTTATTTCTCCGAACAAAACGAAACAGCTAGCTCATATTTCTACCGCTTAGAGATGGTCATGTTGTAATGGTGCACCGGGGGCACCACCATGTCAGGGCCAGGAAGATCATACGCCAAAAATCTACGCTGCTGGAGAGTTGGAAAGGGAGTGGCGATACTATGGAACTCCCACCGTTGAATCGGGTGGCCAGAAATCAGTAGCAGTTGTCATTGACTGTGAGATGGGTACGGCTTCGACGGGAGAAACTGAGTTAATTCGAGTGTCTGCCGTCGACTACTTCTCTGGCGCCGTTCTTCTAGACAGCCTCGTGTACCCGGATGTTAAGATGGTCCACTATAACACGAGATACTCTGGAATTACTAGGCAGCAGATGGAGACTGCGCGACGTACGCGATCTTGCATATTTGGTCGTGCCAATGCACGAAAGGCTCTCTGGAAGTTTATCGGCCCCAATACTATAGTCATTGGACACGGCGGCAACTCCGATCTCACCTCCTTGCGCTGGATGCACCCAGCCGTCATCGACACGCTCATTGTCGAGAAGAACAATAGGCCGGCAGAAGTGGATAAGGATAACAATAAAGGAGAGAGCGAGGGTAAAGCGGACGACAAGCAGTTGGAAGAAAGCCCAGATATTCCAACCAGTGACATGCCACTCAAAGAAGGCAATGACGACAGCCAAGCAAATACTCAAGAGAAAGAGAAACTCCCTAACCAGCCAAAGCAGAGAGGAGGATTATCTTTGAAGGCACTCGCAAAAGAGAGGCTTGGACGAGATATTCAGTTGAGCCATAAAGGGCATGACAGCGTGGAGGATTCCATTGCAGCAAGAGATATCTTGCACTGGAACATCCTCAAGCTCCTTGAGGATGCGATGCCACAGATACAGATCGTATAGAGGTGATACAGTACAATGGCGCTTTGAATCTTCAGATTACGATAGCGTTAGTATGAGATACCAGCTAGACAAATGTTTGATAGAACGAGATACAACTATGCACAGGAGATACAGTGCTCGACTGTTCATTTCAAGAACTAGGAGCATACTCCTTGCGATTCATTTCTTTTTCTTTTTATAACATGATTTCTAATTTCTAAATTGTGTACAGTCTAGGCCTATTACCTACATGCATGCTTGAACACTGAAGCTCAATAGGATGTCATTGCGATTGTGCCTTGTGCTTAAAAAAAAAAAATGTTGTCCAATGGTAGCTCACAGAAATAAAGGGTTAAATGAGGGCGGCAGGCTGTGCTGCTGGTTGGGCATACAGCGGAGCCTAATCGAGAAAATAGGCATCAACGAAGACGGAGGCCGATACGAACATATATGGTCGATTAGTACATATATTACTATCGCTTGCGGCCGATCTCATAATATTTTCCAAAGTCCATATCTTGCCAACCTGGAACTATAATAATTAGCAAGGCATTCTATCGACAAGACATGGAGAATCTCTATTCAACCACACCGATTATATACCAAGAATTCAGATTGATCGAGTTGGCTCCGAGCGCTGAGTCGGATATTATAGAATGTAGTTTACGCTCGTACTCTTTCAACGGAAGCCATCCTGAATATATCGCGCTTTCATACGCATGGGGTCGAAATGTGAGAGACAAGTTTATTAACCTTAATGGAACTCAGTTCCCGGTAGGGAGCAAACTTTGGTGGTTTCTGCATCACATGCGGCTGAGGAATCAGTACCATACCTTTTGGATTGACGCTATATGCATTGACCAGTCGAACGTCGTGGAACGAAACCATCAAGTGCAGAAAATGCGGCAGATTTACAGCAACGCCAAATCGGCCTCGGTGGGGCTGGGTAAAGACGATACTTCCTCTGGCAACGATATTGCGATGCGTTATATGGCGAGAAGAACATCCTATGAGGCTGGAAATCTCAACTTTGGAAAACTCTGGAGCGCACGGCAGGTCAAAGCCATATTGGCCTTGTGTGAAATGAATTACTGGCGGCGGGTGTGGATTATCCAAGAAATCATGCTAGCAAAGGAGGTTACAATCTACTGCGGCTCCAAGAGCATCACTTGGAATAAATTTGAACAACTAGTCAAGGATCTCCAAGCAATATCTGATAGAGGACGAGAGCACCACACGCCTTGTGCTTCTTCAATTCTTGCTAGCCCGGCCATTGTTATTGCGAAGGCGAAGGCGGCATGGGACGGGGATCTTCAGCCTTTGACAACGCTGCTTCGATTATATCGTAATCACGAAGCCACAAATATGCTGGATAAAGTTTATGCGTTACATGGTCTGGCAAAAGATAGCGCGGATATAGCTGTTGACTACGATATAACCGCCCACAGTCTTCTCGTGAGGGTGTTGGACCACGCCTGTGGCGCTTTGGGATCTGGAACTGCGATAAAAAGAGCGAAAAAAAACACTTCTTCGCTTTGGAGAAATGATGAAAGAGATGCTGGAGGTGCATTATTCGGCGGACAAAATCGACTTCCACATCTCTATGGCTGAACAACAATTCCCGGATGATCAAAACTACACCGAAGCATCGCATATAAAATCCGTCGATGACTCTTACACATCCACGCCTTCCAGCAACCTATCGATAGCCTCTGATTTTGTGGAAGCCCTATCCATAGACGAATCTCCCGAGGACCATTTTAGCCTGCCATCAGTTATCGCCGAAAAGGACAATATCGCAGTTTCAAACACGCCTTCGGGGCAGGTAGACTACTTATCGCATGACTGGAAAGAAGAAGATATCTAGTCGTCTTGGAGGTACATGACTTCCAAGAGGATTCAATTCACCAACAGCGCTAGATTGGAAAACGCATCTTGGAGAGCTTGGATAAAGCTTAAGAACCATCTCAGAACCATAACACCAAAGGAACTGAAATGGTACGTATATAAATCTATGGTATCTTTCTTTCCCTACCTATTTATCAAGTCAAATTTTGGTTAACATCAGCGCATTATAGGCTCAAGGATTATGATGTCACTTGGCTCTATGGGCCTCTAATACACTATAGTTGCAGGAATGCGAACATACTTGGTATTGAATTTTCAAATATGGCTCTGTCAAAAACAAGTTCATATTCCAATCTACACAAGAAGCCAATTCTCGAGAGGATGAGCATGTCTGAATTCATGCTACAAAGACCAGTAGTACGCCCACCGCCCCCCTTGCTTAATCAGGCTATAGCGGCAGTCCAAGCCCAAAACACATTTAGGGTCGAGGAATAGAGTAATCGTGGACTATATATCCTATTCCTTTTCACAGAGGCGATTAAGAGGCAACTAGCTCCTCCGCAGCTTCAACAAGCTTATCCAACATTACTCCTCATGGTCACGAGCTCAAACATATTCGTTTTAATGAACTTGTGGAGCAGCGCATTGCTGCCGACGTAATAGACGAAGACGATGAAGACACTAATCTTAATCTTCCTTGAGAAGACAGTGAATCTGACAACGAGGTCGTCCAGATGAAGTGGGTCGAATCCATAAAATGTTCCCCTTCGTCTAAGAATGGGTGTAGGGAATCTGTTAATTTAGATGGCAACATTATTTCTAAACTATCAGGTATAGGGAGGATACACTGGAACTACGAGAAGCTTCTTTCGATACTATCAGTTCCGATAATGTCAATACATGGCGAGACATCGCATATGTCATTTGGGGCATCGGTTGGAAGGAATGAGAAATGATATCTCGTTACAGTCCGTTTTACTAAGTGACAATGATTCACGTACAAAGCAAGAAATTTTAGAACGCCCTATAAGAAAAACAATGACCGATTGTGATAGTTAGAACAGGTTTAATATCAATAGGGTCTATTAAGCTAGAATTGAACTTAGAACATACTATTAAGCTGCTACCAACCCGCAAGGAACACTAGGGGGGATGGAGTAGAGATCAAAACTAGAGCAAGTGGCGAGCAAAAATGCAAGGAATCTTAAACTATAAGCATGCAAATGTATTACTACGGATACCGTTATTATATGAAAGAATTGTTAAATTAAACATACCTGGTTTTCTACTGCTTCTACTGCTTCTACTGCTTCTACTGCTTCTACTGCTTCTACTGCTTCTACTGCTTCTACTGCTTCTACTGCTTCTACTGCTTCTATGACATCTGCTGTCTTGTCTCTTTTTAATTTGAGATCGTTATTCTTTTGCTCTCCTTTTGTCAAGTGCGGATTTAGATTTTCTAGGAGGCGGCGATTCCCATAGCATTCATCGCAAATGCCATAGTTTATATACTCTTAGGGGCTTTGCTTCTACTTAGAGAGTATTAGTGGCCTGTATACTCCGATTCAGAAATATGCCCACCTGAGAATCCTTCTATTCAACGGTGATAGACATGGTGGCTCGCGGAGAGCCAGCCTCGGAGCCTTCATGAGCTGCAGCATGAGAACGCAGCTAAGATGCTGCGGCTGAAACAATCTCTTGGGCTATGGTACAATCTATTTCGCTACGCTGCCTGCATGAGATGGGGGCTGGTGGCATATTTCAATGCTCATCGATAAAAGGACGCGGTATTCCAGCGGATGAGTGAAACAAAGCTAGAGAAGCATTAATTATGAGCGTGCAGCAATCGCGTATGCACACGATAACCTTGAATGCTTGCATCCTTCAGGAAGCGAGGCGATGGCCGCCAAGGCAGACACGCACAAATTAGCGGTGCTGTTGATGGATGGTAGCACCCCTGCCTGTTATGATACACGGCGCCAAAAAGGATCGTCGAGGGGCTGGGCAGACAGCCCTTTCAGCTCACCACGAAAGCTGACTCTGGACAATCTCTTTAATTCCCGAATATAAATAAAAGAGATAGTGGTAGCGAGATAAATCTGCTTCACTTTGTACTGCTGGTGTGGCGTTACTTATTTGATGTACATGTAGATATATTCACATACAGATTATACACAGTTTTGGCTCCATGGCCCACGCAGACAAGGCAAAAGGTATCCGTGATTCATCCTCCGCTTGTTAGTCAAGGAAACTGACAGATGCAGACCACGAGACATTCTGGCCAGATAATGAAGACTTGAAAGAAAAGACCAAAGCATATGCCGATAGAGCACAATCTGCTGCGAAAAAGGAAATCTTTGGCAATCTAGTCCATCCATGGATGGAACCTGCATATCCCAGCTCATGGAAATTTCGAATCTTTGACTGGGAAAAGGGCTACCGCGTCCTATCAAATGGAGACGAGTTGGAAGCGCGAGATTCACTGCTACAGTGGGAGGGCACACGAAAAGAAGGGGAGAGAAAGCGCTGCGTGATACTCCTCGACGATTTGCATCCGCGAATAGCAGAACTGCTGGGGGTGCTGCTGGATATTCCTCCAGAATTCTTCCTCGCTCACTGTGTTATGGAAGGGGAGCTCAGTGTCGTCAATAAGCAGATGTTCAAACAAGGGAGCTCAAAATACTGGAAGGTTGCAGTCCCTCAGAGACGCCTCTTCCCTCGAAGGATGGATCCAGGCCTCTATCACACCTTCTGTGGCTCGTTCTACCGCGGCGCATTTAATGTTAGGAGCTCAACTAATGACCGTACCAAGTACTTTGACAGCTATGTATCTTACTGGGCCAGCTCACATGGAGTTGACTCATGGACAGGTCTGTGACACCATTTGGATGATGTCGAGATATTAACGGAACTATAGCTATTGTTGTGACTGATCCGCACCAGTCTCAAGAACATTTTTATCCAGCCTCTGATCCCAAAAACCGGGAAATAGTTTCCACGATTAATGCTATGCCGCCGAGCGTTAATCCTTGGCACGAAATTATCCTCGACTCTGCGCAAGGCGAATTCGGCCAGCCACATGAGCGTTCGATATTCGATGCGGCAGCAAGCGCTTGTGAGGATTTATCCCTAGAAGTTGTTGATGATCCATATTCGGCAACTCATTTTGTCCGCAATTACATCCGTGCAGCGTGGGAGCAGCGCGTCTGGTGGGATGATCGGGAAGTCCGCGACACGGTTTATCGCAACGTATGGTCGCACGAAACCCGCCAGACTGCACTCACGCTTGAAGATTTGGAAAATGAAACTGTCATAAATAAGGAATCTATGGCTGATTATCAGGGACTCATGGGACAGCAACAAAAAATCAGGGCCAACAGAAACGAACTCCGAGCGATTATCTATAAATTTTGTCGTCGCGATACAGACTACATGTCATCAAAGACGCCAGAACTTCAAATGTACATGAAACAAGAGACTGAATCATGGAAGTTCATTGAAGAGAAGCTTCACTATATAGAGGAATTTCTCACTGATCACATGAAGATGTACTCTGTTCGCTCTACTATGGAAGAGGCATACGAAGCCAAGATGCAATCGCGAGAATCCATGCGACAAACAAAGGAAGCAAACAGGCAGACTGCTGCCGCTAATCGAATGGCGCGAAGCTCCGGTCAGCTTACCAAGATAGCCACCATCATTGTGCCTTGCACGTTTGTGGCATCCATCTTTTCCATGGGCGGGGATTTTGCAGCTGGACAGAGCCTGTTTTATGTTTACTGGATTATATCTGTACCCATCACTCTTGGATTGCTTTCTTGGATCCTGCATGAAGATATAGCTGATGCTGTGGAGAAGTCAAAAGGGTGGATTACGTCGAGAACGACAAAGTCAAGTGAAAAGTTGGAAGAGTAGCTGGCTATTGGCTTGGGAAAGACGGTAGTGATTTAATGATTGTGTTGGACTGGAGACGACTGAATACCCCTCGAAACATGGCTTTGACAATTTGGCTAATTTATCGTTCTATGCTGTCTGAATTCTATATTTCTTTCACAAAGATGTCCAAAGTGAAAAAGACCTTGCAGAAAGTTGAAAAAGACAAAGGAATAATACATTGCATGAGCAGAGTTGATAACGCCCCCAAATTGGCTTCGCCGAAAGATGATGATTCAGCTATATAAAACAGGTGCTTTTATAACGTTTTACCAATCTGCATTTACTTTCTTAACGTTGAGTGCTGGAAGTGGTGTTCCGGTCAACTCAATGCCGCCCTCTTTTGCAAAGCTCTGGATCTGATAGCATCGTTAGCACCACTTTATTACCGTAGAACTAGAAAGAAATAAAGCCAAGAAAATTTATACGAACCATGGATAACATTTTGATTACATGTCTGGAAGATCTCTCGTGCCACAATGTGCCAGGCGGCAATTCCTCCGGCTGCTCTAGACTTATATCTATTTTCTTCAGATGGTTTGCTGAGCTCCAGACATCCAAAAGGATCTCCACAGTCTTGTTCCATCCCCTAGCGTCGTCAAATAAATTCATTACCAACTCAACTCGTCGCATATTCTTCAATGTGTCTTGGCTAATAAACTCGGTGATGTCCATGGGCCTCCCCAGTGTCATCGTATATGGCGGTGGTCTCCGGAGAGTAAAGACTTTGAACTTCATGGCTTCTCGCGCTTCCGAGGTGATTTGTCTATTACACAGAAAAATTCCCGGAGTGACCTTGAATCGCGCCGGGACATGAGGCGTTGGTAGAATACACTTTGGCAGCTTTGTTTTGTCGTGTTCCCCTTCTCCTCGCACGCACTCATATTCCATACGTGCAATTATCGGGCGAAGATCTGGATAGTCGAGAACGAACATGTAGATTTCATGGCGGATATGATACGGCAACAAGAGAAATGGAGAGACGCAACAGTCTTGAGAATGGGCTTGAGAATCGTCCATGATGGAGGATGGGATCGTCGTGGTCACGTCACTTGAGAAGTTGTCTAATCACGGATGGAGGGAAGAGACCCAAGAGGAGGGAAATCAGGCTCGAGGATGAACAGCGAATAAGGTTGGTTGAGATGACGTAGCTTACGCATCCTCCTATTTACTATATCGCATATGCAAAAATAAGCGGATATTCAATATGTTCTGGCTTGCTGTTATAAGCAGGGTATATATGGTTTATTTTAGCTGTGCAATGCGTTTTACGAAACTTCAACGCCACAGTTGCACATAATAATAGTACATGTATATAGCATGGAATCTGTACTGTGCTAATCGGTGTGCCGTATTACAGTAAGCCGATCCAGCCACAGATTGGTCTGCACAATGATTTCTCACCTTACTACATAAAGCGAACCTAACAATGTACGAAGAAAAAAGCCCAAAAAGACCTCGAGCCATGCGACTCTAATTAAGCCACGTACCGACTTATATATCTGCCGGTCCGCGCATGAGTTGGGACGCAGACGCCCGAAATGCTTCTAAATATAGAGACCTTTGTTGTTAGTTTTGCTTGAACGAATTACCTCGCTGTGCCATCTAAAAGGAGGGGGCATTTACGTGCATTAATTCCGACACCGGAAATGCCGGTACATCAACTAAAAGGCCCATGGTCTGGGCGAAATGAAGCTATTCGCAGTTAAGGGCCGATCGAACTTCAAACAAAAAAAAAAAAATATAAAATAAGCCGAAACAAAGACTCAAAGCTCATTCTTTATTCTTCAGGCTGCCCTCGCATTGTTAATTGTTTTTCTTTTGCAGGCTGGAATTCGAGCCACTTTTAATCACCTTTGGATACTTGTGACCGTCGGTTATTGAGACCTCATTTCCCCCATCCTTTGTCTCCTTTGTTATCGTAGATATGTGACTGATCTCTCCTTACCCAAAGCTTTTCTCTCAAATTAGTAAAAGTGCCATTGATTACATCAACAAGTGTCAAACATTGTTATAAGTACTGAGGAGCTCGCTACAGCGCGTACCCATCTACACTCACATGAACCTTCCTTCACTACTAATGTTTGCAGTGACATTGCAGCGCCATGGATGAGCTGTGGGCCAAAGTCACGCAAGTAGAACTTGGTGAATTGAGTGATGATTGAGGCAATATTATGTCTTCAGCAAGAGTGCATTTGGCTGCTGTGAGTAACACAAGATTTTCCTGGCTTATCAAATACCGCGCATTATACGCAGCATTCACCTGGACACGGATAAATGCTGATACTGGTGTAATACAAACTCATGTTCCATAAATGCTTGAAAACTTTCTAATATTTTCTGAGACGAAAGTTAGATCTTAGCATGACAGATCACAGCACAAATGGAGTGTATCATCTGCGGAGACTACAAGGGGTCGGAAGATTTCTCTTCATCTCCGATTACAAAAGAATGCAAACATCTCCCCACGACGTGTCTACAGTGTTTGCAAAGGACGCTGAGATCTGAACTCGAGCGAAAACACTGGGAAGCAATCAAGTGTCTGGAGTGCAGTGCCGTCCTTCAGTACCGAGACATACAAAAGTTCGCAGACGATAAGACAAAGAAGAAATATGACACTCTAATAATACAACGAGCTATTCAAGATGATGCCAACTTCCTATGGGTGTGTCCCTCTCTGTCTTTTTGAATTCCTTGTAACCGCAATTCTGACTCTACCTTTTCTTAGTGCTCTTCTGACTGTGGCTTCGGTCAGCTTCACGAGGGAGGCAGCGACGAGCCAATCATGAAGTGCAACTCCTGTGGCAACTTGACTTGCTTTCAACACAGAGTGGCTTGGCACAAAGGGTTAACATGCGAGGAGTATGATGAGAAGGAAGCAGCACGCCACAAAAAGGAGGATAAAGCCAGTGTGAAGACGATCAGCCAAGTAACAAAAACTTGTCCTGAATGCAAGGTTCATATCCAGAAGAATGGAGGATGGTGAGTATTGATTCCTTTTTTTTCTTTTTCTCCAGTCTGAATTGTCATAGCCATATTGCTCAGATATACTAACATACTATTTAGTTCTCATATGACTTGTAAGTTATTTTTTTTTTTTTTTTTTGGTTCTTTCCTTTCCACTTCTTCTCCGTATTTCATATTATACCTTTGTTACATATTTTCTATCGAGTGACATTAAACTCTACTCTGACATGGGAGGCCTTTTAACGATATCGTCTTAAACAGGTTCTCGTTGCGGGTGCCGATTCTATTGGAACTGAAGCTATCAATATCCATATTGTTCTTGTCGTTAAATATCAGTCATTCTAGCATCTTGAAATAGATGTATGGTATTACATACTTCGTTTATAGCTGTACAAAGCTAAGGTCCTAATTTATAAGCACATCACAGGCTCTAAATGCTCACACCAGTTTTGTTGGGAGTGTTTGGAAGATTATAAGACAATTCTAAAGATGGATAACAGCGCACACGAGAGACAATGTCCGTTTCATACCGAAAATTTGCCCTAGAGTGCTGGTTTTGGTGTTAATGGTAGCCACCGTATGTAATTCGCTATTTGATGGGGTTGAACGGGAATATTAATGGACAACTGAAGTAAAAAGAAGTGGATTGCATCTGGGCATAACACATTAGAGATGGTACACATATCGCATATGGAAGAGAAAATTATTCCTAAAACTCATAACTTAGTTAGATGGTTCAATTGGACTATGGATTTGTAAATAACCGCACTTTCTCGATTTACTACTGAAAATTTGAGAAAGAAAGGAAAGAGATCAAATAATTATTATAGTTTCAAGCGGTGCTGGCAAAAGACCGCGCAATGGAGATGTCATATACAAACCAACTCGTCTGTAGGTTGATGATCTAGGGCCAATAGGTGTCAAAATCAAGTATTTATCATCATTTCCCGCTGGATCTACCAAGATCACTTTATCACCGACATAAATTTCTGTGGCATCCCCAAGAATGTCAGGGAATAATTGTCCATCCAGCATCAGTTCAGACTGGTGAGATCCATCGGCAGGGATAAGTTGTACTTGTAATGTCTCTTTCTGATCTTTATGGACGATTGAAATTCCTTGGAATACATCGACTGTCGCTGTCAGAGTCGCCGAAGACACGCTACCATATATATTAGGGCCGGCGGGAGGACATTTCACATGCAAATTCTTCAAAGCATTTTGGGTGCTTTCAGAAGGTGAAAATATGATGCCGCCTGTAATTGATGCCCGGGACCAAGCTGGAGCAGATTCTGGCCGAATGCGTTCAGTTTTCCTCTTTCTTACATATAATTCCATGTCACGATCTATGCAGAACCATAGCAGAGAAGACGCAAACGAATCACTCCGTAGTCCAGCAAAAAAAGTTCAAGGGAAGGATTTCTGCAATGCATGTGAGATGCTATTGCTGCCATGGCAGGTAAACGGTCTGACGAATAAGTGAGATCTCGGCAAATAAAATATCGTACCAGCTTTACCCAGTCCTGCTTGTGGTCTAGTTCTGCTGGAAGATTGTATTTCATGGGCATTTCATATTTGAAAGTGTGAGGACTAACTCCAAGATACCATCGACGGTAGGATGAGAAAGATCCAAGCCCTAGCAGTACTAACAAGCTGCGTTGGTTCTCAGCAGTAGAAAATGTCTCTTGTTAAACAGCATAGGTATATGTAGTGAGCGATATAAAAGCAGAGCTAGATTTTGCGATGCAATGGCGAGAGAAAAGTCAGAAGTTCTTGTGCTTAAGCGCGCAGCTCGAGAGAGAGCATTTGTGAAAATCGTAGTGACATCTTGTCTTTTGTGGTGAATACGCCCACCCGTGCTGACCTTGATCTATCCTGGTGGCTCTGATGTGAGTGATCATGATGACTTTAGGGGTAGCTGTACCTCTGCCTACATGTATCCTATCAATAGTGCTATTATACGTAATTGCTCAGACATGACAGGGCAAATACGTTGACAAAAATATCAGCGGCTCTCTTTGTACATATTTGCTCTAGTCAGGTGAGCTCTGGCTAGTTTGATGAGTGATATTCAAATCGGTCAGATAATTAGAAGAAGATACAGTTAAGATTGCCAACTGCAAGTAATTCAAGCTTATGTGGGAAATGTACATGTCACTTCATCAGGAACTGTCTCGTCTATAATTACATGTATTCGGCACCAACTCCGTATGTACCTGCCCAATTAATCCAAATACGAAAAATAGCCCGGTTTCAGTGGATCTTATAAAGCAACAAGCAACTTTTTGCTACGTCAGATCGTATTACTTCTCTTCAATGTCTTACAGTATTGCGCCTTGCCTCTTTTCGGACTGATCAACCATGTTTATCCGTGTTAGCTCAACTTGCCTGCCCGGCAACCGGGTACATGTACCATATGTTGTGTTAGAATGTTTAATATCCGTGTTCACTAATTCTTGTCAGATGGACAAATAATATCCGCGGAGGATTCTGTACTGGCCCAATGTTCCCCTCTGTCTTAACCTGACATGGTCTATTGCGTAGGTCATCTTTTTACTCCTTAAAAGATAGCCATTGTGCCTATGCAAGCCTAGAGAATTCCTCCGGAGACTCGGTTATAGGCAGATAAGTTGCCCAGGGCGTTTCCGACCCTGGTTGGTTATTGACACAATCTTCCACTTATAGGACAAACTCTTTATCCTTACAAAGGCGGATACAAGCAAAAGTGCTCCCGTGATCCTAGACCGTCCCAGTTTCTCAAACCTAGTAGTTGTGCACAGACGCCTATGCCGTCCGACATACGCCCGAGCATCCCAATTTCCCTTGTGCTACATCACTAATCTTATACAAAGCCACTGTCTTGAATTGTTAATGAGTGTGACACAATTAAATTGACTGCTATTCTCAGTATACTCGTATCGTACTTCCTACCGGTAGTTAAAGCCTCTTTATCACAGTAGCAGTTATGTAGAGTTATCTCTTCTGTTTCATGTGACAACACAATTATAAAAGGTTCACTTGAGTCACCACATAGGTTCCGATCTTGCAACTCCTATCCAAATCATCGTTATGCTATTAGTGCTTACTTGGCAACTCTGACCCTTGTTATAACTTTCCTTTCCAAGCAGAGTATGGAGTACGCTAGAAGCTTTCTAGATAGGCTATTCAAATACGATGTCGGTGTAGGCGAAACTTTTACAGAGTGTATCGCACTGTAGTCAAATTCATGGACAATCGTCGACATAGGCTGGAGGGTTTCACTTGCACGTGTCACACGTGTTATCATATGGTTCAGTTTCCATATTCCCATGTCTCGTATACCCCTTGCATCCAATGTCTCAATTCCCCCTGCATATATCTCAGTATCTGATGATTTTTGAGGAAGTGAAAGTGATATATGATTTATGGATGCATATTTATAGACTCTCTTGATTCTGCTTCGGCAGGCCGGATATCAACTCTTTAGCTATATTGGCATTTTCTTATATCTCAGTTCATCATGCGCGCTGCTACGCTATCCATCATAGTAGCTCGGCTGCTACAAACTGCCGTTGCTGATGGCTCGGCATTTTCCTGCCAGCCTGGGCAGTCATGCTGGCCTACCAACGCAGAGTGGCAGGCTTTCAACCAGAGCATCTCAGGAGCTCTGCAAGTAACAGTACCAATGGGCAGCGTCTGCTTCCCAAGCTCGCCCAATTTCGATAGCGGCCTATGTGCTACTGTCAAGGCCAACTATTTGAATGGAACCTTTCGCGAATCATCTACCGGTGCACTGGAAGACACAAATTGGGAATCTTGCGGTACTGCGAATTGCTATCCCGGTGTCTTCGCACCCCAAAACCAGACGTGTTCCCTGGGGAGACTCTCTGCGTTACAAGTTTATGCTACAACCTCTGAACACATCACGGCTACCATAGCATTTGTAAGAAAGTATGGCATTCGGATGGTGATTAAAAACACCGGCCATGATTATCTCGGTCGAAGCAGCGCGGCTAATACTCTTACCCTCAATACACACAACATGAAAAACATAACATTTGAAACCTCATTCACTCCTCAAAACTGCCCTTCTGCAGGTACCAGGCAGAATATCGCCATCATCGGAGCTGGTGTCAATGCTCAAGAAGCGATAGACTACTTCGAACAGCGTAACATCATGGTTACAGTCGGCGGATGTTCGACTGTGGGCATTGCTGGCGGATATGGCCAGGCCGCAGGTCACGGACTCCTTACACCGGCTTATGGATTGATGGTAGACCAGGCCGTTGAGTTTGACGTTGTCACACCCGATGGAGTTTTCCGCACCATCAACGAGTGCAACGATCCCGATCTATTCTGGGCCATGCGAGGCGGCGGCGGCGGATCTTATGCTGTGCTCGTAAATTACAAGTTCCAGGTGTATGAAGCGAACAAATGGGCCGCTTGGCGCTTGCAAGCAAGCTTCACCAACAGCGAGACTGATCTCACAAAGAGTGAATTCTTGCGCGACTTTCTTGGAAATCTGTCCAATGAACAGCCTACTTGGTCAGCCAACAAGGCTTCTGGCTATGATACTGCTTCAGCGAATAGCATCAATCTCCTTGAAGTGATGCCCATCGGCCAAGACCCTCTGGGAACTTTGAAGAATCTAACTTCCAATTTTAACTCCTTCTTGACCACATATCCGGGGCTCAACATTACGACCAACTCTTACTTGTTATATGACACTGAAAAGGAGTTCTACGCGGCCCAAGAGAGCTACCTCAGTCAGTTTGGAACTGTCGGCATCTCAGTCTTGACTCCAAGCCGTCTCATCACCGCTGACAACTTTGAAACTCCCACCAAGAGAGATGCTCTCGTCACCGCTTTTTTGCAGGGCATGGAAGATGCCCGCCAGGAACTGGCGAACGACACCACAGGCGCTCTGGTCGATTTCCTCATTCTCAAGACTGGAGCGACCAACACGCCTGATACACACAACGCAACCAGCGCCAACCCCGTGTGGAGAGACACTCTGTGGCATCTCGTCACAGCCGCAGGTTGGTTCCCCGGCACTGCAGGCGGCGCTCCAGCTGCAGATGCCGCTCGCGCCGCTTTGAATGCGATTAAGGCACCGCTCTCGGTACAGGCCTCGTATCTCAACGAAGCAGACGGAGATGAGCCTGACTGGCAGGATGTCTTCTTTGGTGGGAACTATGATAAGTTGCTCGCTATAAAGCAAAAGTATGACCCTGACACATTGTTGAACTGCAAGAAGTGCGTTGGATATCTCGGAGACGCAGATCCTATGTATTCTTGCTATTCGGATAACCCTGTTCCATCAGTACCGTATCCGTTTGCTCAAGAAGATTTACTTAGTTACTAGATTAATTTTATAGAGATCTGCTCCTACCGACAGATATAGGTTTAATAAACGAACTTCATAAAAAAAAAGTGCTGAATGAACGAAAGTGCCGTAGAGATTCATTTGAAGTTATAAAAAGATCTGTTGGCTTTTTTTTTTTTTTTTTTTTTGTTCTCTTAATTTTCCGCTTACATATAGAGCGCGCATGGTGTGCTATGTATTGATAATTCACGATATTGAGCCCCCAAAAACAACTTGGTCTTCTGGTATGGATTTTGAATACTTCATCATTTATTCCCTAAAGGTGCCCTCGTTCCAAAATTTCTTGATATTATGGCACGAATAACAGATACTGTACTACAAACGATATCATGTCTCCTTTGTCGCAGAGAGATCCATATTTTGGGCAATTTAGTAGGACACAAGTGTGTAGCCAAGGTTGTATTCTCTTTGCTTGTCCAAAATCAACCATGATCGCGCTCAAAATGCTCTTTCTTCTACACGTCATTTGCCAGAACCATTCCGCCCATCTTTTAGGAAATTGTTATTCGGCACTCCAGTTTCGTTATCCGACACCACAGCTGCAGCTCAACAAGACAATCAGCGCACAGATAAAAATAGTTAACTGCCATGTATACTTAGAGGCAGTAGAAGCAGTAGATTAACATAGCGGTAAATTCGTGACATTGTCACAGCTAGGGTGCTGGATAACGAAACTGATGTACTGAATAATAATTCCCATATTTTATTATGAGTCTCCTCTGCTTCTATCTTATAGGTAGTTACATGTAACCTTATATCTTAGGAAAGTCTATAAATTCCTCTTCTCCACTTCCCAAAACTTTTTATACCGTTCTTCTGCGACCCAACCGTGCTCTTCTCGGATTTGTGTAAGAAATTCTTCATCAGGTTCTTGTAGCAGAACGCAATCTGGCTTTTCTCCAACTTCAAGAAGAAGTTCGACAATATCCCAGTAACCTCTAATGACGGCTGCGTTAAGCGCGCTGCCATACTTTCCACAATGCTTGCTGCACCTTACTCGGTCTTTTCGGCTCAATAACAGTTGTATGATTTTGGTTTGGCCCGAGTATGCTGCTGCTTGTAAAGCCGTTCCAAAGATGCCACCGTTTGCATTAATATCAATATCATGGCGTTCATCCAGAAGCATTTTCACTGCTTCAGTCGCTAATTTCATTTTGGCGTACTGACCATCAGTCTCGCATTCGAAGTCCTCAAAATTTCGATTAACGACCTCATTATCATCTCCCCAATATCCACATTGAATCGCACAAGCAGCCTGAAGAGGAAAGTCAAACTCTCCTCCTCTGACACCAACATCGGCACCATGATCAAGCATAAAGCGGATCCTGTCAATCCACCAGGTTTCCAAGCCATATGACTGAGCATTGTATTTTTTGAAACGCTCTGGACATAGTAAAAAATGAAGGGCAGTGCCAAAGTCATGGACAACTTGGTCGATATCGGCGCCATGCTCCAGCAGTAGTTGTAATAGAGCATCGGATTTAACGTTTATAGCTGCATGATGGAGTGGACTGCCATATTTACCTCGCCGCAGCAGAGGATCAGCGCCATACTCAAGTAGCATGCGTATCACCTCTATTTTATCCTCCTTCCAGTAGGTATGTCTGTGACATGAGATCTGTAGAGCAGTTCCATATTGCCCGCCATCGGCATTCACATTGGCACCGCGATCGAGCAACAGTTGGATTGAATCTGACTGTCCCCAGTACCACATGCAGACTGAAGTGCTGTTCCGTATAGGCCGCTGCATACATGTACATCGGCGCCATGATCAAGCAGCAGTCGGACTATGCGCGGATTGTTATTACAGCATGCAGCTTGCAGTGCAGTTCCATATTTGCCGCCTACAACACTTACATCGGCGCCGTGGTCGAGCAGCAGTTGCACGATATCAGGGTTCTCAAGACAAGCAGCCTGCAGCGCAGTTCCAAATTCGCCGCCTTGGGCGTTGACATCAGCATCATTGTCAAGCAGTATCGGTACTAGACTGGCAGCGATAGGCTTGAAGGCGTGTGACTCGAAATCCTAGAGGCGGTAACCACAGACAGCCTGCAACATGGGTCCATACTTGCTCGACAACACATTCACGTCGGCACCATGTTGGAGAACCAGCTGAAGTGCTTGGACTCTCTCAGTAATATCAGGGAAGCCGGATGATATGCAGACTGCATGCAATGCGGTGCCATATTCCCCGCTTTGAGCATTCACATCGGCTCCATGATCCAGCAGCAGTTGCATCATTTCCAACGTTCCACAGACGCACGCTGCCTGGAGTGCGCTACCAGATTCTCCTACTTGGAGGTTCACATCAGCACCATTTTGGAGTGGTAGCTTTGCCAGAGGCGTGTATCCATTGCGTGCACAACGTCGTAAGACTGACGGAGGCACATTCACATCAGCACCATTATCGATTAACAACTGTGCAATCTGGATATAAAGTTTCTGGTCATTACTATAGCTCCAACACAATGCACCAAGTGCAGTGTCATGATACCCACTTTTGGCGTTTATATCCGCACCGAGGCTGAGTAGCTGTTTGATTCGAGGAAGGTCTCCAGCAGCTATAACGTAGAATAGGGGATAACCGTCTTCTCCGCCTATATTGACATCGGCGCCTCTTTCGAGTAACAAATCGAATAGCGACCAGTAACCATACAGCGCTGTTGCACAAAGCGCCGTGAATTTCCTTTCGCCTGTACTGCTCATGTTAACATCGGCTCCATTGTCGAGCAAATATTGAAAACAAGAGTCATCGTAATGTACGGCTGCTGAAAGGACACATCCGTTCTCATTTGAAGGGACATTGATGCTAGCTCCGCGTCCCACAAGAAGCTTCAAGATATCGAAGCGATCCCATTTGGCCGCAGTCCGCAAGGCTGAGCCACCTCGTTGGGCATCGATATCAGCACCTCTATCTAAGAGGAGGTTTACCATCTCTGCATCGCTATTGAATACAGCCATCTGTAAAACATCCCCAAATATACTGTCACATCTAACATCGATCACGGTTGTTGATGTGTTCGCATCAGCGCCTCTATCGAGTAGAAGGGCAGCCACTTCCTTTCTGCGGTTATAAACCGCATACCAGAGTGCCGTGTTCAAATCTCCTTGTATTAAATATTTGCCTCCATTGTATGCCTGCGATAATAAGTACTCGGTCACGCGTACCAAGCCGTGGTAAGCCGTGAAACAATATGGTCGTAAAAGCGAGTTCATCATGCATGAATATCCAACTTTGCCATAATTGTCTCTATCTTTTCTGACAAAATGGTCAAAGATGACATTGACAAGGCTTTGACTTCGAATAGCAAGAAACCGTCCAATTTTTTCTTTAACTCCCGCATACCAATATTCGCAAGAGATCATTTCAAGATGTTCTGACCAGTTCAAAGTCGCATAGCCCTCCAACGGAGAAGCTATCTTGTCGTATTGATCAGATAATGTACTCAGGTAGATGCAGTAGGCGATGCACGAGTACGCAATGAATAGACGGGCATCAATATCGCTAAACGAAAAGATAGAAGCAAGATCCTGCTGGATTCCGCAGTGATTCAAACTGACAGCGAACATATTGAAACCTGCTATTATTAGAGATGAAATCGCAATAACCACATACTGGAAGACTTACATCCCATCTGATTTTTCAATCAGGATTTCTTTTGCCTCCGTTTTTATATCGTCTGGCCAAGAACTGTAATTGACATCTGCAAGGGTATAGTCTACATATTGGCTAATATCACGTCTAATCTCCCAAATATAAGTAGATAAACATATTTCAACTCTACCTGGCTCGGAAAGATAGCGGCGCAGCGAAGCATCTATGTCAGGCTCCTTGCGGCTGGTGCAAAATAGATGAAGGTTGTCAAACTCAGCTGCAAGGATATGATGCAATGTTTCCATAAGTTGTTCTCGCTGTTCATTAAGCTCTGGACATTCATCAAGCGCATCAATAATAATATATACAGCAGAAAATCCACATGTAGCTGTTATAAGGCATTTTTCGAGCTCATCGGTAGATGGGCGCATGCCTGCTTTCTTATATTCTCCAAGATTTTTGACTGAATCAGGTACATTCGGCCGTTGGCAACAAATCTGTTTAATAAGAGAGGCTAGCATGCCATTTCTGTCTTGCTTCTGAACATCGCTGAAGGCAAAGTAATAATAAATAATCGGGGTGGAGTCATCGTTATCGAGCTCTTGTTTAAGGTGCTGAATGACTGAAGAGCTCAGAACTGACTTTCCAGAACCAGCTATTCAAAATAAGTAACCGAAGCCATAGATAATGCGATATAAATACAATTATCAGGAAAATGAAAACGCACTTTTCCCATGAAGCCACAAGAGAGAACAGGGATTATGTATCCATGATTTAAAATTTTCATTCTCTTTAATCAACCATTCGCTTGTTCCACCCTTGTGTTTATCTCGAGCGGCGTTATACAAGTTCGATGGGTCTATGTTGCATAACCAGCCAAGTAACTCTTGTTGATCTCGGTCACTGTCGGCCCTTCGCAATTCAGCGACGTCTACGCCAATAGCCTTTAAATTCAATATAGTCCCTTGATATCGGTTTTCAGCTGCGGCACATTCTTCGTCGTATTGTTGATCGCGACAAAGCCTCTCGACGGCCGCCATTTGAGCTTCTTGCTGTCGAATTTCTTCAACCGAGCCGTCCCAATCGTATTTCTTGGCAAAGTCACTAATGACTCGAGAGGCTTTGTCCTGGGCGTAATAACAGTAGCAATCTGCCTGAAATGTTAATATCTGCCGATAGAGTTGCTCTAATGTTGCCTTGTATCTTGCGTGTGACTCTGAAAATGGTTGGCCGAAACTGTCTCCAGCTTCATAGCGCCGATGATAAAGGTCTTCTCTCATACTACTCTGCAGGATGAGGGAAGAGATATATCTCAGTCCCTTCGCTAGAGACACCGCTTGATACTGAGGATTTAAGCAAACCTAAAAAAACCATTTAATAACGCACACACGAAAGGCTAAAGCGCAAATCAACGTACGAAACTAAAACACTTATGCCAGCCCAAGCAAGCGAAGCATATGGGCTTGGGACAACAGCCGCGGTAATACAATCGTTGACCAGTTTAATGGCTTTTAAGGCAGGTTCTACCATCTCAGCTGGCCGAACCTCAGAATCCAAAAACATAAACGTCCAGGCCTCTTTTTGAACCTTCTCCATCTTATGTTTTAATACCAAATTCATCCATTCCCTTCTATCTTCTTTTGTATCTGGTGCAGAGCCTAAGGTGATTGTGATACTCTCTTGGAGCTTTTTTTCATACTCTTCAATGCGCGTTTTATCTTCTTTCCTTAGTTTCTCGTACGCCAAGTTCCATAGCTCGCTTATAGGTATATTCTGGTATTCGTCATCGGGGTTTGGAGGCACCGTGCTCGACTCTTGAGTCTGCGGCGGTATACCAGAGAAATTGGCAGGCTGTGGAAGAGCTGAGTCTGGTACATTGTATTAGTTATTTAAATTTATTTACAAAGATCTTCTTAACCTCAGTCTTACCGATCAAAGTAGTAGATTCCGGCGAGCCTTCGCAGCATCGATCTTGCTTATCATCTGAGCTCCCGGATTCATCTTTCTTTCTATTCCAGAAAGCTAATCTCCCGTTAGACTTTGTAGCCTTTTCTTTGTGCTCATCGCGTTTAAATAATTTTTTCATTGTGTTGAATTTTTTCTGCTTCGAGACTCTTGCAAAATGATTGAACCGACCGTTGAGTCGCGCAAGAGAGCCAAAGAAGAGAGTTGGGTATCAACGCCCAAGCACGTATTTCTGCGACATCTTTCAACGCGTAAGGAAATCCGGACCTCCAAGAAGGCTGCAGCGGTCATTGGCCAGGTGCTCCTTTCCTCTGACTGGCTACAATACAATAACGTAGATGCATACAGATTAGATGAATTTATACAACGCATAAAACATGCAAATATTAGGTATAAAAGCCGTTGCACCAAAATCTGCACTTCAAGATCATCGCCGGCCATACATAATTGACGGATCCGAAACGATAATTTTTGGGCGAGATTGATTGAAAACGGGCTCACCAACACCGCCACTTTTCAATATATCTATACTTTGCTTATTAGACAAGTCAAAGACTCCTCTAAGTGAAATATTTATTTTAAGTAGATACCCGAAAGAACGTAAAGCACATATGAATGAATACTCATTTTTCCTCACGCCTAAAAAAGAGTCAAGATTGACACATCAATAATCAGTATTCGGTTATACCAGCTATACTAACTGGCTACTTTATATTTATTAGATGAGCCAAATGCCCATAACTTCTCTAGCAAAAAGTAGCGCCCAAGTGTTTATAAGAGGGCTAGCCATTCAGCACTGTCCCAACTTCCAGATTTTACAGCAGCGCACATCCTCGTATATTACCTAAAAATAGGCCGCCCAGTCATACATCTTACAAACGTCTTAAAGGCTCTCTCTTCTTACCATTAGCTTTGCCGTATGCCCTTTCTCAAACCCTTCGTCATCCCTGTCTGCGACATCAATTCTTGTTCTTTCGTATATCACTTCTCAACCATCGCGATATCCTTATCCTCTGGCTCCTTCCTCATCTGATAAGCCATTACAGCCCAAAGCATCCGCATGGCTACAAGTCGCTGCTCAATGTCAAATAAGTCGAACCATCGACTTCTCCAGCCCTGCACTCTGCCCCAGCTGCGCTGTGTCATATCTGGGTCAGGAGAGCCTCCAAGTACCTCCAAGAGGCGGTCAGGAACTCGCACTCGAAGAATAGATACATGGTGAAAAATAGAGCTAATCACAAAGATATCGTCATAGTCAACGCCCTTCTGCCTACCAATTGCTTCGTAGCGAGCCTTTTTGTCCCACGTATAAGATGGCGGGCGGACCATACGATAGGCGTCATATATTGACAAGGTCTTTCGAGGCTTTTTGGCAGGTCGAGCTTTGTCTGAATCCGTGGGTAGGGCATCTTTGTCTCCAAGCGGCATATCCGTATCAATTTCTCTCCCAATGGGGCCCCCAGTACCACCACCCCATCTCGGTTTAGAAGTCCACCACTGGCCTTCACCAAACCGCGTTTCGACTTTCCCTTCGCGAGCCCTATGCTGAGCAGTAACGAGTGCAGCTAGTACTTCCCGAGCAAGATCGGTGGACTGTGCTGTTTCGATATCTGGGGTTGTAAAATTTGTGCCTGGACGTGTACTTACTGTCCCAAGGGGGCCATATACAAGACCAGCACGGGCTGTCTCTCTTGTGGTTGGACTCTGAAAAATAAAATGGCAGTTGGAAGGGCTGTATGATTTACGCGGGCTGGGGTGGCCTTCCGGAGAGCTTAAATGCAACCTGGGTTCATAACGAGCCATGGAAACGTTGCAACCAAAGTCATATGCGACGAGTTTGATGAATGCTGAAATGAGATTTTGTCGATACTCAGGGGGCATTGAGCAGCCGTCCGATGTCCGTGTTGCCTCGTACCGTGAGGATTCCGGGGGGGCATCGGTTGTACTGGCTTCACCATTCTCAGCTGGTGCTAATTCGGGAGATGGAGGGAGAGACGGAGGTTGACTTGGATCATCCCAGTACGTGGTGAAGAATTCAAGGCATCGAAAGAACTCATAAGCATTACCAAGCCGAGCTTGCTGCTTCCCCTTGGGAGGTGGCAGTCGGCGGACTGTGTGAAATGCATCTTCATTCTTGTTCGAGAGCTCTTTACGACGCTCAACGTAAACTTGGCATCCAGGAGAAAGATTGCCGTTTCTTATGGGCCGACGCTCTGCTTGATTCTGCTCGCTAGCCTCCTCAGGTGTGAGTCGGTCCCACTTCTCAAAATCGGGGATAAAAGACGGAACAGGGATGAGTTCCTCTGCTTCGACATCCAGTTTCAAATCCAATCCGATGGCAGAAAGCCCAATTAATCCCGAAGCAGCAGATACCCGGCCCGTATACTTGAGTAAGTTTGATAGAGCTTGTTGTGGATCAACTGGGGCATCATCCTGGACGAAAGGCTGGTAGCGAGGAAGAGAAACAGGCGTAGGAGGCGGAACGTCTTCGGGGGCTACCTTGACCTTGGGTGGCAGATTTGCTAGTTACAGTTTAGATGAAGTGCATGGTAAAGCACAATAATAGATGGGCAGATATTTGAAGTTAAACCAAAATATATTGAAAACAAGGAGGCTATAAGCCAAGATTGGCATAAACAGGCGAAGAAAGGAGAGAGGGGCAAAATGAGAGGTTGATCACATGTCAAGTTATAGAGTAGAAGAAATATGACATGGAGGAAGAAGAAAAGAGAAGGACCAGCTAGACTTACCCAGGCCAAATGATCCAAACATGGTTCGTAACTTTGGTGAAGCCACGATAGAGCGAGGAGTGATGGGCAGAGAGTGGATGGGGTCAGATCGACCCGGCACCACAACCGTAAGCCCAGATTCGAGCCCGGAAGAGGGGCGCCGTATCGCACCGTCGCCACCACAGGCTGGGGGTAGAGCGCGGACCTAGAGCAAGGAGCTGGCCGTCCGTTTCGGCAGCGAAGGCGAGGAATAAAACGGCCGGAATGATGGAGACTCGGAGATGCCAGGAACGCGGGTGCGGGTGCGAGAGCGGGCCTAGGCAAGCGTCAGGCGCCCCGAGTCTCTGGCTGGGAGCTTCTGGCTGTCGTCCACAGAGGGATGCGGCGCAGGAATGCGCTCGGAAAAGGCCTCTTCGCGCGCGTGCTAGACAATGACAGGAGATGCCAGCACAGCACAGCCCAGACCGAGGCGGAGACGGATGACAGAGCTGTCCAAGGGTTGCCAAGGGTTGGCGAGAACGACGCAGTGCGAGCGTCTTCAATGAATGCAGATGGCGGGTCAACCACGCAGCCGGCTGCAGTGCTCCGTGCTCCGTGCCTGTGCTGGAGAAGTGCTGTTTGCTGCAAGGACAGAGTCCAAGAATCCCAACCCCAAAGAGGGACAGCCAGCTTTGGTGATCCAGGGGCATGGCGCAGACGAGTTGGCTAGCACAGGGCCCATTGGTCCTAATGACAGCTAAGCAAGCCAGCTCCCCCGCCTTACCGCACACCCGTTGGTACACGTATTAGCCTATCAGATATCAGGTAATACGTACATACGTGCGTGTACTACCTCGAATGCACACGATCAACTGGCGACGAGAAAGAAGAGGACAAGCAAGCTTGATGGACGAGCATGAGCATGATAATTGTGTAGATATCTTAGGTATGCCACGAATGGCCGTATGTGATTCGTCGGAGCATTGCATTTCCGGCTTCCGTCGCCTGCCGTGTGTAAATGATTTTGGTCGCCGTGCACTTTCCTCTACTACGTAACGAAGCACATGCTCCCGTGATGCGCCGCAACATTACATTTAGGTGAACAAAGATGGGGAAAAGCCCGTAATAACACAATCTTTTTACCAACAACATCAGTCACAGATTTATGCATACGGAAGAGGGTTATCATAGAAGCGTTTCACCTCGCCCGCCACTGTTTTAAAGCCCAATGCTGCCGTCGTGTCGCCTGATATACACGCCACTGCTGCTACTCGCCAAGCCAATGCTTCAACTTGGCCGGTGATACAACCTCCAGTCTTTGCTCTCTCGCCGTATCTGAGGCCTCTGTGGGTACTTAGACAGTATCATAACTTACAGCGGCTTGGCTGACGAAGGGTCCAAATGTGAGACATGAATGTGTTCATACGTCGCGCCTATGGCTTAAAAGTGGACAATCGGCTCATCATTTGTGCCAGCAAGCTTACAAAACACTTCGTTTTGCGATGTCGGGTTCGCAGTGCTTCGCTAACACAGTTGACCCTAGTGCAGATCGTTAAATCCCCGGAAAGTTTCGCATACTCGAAATCCGTAATCCGCGTACAAGGCATCTAACAGAGTATTGATCAAGACCAGCCCAGACGAATCCGCGGCAGCGACTTTGTACAAATCCTCGTACCAATTGAAAACGTACCATCCCTGCCGCCCTGCTTCCCCTAAACCCTTAGCGCTGGTCAGGCCAGCAAACGGCGCCTAATCGGGGATATTCGCTCAATAGACCGATGTTGCGCAGACGTGAAGTTTCATGATCGCTCCATTTCTTTAGCAAAATCCAAGCCTATAAGGGGAATGCCTTCGAGGCCCTTGGATGGAAGAACAGCCGAATAAAAAGACGTCACCTCATCTTTTCCCTCATATCAGCCTAAATAGAGCGCATGCTGACTACACAATTTATTGAATGCGCCATGTAGTAGAGCTATTTCATATGTCTCGCCTGCCGTCAGAGCCAACACAGTTGAAATCAAATCATCCGTCGTCGTTTAGCCAACTGCATAAATCTCCCTATGAACCTCAAGCTGACATCTCCACATGATGCAATTTACAGTCCATATTTAGCAGCCTTTCTCTTCTCTATTCGTGGTTCTTCTCTGTTGATTCTTTTCGGCATTCTTAATATACAAGCATGTGCTAAACCGGCCCTCCTCTTCGCAAGCTAGTGCAAAAGTGGCACTTCGGCCCCCCATCCAGGATGTCATGATGCTTCAGATTTGTCTCAAGACTGGGGTATCAGCCCCTGATACGGAGCGTCGCCTCCCAAGTGCAAGATCTTGTCGGCATAACGCTCGCCTTCCACAGCGCGATGCAATGTGTTTCGTTGCCTTGCAGGAGCTAAGCAGGGCTCTGTTTCTGTGGCCCCCTCATCCGGCTGCCAGTTTTAGGTGGTACGGCCGAAAAGCTGTTACAAGGCGCCAGTAGTAAAGGCGCCAGTAGTAAAGGCGCACGATGCCATGTTCTCGTGCCTCCTGTATTTTGCATCAATAAACTCTCTTTACGCATTTGCCTGCTACTGGTCCAAGTGTGATCGCTGTTCCATCTTTCTTTTGTTATCTAACTCTCATATCTTCTCTTCCTAGTCACGGTTGGCTAGTCCACTCCTGACTTGTTAATGCTGGCAATGCGTCCTTTCTCTTCGCCTAGTGGAGGATATTAATCGACTGGCTCGATACTCTTACGAATGCCATTTTGAAGGCTTTAACTCTATTTTTTTTTTTTTTCTACAGCAGTTTTCAAGCCAATAATTGATCGCCATGTCGAGCTCTTTGATTGGAGTTTCTTCGACTTCCCTCGATACCCCGATTCTTTCATCAACGGCCATTCGCAACGCCAGCTCTATTGCCATTAAGCCGTCCAGTGTCCCCCTTTCTTCTTCTACCAGTGCTTTTCCTGTCGACCCAACACAGAGGCCTTTGACATCGAGCGATATTGTCATAGAAGCAATCCCTATTACAGCCTCAAGTTCGTCTGCTCGAATCCCTACCACTACGGCTTCAGACGTGACGACGAAAGAAACTATTGGGATTTCTTCAACAGCAATCCCTACGGGTGGAAGCTTGGTAGCTGAGGATGAGACACCCACATCAGCGCTCCCTATACGGACAAGCAACACAAATCAAGCAGCATTATTAAATTCATCGACATCTATTACTCCAACGAGTTCTTTGGCATCCGCTCAAGCCTCATCATCAGCAGAAAAGATATCTTCACAACTTTCTTCCGTGACCGAAATCTCGTCTAGCGTTATCCCTACAGCTACCCCTTCTACTCAGGTACCTTCCATCACGACATCGCAAAGCCAAAATCAGACTCCTACTCCCAAGTCTTCTGCTTCTGAAGCTCCTGCGGCACCTGAAACTGAAGCCATCTTTCCGACTTTACCCCTTACATCACAAGAGCAACCATCAACTACCGTTTCTTCTCAGTCAATATCCCCAGCAGCTCAACCCACCGACGTTTCAGTCCAAGAGCCACAAGTTTTCAGTGCTGCAGACGTTGCTCAGCCTTCCGAGACTTCGACTTCTTCTTCTATTTCTATTCCCAAAGCTTCTTCTTCAGCATCACCACAGGGAAACAATGGGTTTTCAGCTCAGGACGTCAACCAGCCCACAAATATAGCAGTATCTGCAGCTGGAGGGAAAGCAGCTTCAAATTCGCCAGCTTCGACACCAACTCCGGCAGCCAGCTCTGTGCCACCTGTTGTCCCGGTCTCTGCGGCCTCAGTATCAGCCTCTTTACGGGCTTCTATAGCGATTGCTGCACCTATTTCCACGCCCACAGGGGTAGTGGGCAGCTCAATACCAAGCGGAACACAGTCCGATGCGATTGCCCATGCCACACCTCTCAGTTCAGGTTCGACAGATGGCATCGGGGCTTTTCCAACAGCCACCAATATATCTCCAAGCAACCTGAGCGGAAACATCATATCGGGAGGTAGCCAGCCTACCGGGCAGACAATAGCAGACCCCGTAAGTCCAAGCACAAATCCATCGACTGCTACTATTGTTGGTGGCACCGTGGGCGGTATTGCCGCCGCCGCGTTTCTTGTTGTCCTATTATGGCTCTTGAGAAGAAAATTGGCGAATCGCAAATCAAATGAGTCGGACAAAGGGGGCTCTTTTAAGCCAATGACACAAAAACTTGGGATTGCAACAACCCTGGATGCTGTCAAGCAGAATTTTGGTGGGAAATCAGGCGCTCGCAACGTCAATATGAACAGAGGAAACTCTCAGTTCCTCGAAACTGTCACCGTTGAGCCGATGAAAACACCCACATTCGTCAAATCCCAAACCCCTGCTGCCGTCAAACCTGCTGCAGCCCGCAAAACACCAGCAAAGACACGTAAGCTAGGTCTTAGCTTTGACCATGGCAAGCTGTTCAACCCATTTTCAGACGCAAATGCTTTAATGTCTGGCAAGATACCACCGCCTTCAAGCTCCATTTTAGCAAACCCATTCACGGACGATAACATGGTATTGCCTCCTCCAGTCTCTGCTACGAACCGTCGTCGATCAAGAGGCCGATCACTCGGCGGGATCAAAAGCTTCCAAGCTCCAGCGGTCCCTCCTCGGCCACACTCTGTGCACCGAGAGTCTCTGCAGAGCAACGATTCATTTGCACAGCGTCGTGATAAATTCCGGTCTGATCCATTTGACTTGGAACTGGAGAGTCGACTAGTGCCGCAAGGAAACGGACATTCTAGCCGAGGTAGCTCTATGTACAGCAACAACAACCCGATCCGGGAGGAAAACCGCGAAAGCTATAGCTCAAGATATATCAGTGGCTCTAGTCTCGGCGACTGGACCAATGGAAGCCCAGATGCCAGCGTGGGGGGTGCAGCAGGAAGGCGAGATAGCACTACACTCTCATGATGGACGACTTCAGTGAGGACTTGGAAAATGCGAGACGCAGGAAGTCATCGAGGCAAACAATAACAAGATCAGTGATCTTGGAGAAAAAAATGCAAAAAGCATTTCGGCGGAGAGGCTTTTCTACTTGACATGGCGTGTCTGTCGTTCACTGCTGGTACATATTCAGTGAAGACAGACCGCCTATGGAAGTAAGAGCCGTGTAATACAAAGTATATAGCATGTATGGCATATACCCACAGTAAACGATATATTATATAGACGACTTAGATGAAGAAGAAAAAAGACACCAGCTAAAAATAATATATTGGCTCCACAGCCCATGTGGCATTGATGCATATAGATCAGTCCAGATCGCAAGACCCCATCAGTGGGAACGCTGTGATAAAACGCTGCACTTATAAAAAAAAACTCCAGGGTAAGCTACTCTAAAACAAAAGTAGCTTACTTTTTCGAATCAAAACCACCAATAAACAGGAGAGAAAAAAACAAGTGTTGAGCAATTAATTTCATTAGACGCATTTACAACCAGCTGAAAAAAAAAATCGCAAAGCGCATCATGCTCAGCACGCTTCATGTAAATCATCATCTTCACACCCTCAATTCATTAGAGCTTCCCCAGCGTGGCTTAGAAGCTCGCTAGTGCGCCACGCCCATTATCCAATCAGATCTTCAATCATGGCTGTAAATTGACTTTCCCGTCCCAAGGAAACGCGACCAAGACGCGGACCTGAAGCAAAAAGGTTTCGCGCCAGCGCCAGCTAGTCGGTTTCCGGTCGCTGGACGCGTAAAACTCATGCAGCTAAACCGCGTTTTATGTGCATGTATGCGCGCATAAAAAAAAAAAAAAAAAAGGTCCAAACCTTCTATACAACTTACAAAGTAAGCACACCTCGGTTATTATTAAGACGCCGGGCCAACAGGACACGACCACTACAAACACAACACAACACAACACGAAAAAAGGTAAAAGCAGGTACGGGAGAATCACTATCATTGACGCGACTAACTACTGTCACAATTCGTTTCTGGTCAAAAAAAGACATCAAGGCCTGCCTGGCATAATACCAGGGATTATTTCTTTCATCCAACCATCCCGTTCGTACCCTACATCCACCAAAAGATCCACCGCTGTACACCGCCAGAGGGAGCAACAACAAACAAACAAACTGATCAAAAGAGGAAGAAAAACAGAATTCAACGCCTTGCTCCCTCACGGCCCGTTCCACTGTAAGAGGATCAACTGTCTTCAACGGCCGGCTTCCCGCCTTGCCCTTCTTTTTAACCCTGATGTAGCAGATGTCAGTACTGCAAACATAGCCCCATGTTCCCACTGGTCATCTAATCAAAAACACATAAACGCCCAAAGGGCCAGACATCCAAACAAGAGATTAGCTCTTGGGTTGGCCAACAGCAAAAAGAATAAACGGGAATAAATAGATAAAACATGAAGTAAAAAAAACAGGATATAGTGGGGGCAATAAAAAGCAATAGAGCCGCATATGGTGCGAGCATATAGTGTCGTGGTATCATGTATAAGAAGCAAATTGTAGGTCGGGGCAGTGAGGCATTCCGAAATGCCAGTCACAATTAGGAGGGGAATTGCTTCGTTCATTAAGGTCGAGGCTCATCAAACGTAAGGCGCTTCCTGGTCACGCTTCGGGGAGTGCGGGTGCCTGTAAGAGGATTCGGAGTCCTCCAGACTTTTTGAGCCGGGCTCGGGGTGATGTTGACAAAGTCGGCAAAGTCAAAGCCCTGGCCCGGCGTGTTGGGGAATGGATTGCCTCCTCCAGGTGTGGTCATCATGGCGGAGGGCAAATCCAGTTTGCTGTTCTTGGGAGGTGGTGTCGACGGCCGCTCGATCCGAGCCCTGTTCGACTTGACAGCTGGAGATGGCGAGGCTGCCAGGTACAACAGAAGATCCGCTCCCTCCTGGCCCTGCTGTGGACCATCTGCTCTCTTCCTCAAAGATCGGGACTGCATTGGTGGCGTGCGAGGTGGAGAAGATCGAATGTTGGCGGCAAACGAGTGTGCAGGCAGCAGGTCGTCATCCTCCTCTTCCGGAGCGGTGAAATTCGGATGAGCGCTTAGCTCGTTGGTCATTCGTCGCTGCTGGAAAAAGGAGACGTCCGGCCCGGCCGAAGTCGTGAAGTGTTGCTGCCGGCGGGGCTTCATAGGAGAAGAGTGAGTGAGCTGATGGCCATCCTTCCATAGGGTATGACCAGCAAACGATTTGTGCATTGTCGGAGAGCCGCGGAAGCGCTTTGTCGGACTCGAGGCGTCGCCGTCAAACGAGGCAAAGTAGGTGCGTTTACGATGCCCAGAGCTGCCATTGCTGGAACCGACCGCATCGGAGAACAAGGGTGCCTTGAGCGGCGAGCTCATGAGCGTCTTTGTCGGGTATGGCAAGTCGGATGCACTTGACGAAGAGTCGGACAGAACATCGCCCTCGTAAAGACGCTTGCGGCGTATCTCCTCCTCCACCTTGGGTTCGATGATGTCGAGTGTAAGGTCTTCCCAGCCATGCTTGGTCTTGAACTGCGCAAGTGCGAGACGGTTCTGGAGTCGGCGGGCAATCTGTATGTGTCAAAGCTCCTTTGTTAGTGAAACTGGGATGACTCGGCAACAGAGAAGAGGCAGAAAGGCATTGTTGCCGCCATTGCCAATGCAAGAGAGAAGACAAGATGGAAATGATGGGAGAGGAGATGCATGCGTACCTTGCTAACTTCTGCACGCTTCAAGACACAGTCGGCTACATCCTGCGGCTGCTTCTTCAATGGCGAGGTCATCATTGCTAGCCGAAAATTTGCAGGAACACTCTTAACATATACAGCCTTGGGGGGCCTAGCTAAGCTTTATTGCGTCTGAGGCCTTTTTATTTTCCAATGATGGATATGCTGGCACTCTTTTCCTCTTCCTGAAGATATCCCCTTGGCCTTGGCTTTTTTCAATGTGGAAGAAGGAGGGAGTTGGCGGATGTGCAGGGAGACAAAAGGCCAGGCAAAGTGTGTGTGCGTGAAGGTGGAAAGGTTGTGGAGCGTGAAAAGAGCGGCTCTGTGGCTTAGGGAAGAGGGAGGTAGCAGCAGCGAGCACCAGGCGCTTGGGGGGGTTTGAGCGGCTGCGGAGCCTAGCCAACCAGTGAGTCGGTACAGGCGGCCCCTAGAAAGGCCAGCTAGGCTGCCGCGGGCATTACCCAGCTGGTGCTAAGCTGGCGCTATGGAGGGTTGGGTAAGGTGCTGACTGCCCTGGGCTTTAGTGCACGGCCAGCGCATCGAGCGGCGGTGTCTGTTGCTTGTTTGAGAGAGGTTGCCAACGGAATACGTAGGTTGGTAATTTACTAGAAGTAGTATAACCATCTTAGTTATAATTTGTAATTTACTTTTCCTGTGACCAGGAAATGGTATATTGCTACGCCGATTAGCCATCGAGGGGAGAAGAGAGGCAGAGGAGAAGAGGCAGTTTACGAGAGACAGAGACGCTGCAAGTCTGGCCCTTCCGCTGTCGCTAAAAGTGACACTTCATCTGCTTCTCTGAGACATCCCATATAGAGCGGGTCTGCGATGGAGATGCGGCCGTTGCTGCAGTTTCGAGACATGTGGATTTTTTCCCCTTCTTTTTCCTGCCTTTCTTCCCTTGAATCAGACTCAGGCACTTGGCATGTGGCATGTGGTTCCGAGTCCATTGAACAAATTACTCGCATTCCTCTATAGTAGCAGTCTTACGGGCTCTTGACATGCATTGGGCAACGATGGGGCCATGAGCTGAGCTCTGACCTGCTCCTGGTTGGTCCAATGGCCCTGGCCAGCCATTCGATATACAGTATTATTATGCGACAGCTGAGCTGTTTGCGCTCTCCGCAGTATCAGATAGGAAGAGAGGCAAAATGATTACCCAGGCTCGCCATTATATGGAGCATTCTCAAAGTATAGCTGGAATTGAGAGATTTATAAGTTTGCGTGACTGTGATGCCCATCTCACAAAGAAGAGTAAGTGGAAAGAAGAATACGAAAGAAAAGAAAAGAACTTTGCCCTGACATAACGGTCGGTGACGACACACCCCATCTCCATCACATTTCATAATCACTGGCGTCCAAAAAGGAGAGATATCGTGCATATGTAGTCACGGCGACGCCCCTCTTGGATCCTCAGGGCGGAACACTAGAACTACATAGGCCTACTATTTTTGCGTTCTGGGCGTTTGGGCAGGGGTCTGCAAGTATAGATATCCGGGATAATTTTTTTTTCGACTCAAGGAAATATTGGATGGCGGTGTTGCGTACCATGCTATGCTCTTTGTTTCCCAACTATCGAAAAAGAGCTCAAGAAACGAGAAGAGCTATTCAGAGCTGATGCGGAGTAGCTACCTCGCAATGCGATCGATTACTACCCCTGGTCATTTTCTTGTTCTAAGGTTCTAAGTCAGCAGTAGTCCCATCAGATATGGCAAGGCGTATAATAAACTTGAGCGTAGGGGAAAGGCTTTGAACGGATGGACATAGATAGGCCCATGGATCCTTTTTCTTCTCCGCGTATTGAATAAAAAGAAGGAAAAAAGAAAAGCTTTTCAGATCGTCTCTGCATGCGGACTGCATGAAATGTGGCTGGTTGATCCGCAATTTCACAAGGGAATAAAGCAAAGAGGCTGGCGTGACGTCCAGATTGAGATGGCACAGTTGAAACGTTAGGCAGGCTCCATTGGGGCTAATCGCTCGCCTACAGTCGAGATCTGTCTAAGTTTGAGACCAGCACTGATTTAGGCGAGCGTGATGCCACAGGAACTCTATAGCACTGAGCTAGACGGTAAAGGGAGCCATGTGATGAGGTGAGATGGGATGCATGGCATGATCTGATAGAAGAAGAAAAAAGCTTTTCTCTGGCCGAGTCAGGTGCCTCATTTTCATCTTTGGATCAGTGCCTGAGGACAGGAATGCAAAAGGCGCTGCGTGCCTTGAAGTTTAGCGCCGACCTGTTAGTAGAGCAACTGGAGTCTCTAACGATTCCGTATCACGCTACCTTGGGACAATCGTGGATCTGTTTCTGCAGGCACTTTAAGCTAGCGGCTCCAATCGGCGATCAGGAGGTGGTTTTTGACTGGCTGTGGCTGGGCAGCGTGAAACTGGGACCGAGGCTGAAAGAGCCCGCGTGCTAAAGAGAGAGCCTCGACGTTGGAAGAGAAAGGAAGAGATTGAGAAGGGAGCCTTGAGGATCGGATGGTGGGGCCTGCGATAGGACAGGCGGGGTGATTGTAGAGAGAAGATAGAAGCGTAAAGAGAAGATCAACTTGAGATAGAGGCGTTGCTAATTTGCCTATTTCCCACTCCGTATAAAGTGCGTAGCACGGAGTAGAATTTATCCTAATCCTGCTGCTACTGGGTGGCTGTTTGCCCTGGCCAAGGACGTTTACCCCAATGCGGCTCTGATGCGCACCATCTCCAGCGCAGATGCGACCTCGGATTTTGCAGTACGAGAAAGCCATATTGCCTGCATGAAGCCGCTGCCTCTAATGACGCCACGCATACGAAGTCTCTGGAGACAGCTTTTGTGGCGATCGCGAGCTTCGTTCATGTTCCGCTCTTGGCGGTAGCGTTTAAATAGTCGCCTCGTCTCTCTCGGCCAAGCCGCGCCGGTTGAGTGGCAGGGAATTGCTCGCTCGCTAAAGTGGACAGAGGCATGGATGTGCACCAGATAGCGAGAAATAACCAAGGCAGAGTGCTAGCCAAGCTCTGTCCAGGATGCGCCCAGCACTCTCCGTATTTTCGTATCGCACCCATATTAACTCAGTATCTCTTCCTATATACTTCCCAAGCTCGAGGCGCCAAGAGAAAGCCAAGGGCCAAGAGCCGAGAGTCGGGAGCCGAGAGGTCAAGGTGCTGTTGGTGACGACTTCATTTCATCTCTTATCTCTGCGGCCACGCTGTTCATTGCTCTCCACATCGCCGTTGCAACACACCTGGCAACTGGTCTTTGATAGTGGCCCCCCTATTACTACCCGTGCACTTTGTACGGGGTATTTGCCCATTGTCGGTTCTCCCTGTGCTGCCACATGCACGCATGCCCCGATTTGCTTCGAGAATCCAGAACCGGCAAATCCCAAGATTGAAAACGGCGGGGGTTGGCGCCAGAAGCCGTAAGCCGAGCCGATTTAGCCACACAGCCACGCAACAGTTGCTTCTTGAAGGTTTGGATCTACGCAGGATGCTGGGGAAGCAGTTTTGGTGATTGGCGCAAGTTGTATGGATATTGCCTGTTGTCTCCCTTCAGCCACCTTTTTTCATTCAAAGTTACCTCGGCCAGTGACAGCAGTCAATTGAACTCTTTTGCAGGGACTCGAGATCTCGTCAACCACGGGAGATGAACTTGAAAAAAGACAGGGAAGAGTATATGTAGTTGCTATTATTAGCATGCAGGTTCGAGAAATGAAAGGTGCGGCTAATTCTTCGCCATGGCGGCTGGTGCCTGCAAGATGTAAGATCTGCTCCCCCCAAGGCGCCGAACAGCACGGTACAGCACACCCTCTCAGTAAAAAGCCCGCTGCAGAAAACCTCGTTCGACATTAATAGCCGCTGCAGCTTACCAGCGCTAGCGACGTTTTTGCACTTGAACCTTCGCTATCAAGTTACAGCGTGCCTCTACTGGCGTGCCACGGCACTTGAATCCGAATTGGCCAATCCTCTAATAGCACCGCATCCTCTGCTCCCCACTGTGCATTGATGGCGGGCTCTAGCAGCTTGGTCACCATCCCAGACCCGTCAAAAAGCTCAAGGTTTCAAACGAAAATGGGTCGCGCAAGCCCGCTGCGACGTCATCGATACGGCTGTAACCTCCCGTGCAATTTGGCCGAGATGCTCGCTTTTGGCCCTGCCTGCAGCCCGGCGGATACGGGGGCAGGAGGATTGCTCCGCACGGCAGCCATGCTACGTAACAGCCTTGCAAGTGGTGAATGAGCTGTAATAATGAATAATGCGGTTGTGGCTCGGGGCGTGTCTGGAGAGCCAAGGTAGGGGAGCTTCTCCTGGTCCTTCTCCTGACCATCTCGTCCAGGTCCCTTTTTTACTTTGGTTTTTGCCTCCTCCATATTACGACGACTCTCCAGTCTCGAGATAGTGCTGCGCTGCTACTATCGCCCATTGATTGGTGACGCGTGTCTGGCCTGATTGCTGATCTTCCTCAATCGCTCACACAGGCGGGCAGAAAAGCGCCTACCGTCCACTCGCTCGCTCTTACAGATTTGTCCCTGGTCGACGCTGCTGCTGGGCTAATTTTCTCCTGCTTGCCTCTGTTAAAATTGAAATCTTCGACTCGATCTTGCCTGAAAATTTCCATCTTGGGGCCGATCTCACGTTGTCGATTCCCCGGCGCTGGATCAGGCCTGCTCGACTTTACCCCGGGCGCCAGCATCCATCCACCAGCGCACACGTCAGCCACTGTTGCAATTGAGGGACGAACCTCCAACGCCTCTACACTGTAGCATCTGCTTTACCTTTTACTCTCTCTATATCACGGATTACCGCAATCATCACCAGGGGGTATCTGCGAATCACCAACGGTGGTGGACTTGACATTTTTGGCCCACGCAGCTGAACGATCGCGCCGCTAGGCGCAGCCCCTTCATTTTGCTGCGGCTGGGAAATCATTCGCTCAGATATCGATTGCAGCTATTCGGCCACCATTCGTTTGACCAACGTTCTCTATTCTAATCACCCCTAGGAAGCAAGCAAACAAAGAATCAAGCAGCAATTCTCTGCCAAGAACAAAGCATTTCGTCTAGCGTTTCTTGGCGTATATAAATTAAGACACTTTCATCTTCACCTCTGCCTCCACTTCCGCCTCGGACTTGGCAGCCATGGCTCCTACTTTTCTCTCTCTCAAAAGCCTGCGGCGTCAATCAAGGGCAAGCTTCCGAACCGAAGCTTCGACAGATACGTCTAGCGATGGTGCTTTGAGCCACGATACCCAGGATACCACACCTTCAAGCGGCTCGCTAACGCCACCATCCATGGATCATCAATCAGACCCTGCGCTTCACCTGCAGGTCAAGGACGGCAGCGCGACCACCCAGAACCGACCCATGCTGGCACCTGGCGGAAACTCTAGTCGATACAGCGTCTCGGGCATGTCTGGCCTTGGAGCTCCTTCGTCCAGCGGTAGGAGTAGCCTGCCTGTATCCAAATATGCCCCTCGTGTCCAAAATATTACAGAAAATGCTTGGGTATGTGGTGCAATTGCATAGTTTACCCCCCTTTTTCTTCATATAATTCCTCCAGCTATACTAGCCTTGCGTTAGTATAATCTGTTTACCAGAGCTGCTTCTTCTCCATGTGTTTGATATAAGCGTTGTGCCTTTGAAAACGCTAATTTGTTTGGAATAGGTGTATCAAAAAGTTCTTCTATTAAATGGCACGATTGGAGAGGCTATGCAGAATCACCTAGATGGCACCGTCATTATCAGTAGACTTGACGATACATTTCCACCAACCAGCTGGCCCGTGTGGGATTCTCACTTTAAAGCTCTTGTGTATCTACAACCTGGGCCCAACAAGATCCGCCTCGAGTTCTCTAGCCCCAAGCTCGCCAACAGCTCGTCCTCCAACCCTATCCATGTGTCGTATCTCACTCTTCACATGGTGCCTACTTTAAATGCTCCTCCACTGCAACTTGCCATACTGCTGGGCAAAGATTCTCCCGGAACATTCGACGCCACGCCATCGCGCGCTGAAATAGAAGGTAATGGGTTGGAAACTGCTGTCAAGAAATTTCGAATGGCAGCGTACCTCTGGCAGGCTTTCACTGCGGAGCAGATGTGGCGACATAAACTTGGGCGGCGAACGTTTCGATTTGAGGAGGAATGGACGTCTGGCACCGCCAACCACCGCGACAGGGAGAATGGGACTATGAGATCTGAAGCCCGTGTTCACATTATCCGGTCCGACAAGACAGTTGCGGAACTGCAAGATCTCAATAAGGCACAACAGTACGACAAGGCTACGGATAAGAATGCTCTCTTCAATATTGCTACTGAAGAGGTGAAGAAGCATCTGAATCCTCTTCCTGGACAGAAGCAGTACGTTGCAGTTCTCATACTCGATGCCCACTGGGACAAGGATGTCAAAACCATTCGGGCCCACGCCGCACTTGGCGGTGGTAGCGGTGAATTGCAACTGGGCATCTTCGGGTCACACTGCATGCATAGCTACCCTAGTTCTTTTGAAGAGGTAGTGCCAGCATTTACCGATTGCACGCCAACCGATACTGCCCATGTGGCTAACGACTGTAACGAAGCGGGGAGCTCCTGGGAGGCTGCAAACATTGGCATCGGCGCGCATCTTCACGAGGTGGGACACTTATTTGGATGTCCTCACCAGGAAGGAGGAGTCATGCTCAGAGACTATGTTGTTCTCAACCGAAGCTTTGTCTCTCGCGAGGCATACTCCACCAGGACCAAATCCAAGGGAGGATTGGCCCTACAGGCTGATGAGTGCGGCTGGCATCGCCTAGACTGTCTTCGGTTCCGAGCCCATCCCGCTTTCCGGCTGCCCAACGATGCTCCAATGAATCCCGATGAAAGCGTCCAGGCCTTTGCTATTGACGGAGGCAATGTTCTGGTTGTAGCACAAACTGGAATCTCTTTCATTGAAATTTTTGGAGAGGGAGATGACGTATGCCGTGCGTGGATCGAGTATATACCAGACAGCAACAATCCCATCCAGCGGCAAGTGACGTTGATTGATCAAGATCTGCGGGCTCGCTTACCTGATGCCAAGAAAAAGGGGCGCGTAAAGGTGTCCATAAAAACTCATGGCGGAGGATCTCTGGATATCGATGATTTTAAAGCGTTTGCATCAAAAGAATCGTCTGTGAAACTACCTGGTGGAAAAGTGGCTTATCGATGCAAGAGCCTCGGAGAGTCAAAGATGCAAGACAGCGAGCCCCAAGAGGCAATTTTTACTAGCGCTGTGAAGCCGGACAGAATAATGTCCCGTGTTATTGTATACCACGGCTCAGCGTTGGACGGACTGGAATTTATATACGATGATAATTCGACGCAGCTGTTTGGCAAGAGGGGAGGTAAAGAGGGAGGCGACACATTTGAATTTGGTGAGTTTACTTTTACGGCAGCCCAGCAAGAGGACCAGAATTCTCATGCTAACCGCATAAATTTGTGACAGATATACGGCGCGGAGAGTACCTTACTGGTTTTGTTGTGAGAGCTGGCTTTTGGATCGACGGCATCCAGCTCTTGACCAGTCTAGGCAGAAAATCGGCCATGTTTGGAAAAGCTCATGGTGGTTCTGCGTAAGCCTACTCCAACTCGTTTGATTTGGGCGAGAATATGCTAATATTATTGTCACAGGCACACACTGTTACCTCCTCGAGGCTATTCGATCTGCGGCGTTGCTGGCACATGTGGCGCATGGCTTGATGGCTTCTCGATCCTTATCAAGCATTAAGACCGCTCCTTTCTTAACGCAGTAAAGAAACATAATTCCGGCATTTTCAATCTCATTTATGGATTAATCGAGCATTTGGACCTAGCTTGCCTTGGGCGGTTTTTTGGGTTTTCATTCGCAGCACTTGGCAAACGCAAAACTAATTGATGATGGCGAGGATATCCTAGCAAAACTGGCACTTCTACACTGCCCAAAAAACAAGATATTCAGGAAGAGGCACAGATTTGATGATCAACCCGTGCCTGGAGTTTTTGGGTGACTTTTTTTTCTTCTTTTTTCTCTTTCCTTAAATTTGTTATATGTTTCTAGGATTGGGCCAAAGATATCCGCTGGAAAAACAAATCAGCACAAGTTGTGGGACGGCCTGAGTCAAGTAACAAAGGCGTGAGTGCGATGTTTTAGGAGTCTCAGCTGTGAAGCTGGGAGGGAAAAGTGTGTATATTGGTAGTCATTTATAGTATCAACCCATGTCTAATGGCAGACGTTTAATAGAGATTGAATCAAGACCAGAGTATGTGTATATTTGTTTGCCCATTGCATACATATTGCTGTAGAAGGAATTTGCAGATTCTTCCTCTAATTCAGTCTTGTCGGCGTTATATTATAAGCTGTCCAAGTTCTGTGAACCCCTTAATGTTCTGTCAGTTAAGCCAGGGCTGTCAAGGTGTAAGCTGAGACATCTAAAAGATGGTGAAAGTATATGTTAATCCAGCTACTCCGCACAATCTCATCCCTTCTGATCTGACTATAGGGTTCTGTTTTGTTTAGACGGCTTTAATCTAACCACATGTAAGCTTATATGGACCGTTTAACTGTAACATGTCGCTGCTGCATTTCAAATACTAGTACCGAAAGTCCAGCGTTAATGCATCTGCCTAATATTTGAATCACATGTGTGTCTCAAAAGGCATGAAGTAGAGTCTTGAAGACATTGGCCGTGACCATTTCCATGTGACACTACGGGCTCAGCTGTGTGTGAAGTGTGCGAAGCATCACGTGAACACCATATGCCGAGCCGAGTTGGAGAGAGGCTGAGCTGGGCGAGATGCGCTGCGAATCGCTCTTCTGCTTCAGCCCCGAAACAGGGCAAACATTAAAGAGCGATGACGGCATCCCCACCCAACCACTACGTAGTGCAGTGCTCTGCTGTCGGGAACATAAAGCTTGTAGCATGTCATCGTCATCTTACCCAACTGTCACCTTACTAAGGCTGTCCACTCGCCAAGCAGCCGGAGCTGTGCATCAGTCAGTCGCGTAGTGCGTGCATCACTGACATCAGACATTCTGACTACAGGTATCAGCTTGGTGCTGCCATCACAGGTACTACAGTAGGTGCTAAGGAGGTACAGACAAGATACGCGAAATAGTAACAGATATATACAATACCAGTCCCAAGAGCACTGTTACTTCCAGTATATACAGGCACATACAACACTGCGGTAACATGGTAGCTCGGCATTTGGCTGGCGAAAAGAAAGAGAGAGAAAAAGCCACAAGGTAGGTTGGTAGGCTGTGCATTGACGGCACAGCGCCACCCCAAGGGAAAAAGGCAGGTTAAGCTAAAATGTACCTCCCATGTCAAGTGTAATTCAAGCATCTCGTAGCGAGTAACAGCCCCTCGTGTCTTCTTTTTTTCTCTTCCTTGCTTCATTCTCAGACATCATCACCGCTGCCAGTATCTTCACCAAATACTCGCAATCACACGGCTGGGTGTCTTTTTGAAAAGGATTACCATTATTTCTTCCTTTCTTTCCTATCTCCACTTCTACCGAGTTTTTTAGCTCGCGTTTTTATATCTATCCGTCACGACTATTTCCGCATACTAGAACCGAGTCAACGACCGAAAAGCCTCTCTTGTTGAGCTTCGATCCGGACGCATACCGCAGCTATCAACCATGTCAAAACGAACCAGCGGCTCCAATGGCCCTACCTCGAGAGAGTTGTCGCCCCAGAACCAGCCAGGTACGATATTTTCCTAGCTGCGACCCCCGTAGCTGCGATGCATATATTTGTTGGGACAAAGGACAAATCAGATACTAATGGATCTCTCTCTCTTCTCTCTTTACAGCCATTGACAAGCAAAAGACGCTTCTCTCTGCAGACGTGGGCCACTTCTCGCTGGTGCGAGCCATGCACCTCGCAGATCTCATTACTCTTATGAATGGTGGGTTTCCCCTATCCCTTGTTCCTTTGGCGACTTTTGACTGGCGAGACGGACCAAGATGGGCTAACGATGCATGTGATTCTCGCATAGGCTTCTGCGGTGTCATGTCGATATTCACGTCCCTACGCTCCTGCCTGGAACCCGCGAAAAGAGACGATCACCTGTGGTGCGCGCTGACATTCTTGCCATTTGGCTTGTTCTTCGACTTTCTTGATGGCAGGGTGGCTCGATGGAGGAAGAAGAGCAGCTTGATGGGACAAGAGTTGGATTCCCTTGCTGACTTGGTACGTCGCTTCTTTACTACACCTGCTAACCCAGTGTCTATCACTGTCAGCTGAAGCCGAGAGAGATACTAACGTCTCATTTCTTGCAGATTACTTTCGGTGTCGCTCCCGCTATGGTCGCCTTTTCCATTGGCCTTCGAACTTCCGCCGATACTATTGGTCTCACCTTTTTTGTTCTGTGTGGATTGACCAGACTTGCCCGCTTCAACGTTACTGTCGCTGTTTTGCCCAAGGATGCCAGTGGCAAGAGCACATTCTTCGAGGGCACTCCGATTCCGACGTCACTGGGTTTGGACGCCCTCATGGCTTACTGGCTGCAGCAGGGCTGGATCTTGGAGAACGTCCCCTTTGGCACCGTGTTCACTGGTACATCACTCGAATTCCACCCCATCGTGCTCTTGTTCGTCATCCACGGCTGCATGATGACCAGCAAGACGATACGCATACCTAAGCCTTAAATCAGCAACGGGATTGGCCGTCGTGAGCTGTGGCTTTACTTTTTCATACTTGGTCTCACTGGATATTCGGTTGTGACATTATGGGGTTAGAGGGCTTATGGTCTTGTATGGTTATGATCAATGAGTTGGCGCATTACGAAATTGTTCAGACTTGTTCAGTTGGGTAATCATTTGGCGAGCGCCTCGCATAAAGATAAGCATTATACTTTAAGGGATGGGCTTTCCTTGTTTCTTTTTCTTTTCCATTAATCGATTCCCCGTGCGATTGAAGATTTGGACCAATTGGTAGTCTTGAGGAGAATATGGTCTACATGGCCCAGTAACAGAGATTATGATACCCCCCATATAATCTTCTGGTTTCTTGATGTTACCGTAGATGTTTTTGAGTGATTACATATGACGTTTGCCTACACTTGAATTGCGTTTATAATTGTTTTTAAAAGACTTAATTTTTTCTCGTATATAAAATTCTTCGTCATCCCTAAGCTGAGAGTAGACTCGCTTTAGAGCTACCTAGTGAGATTTGCCAACATACAAAAGACCCTTTGAAGATGGCAATTGCGTGACGAGCGGGAAAGAAGAAAGGGGAGGGAAACCGAAGAATGACGAGAAAAAACTAAATTCAGGTACGACGGAGGAATAAACCGAGCCAGTAAAAAAACGCCGTGAAAAAAGCCCTTTGTACATATAAAACATCTTCTTCCCTCCCCTTTCTCCAAACCGAAGATCGATCCCCGCCGCCCTTTTTTTTTCCTTCTTTCCGTTCTGTGGCGAGGGGGTTTTCCCTGCTGCTGAGCAAGAAAAGAGGAAAATGGCATTGGTATGATTGCCTTTTCTAATTTTTCCAACATGTTGCTTTACCAGCTGCCACCCCTGCTGAAGCCGCCGCGTCCTCTGCCGCCGCCAGCACCGCCCCTGGAGAAGCCACCACCACCACGAGGGCCTCCACGACCACCGCCGCGAGAGAAGCCACCGCTTCCACCACGGCCGCCACGGCCGCCGAAACCACCAGCACCTCCTCGTCCACCGCGGGAGAAGCCTCCACGGCCGCCGCCGCGAGGACCGCCGCGGGACGCACCGCCAGCACGCTTAGGCTTGGGAGCACCGGGCGGGGGCTTGGGCTTGGGCAGGAACTTTTCGAGGGGCAGCGTCTTCTCCGGGGCGATGTAGAACTTGTCGCCCTCCTTGAAGGAGGTGGCCTGGATGCCCTCGGAGGGCTTGATGGTGAAGAAGACCTGGTTGATGGGGCCGAGGACCTCGTCGACCTTGCCGACGGCGGTCTTGTTCTCGAGGAAGATTTGGGCGTTGAAGTGGGGGACTTTGGGGTTGATGGATTCGCAGACCATTTCGCCCTCGCAGGCGTGGATGAATTTGCCCATTTCTGTGTGGGTTTGTTTGGTCAGCATTTCTCATTTATATTGCGTATCTCCTTTTCAGAAGAAATTTCCTTCATTGCTCTTTCTCTTCTTCTTTTTGGGATTGCTGCTTTTTTGTTCTTTTTTGAGGTGTTGTTTTTTGTAGTGCTCCAATTCTAACCCTGGTAGAAGGGCTACAGAATTGGAGCAGTCGCAATATCTTCTTCCGCCCCAATTGAAGGAACAAAAAACAACAAGAAAAAGAAAAGAGAAAATTCCAAAAGAAAGCAATCAAGCCATACCTTGAACCTGCGCAGGGGGGCCCATATCTCTCTGCTGGAAACCTCCTCCACGTCCACCTCGGAAGCCACCAGCTCCTCCACGACCACCACCTCGAGATCCTCCTCGGAAGGACATGTTTGCGAACTTTTTATGTATTAATTAATTTTTGATCTTTCTTTTTTTATCGGTCGGCGAATGAGGGACTGAAAAGAAAAAATAATGCGCAGGTCGGAAGGGAGGCCAATTGTCGTTTGGAGTGACGCTCGTCCGTTTTCCTCTCTCTCTCTTCGTCGTAGAACTTTTTTTTTTTCTTCGTTGAAATTTTCCGAAGCCAGGCTTTGGGCGAAGAAGCTTGTTCGATTGGGGGCGTGTGATTGGGTGGTGCGGAATAATGTTTGAGCGGGTTTTTTGCGGCGTGGGGCTAGGATACATTGGTACATGAACGTGCAGCTTTGCGAATTGCTCCATTTTTTATGGTACATCTTGGCCGCATTTATTGTCTGGCATTCATTACACTGGGAGTCAAATTCATGTAAAACCGATAGAAAATATAATCTCATTTCATTTTCGCTCAGACATATTTCGTTCCATCAAATATCAGAAAAAAAAAAAAACAAGTGCTAGCTAGACCACGCGTGGTGAGCTACGGATATACCTAACGAGTGATAAAGAGTGATGCCGTCCAAAAAAACATAAAGCCAAGACAAGAACCAAACTGCATCAACATCCATCACAAGTTCATAGACGAAATGGAAAAACATAAAACGCCCACATCTCACGCAACATTGTTGCTTTGTTTCCGCCGTACCTCCGTTTCACAAATTCAGCATCCAAAGTACTCGTACAAAACATAACTCAAAAAGGAAATGGTATCCAAATAGTGACGTGTACCCATTTTTGTTCTTTGGACGGATAAAAAAAAAAAAAGAGTTGAACCAGACGAAAATCAAATAGACTTTCACTTTTCATCTCATGGGAAGCTGCCTGGCATTGGTAGGCTTGATACCGACACATCGTTTGCTGCTCGGACCACAGGATTGCCAGCGGCTGGCACTGCACCATCTCCCTGGCCAGGAAGAACTTGTAAACCACCAGCGTCTGTCTGAGCTTCAGACCTAGGGATTGTATTCGGGTTGACAGTGGTACTGTTGACATGTCCATCTCCAGCGCCTCCAACATTGGTATAGTGGCCACCGTTGATCTCTTGCATCTCAACACCTCCTACTGCACCATTAACCGTAGGAGCATCATATGTTCCTCCTGCAGCCTGGCGGTCAGGGCTCAGAGATTTTTCGCCGTGATAACCATTGGGCATTACTGGCTGACGAGTGCCAGGAATAAAAGCTGGTGCTCCGTAGACAGTTCGTTGGTTGCCTTGGCCCTGACCCAGTGGCTCGCTCGTATAAGGGTTGACGCCGTCGACTTGAGCCTCATGGTCGGCAATGACTGCCTGTGCGTGCATTTCGTTCATATGGGTCTCGCCTCTCTGACCGTAATCGGGATGGTTTTCATCGTAATGCGTATGATATTCCGGGGAAAAGGCAGTCGTGGCCGTTCCTGGTATGGCGGTTGCGGCAGCAATTACCTGGGGATTCGGCGAAGCTTCCTGGCTGGACCCGGCACTAGATGGAGAGTGAGGCACCTGTAAGCCTCGTTGGGCATTGACTTGGAGATCAGATGGGAACCGCCCACCTGGTTGGGGTCGCCGCGATTCTGATCGGGGTTCTGCGATGACATCCTGCTCAGTTGCTTGGAAGGGCGGCTCATCTTCCTCATCAAGCCCATCGCTGCTGGCTGATCGATGTGACGACTGGCTGGTACTTCTTCGCGAATGAGATCGTACAAATGCTATTCTTTCTTCCGACGATGTCTCCGTCAGGGCCTTTATGTCGTCGTACCAGGCCATCATCGTATCATGGCTCTCGGCTCGGAATACCCAGGTATGCCCACGGTGCATGGATCCGGTTTGTCGGCCCTTGAGAAGGAATTTGTTCGACGGCCCTCCTTCGTTTGAGCGGGATCCTAGTTTCTGCTCCGGCAGGTAGAGGGACATGATGGGAGCTTGCGCTTTGTCCGCCGACTTGAATTCGTGCAAATGTGTTGTTGAAAGTACATACCTAACATCAGAAACGTATTAGAGCCAATGCTTAGACATTACTTGCATGAGCGCATAAAAACTCAAACTTACCATCCGGCTGTATAACTCTTCAAGTATTTGCTCTTGCGCTCTAATAGTCCGGCGCGGATTTCTTGCGCAGAGAAATGGTCCTGTCCAGGATAATGAATCTGTTCAACAGAGCGCAAAGGGATATTAGGGTTAACCACTCGGTTATCGTTGGAAACGAAATGCTCCCATTCTTGATCTTTGGGCATGGAAATTGGTCCATCGCGCAGCTCCCCGACAATGTCGAGAGCATTTTCTGCTTCGCGCTTGAGGATACCGGCGTAGGCATTGTATGCTTTTTGAATCTCACCCACAATGATGGATTCTAGCTCGCGACCAGAACCCTCGAGGTTGAGATAGGCCTGATGCAAATAGTTTTCTTCTTCGATTTGGCGTTCAATCTGGCGATCGACACCCAGTCTAAGGAGATAAGGATCCTGCTTGCCAGTCGTGTTGGAAGAATCCATCTCGTTCTTTCCCAGTACTTCGGACAGAGCCTTGACTGCCCTGCCAGTAGCCTCTTTCTCTTTCTCAACATTGTTCTTAAAGTCGCCAGCTAGGTGCTTGATTTCCTTAATCTTTTGCTGTAGATCACTCCTCAAGCCGGTAAGAGCCAAGATGACATCTTCTTCAATCTCCTTGGCCTTTGTAGCCTCTTGGAGGGCCGACTTATTGTAGTTGCGAATGATTTGGAGGGCATCGTCGATTCCGGCGGTTTGGAGAAATGAAGCGGGGGTCGCTATATTGTTGGAGACGCTGGAGAGTTTGGAGATTGACTTTGCCTTTTGCTCGTAGTGGGATTGAATTTCGCGGTAATACGCAATGAGATCTTTCAAGACTTTCCTCCATGCTATTGGCGTCGCATGACATTAGCGTCAGATGACACACGCTGCTTACATCGTAGCAATGGCAATGCGCCAAGGCCCAATGCAAGGTATGAGAGGAGGGGAGGGGATGGGAATTAACGTACTCTGAAATCTGGCTGCAAGCACATCGGTAGGATTGCCAGTTGTCGGCACCGGGCAGTAGAATGCGCTATGAAGCTCGTCGGCGTCCGCAGTTTGCAGCATAAGGCTCTTGACGCTGCCCGCTCGTGCGCTGCGCCGGCTGCTGGATCGTACCATGCTGCCATTGTTGCTCCGTCGCAGCGAGGCCTTCTTCTTCAGGGTATTGCCCCTCTGTGGAACACCGCGATCATCGCCAGGTGCGTAGCTGTTGACCGAGTTGGAGCGCTGCATGGCAGCAGTTCCAATGGCGGCCGGCCCTGCGCCAGACGCTGACATGACGGGAGAATCGTGGCCGCGGCGATTGTCGAGGATCGAGCTGCCGCGCTGGCTGGCGTCCCACTCCTCGGTGAAGCGGCCAGGAATGGGGCTCTGTCGTCTGTGAGGCGATGAAGTATTCGAGCGTCTGCCGGCGTCGAGGTATGTGGGCTGCTGCTGGTAGGACAGTGGTCGTCGTGATTTCTGGGAATAGGGCGAGCTGGTCAGGTGGCGCTGCGATTGCGAGTGCAGCGGCTGTTGGTATGAATTGAGTACGGGAGGCGAATTTAGATCGACGGGATGAGGTGTCAATCCCTGAGTCTGAGATGGGAGATCCATGACGATGGAGGAGGAGAGGAGGAGAGAAGAGAAGAGCTGAGCTGAGCTTAGTAGAGCAGAGCAAAAGCAGAGCAAAAAAAATCAGGGTAAGAAAGCAACAGCTAAAAGAAGAAAAAGTCAAGCAAGCCAAATAATTATAGTTTGCTCCTAATATGGATGTGAAGCCAAGCTCGCGCCTGGCCAAGGTTTCGCCTCGCACAACCTCGCACGCTCCTTTTTAGCGAGTGACGACAGACCTGGGCGGACGATCACAGAGGCACCCAAAGATGGCGTTTCTGGGTGGTGGGGAGGGGAAATAGATCAGAGACACTCTAACGTCAACTGCTGCGGTTGACGCAATGACGAGCTGCTAAAAAAGGCGCTTCTGGGTCCCAGCAGCGGGCAGCGCCACAATGAAACAGAGAGAGAAGATGGATGAGCTGATGCAAGGTACTGCTGTGTTTCTTTTTGTTTCTCGTTTCTTTCTGTGCAATTGCAAATCTTGGGTGCTGCTGAGCCACAGGCCACGAAACAAACCAGTGCGTGTCCTCGTCCCAGGCTGTGCAACGAATGTAAGTGGCAGGTGTATAAGAAAGAGTGTAAGAGGCCTAAGCGCTGCGTAAAAACGGGCAAAGGGTGAGATGACTCGGGAGCCGATCAAAATAGCACATACTTATGTAGCTCTTTGCGCCTGGCTGGACACAACTTGTGGCAACAGCGTGCATGATGTCTTTTTCAATTACCGGAATCGCCGTATCGAGGCACCTGCTACTTGCATGCCTCGCCCCGCACATCGTCGCATGTACCCGTATCTAACTTCGTGAACCAAGCCAAAGCCGCTCTTTTGCAGAGGTGGAATCTGATTTGCGCGCAGCGGAAGAGAAAAAAGAGGGGGCGCTAGCGCAGGAACCTGGTCGATACCTGGTCTCGCTGTAGTGCTTGCATTGGCGACGAGGGTCACTGGCAAGTAGAGCTAGGCACGAGGTGCAGCACGCTGAAACTGCATGACAGCGACGTGACAGGCAGGCCAAGCTGCAGCCGCTGCGGGAGATGAGGATCCAGCATATGCATGAGAATCGCTGAATACAACCACCCTGAACTGAAGCTACTAATCCATCAAGGTACGGCGCATCGCTAGCACTCTGTCAGCAGTGTAATTCTTGTTAATCCTCTTCACTGCCTGTACAGTAATCAGTCCCCCTTACGGAGCGTCCCGGTCCAAGGGGCTCAGCTACCCCCGCGTCTCACTCTCTCCTCTCGTTATCGCCGTCATGTGCCTCTGCTGCCTCTATCTGTCTACATATTCCTCTTCCCCTCTTCCCCTCTTCCCCTAATAGCTCCTAAATATAATAGCTGAACTCCATACAGGCGCTACTGTCCCCTAACATGGGCCAGATCGGTGGGAGGAGCTCCAATGCCGCTCTCGCCAATGCACCAACCCGCGGACATCATTATTGTCGCTTACAGGGCAGTCCCTTGATCGCATCTCGAGTGGGCTCCAGCACTTTTTAGCTTCTGCCAAACTGAACATCAACTCAAACTCTGCCTTTTTCAGCTGCTTTCGTCCAGGCCTGGCTGCCTCTCTGCACCCGCTAAATCGACAAATGACGTATTAGTTCGGTCCCCAAGTCCCCAGCCCAAGCCACGCCCCACCACCCAGACTGTCTCTCTCTCCACTCCAAAGATTCCTAAATGTCGACGTCTCTGCTGTGAGTGGCTCTTTTTTTGGCCATCGTTCTTTGGAATTGGGAAAAAGCATGGAATCCTGGTGTATATTCCCATTTCCCCGCACCGCACGAGGTTGTGGTAGCATCCATTGAACAAACGTGCAGGTTTTTGCTGCATTAGCACCACCCAATTGCTCATTCTGATGAGTCCATTGTAGTCTTTATCGGCTGCTCGGCGGCAGATCAAATGGCCACTCTGACGTTGTATAAGAAAACAATAAAGGGGCAATTCCAGGACTTGTAATTGTGAAGGTATTCTTTAGGGTGACAAGATATTAGCCACTATCGGGAAAGGATAATTTTTTCAATGCTACTACTAGCAAGTGCCTTAGGAACTCGGACGACTCATCGGATGATCGGCTTCCGAACGGGTCAAGCCCAATCCCGAATTACGCCTCTATTTTACGATTACTTAAGACAGTGCTCAAAATAGGAAGCATGAGCAGAGCGCCAAACATCACTTGCGGTACGCCAATACTGGAAAAACAAAATATTATATTCGCCCAAAGTAACAAAATGCAACAAAATGCCCCGTTGCCTGTTTGCCTCGTGCCCCAGGCATTATACCTAATAGTAAGACATCGTTATGTAAGTGCATATGTACAACAAAGACAAGTAAAAGCCTGATCGATAACACCGTCTTGTCTATGCTGCGAGGTATTCCCATTTACTCATGTTTCTCGTGTCAAACAATTGGCCGGCCTGTCGCTGATCAAGTTCGAGAGCTGAAACCCCGTGTTACTCTGCACATATACTCCCAAAACTCCGGAAAGCCATTGGCGACGTGTTTCCGAGATGCGAATCCACACCTTCGTCGGCATCTGTGAGCTCTAGCTCTACTTGTTGAGGCTCATTTCCAAACGACCGAGTAAGAAAAAAGCAAATAAACAAACAAACAGATAAATGAACAAATAAGCAAGTAAACAACCAGACAAGACAAGAAAATAGAAGAAAGGAGAAAAATCGGGAGAAAAAGCACCTCATTAAAGGCAAAAACTGAGCAACGAATGCAACATGGCATATCTTCGGCATAAATGCCCGTCAGGTTCCCTTAATTTATACGGTCCCAGCCAGATGTTCATCCGAAGACGTTTCTGCCATCCTCACTTTGCCATGTCGTCTAGGGGGTGGTGCCTTTGGCGGTACCTTTTTTGACGTAACGCTGCTGATATGTACTGTAGCGGAATGCTTAATTGCCGCCGCTGAATGCTTAAAGGGAATACCATGTCTGTGCTTGGGTACCGCCGGTACAGGCTTCTTAGTTTGGCTTGCGCCATCGTGTTCGAATGGTTCGGCGGCTGGCTTCATGTCGTTTCGGCTCGGCGTCTGCACGCCTGGCTTCTCCATGACTTCGGCCACATCAGTGACGCTAACACTGCTGGATGAATGCCTTGGAGATAGACTCATGCCCAGGAGCTTTCGAGCAACCTCTGCCTGTCCTGACGCTTCGGAATCTACGTCCTCCTCCTCCACAAGCCATTTGACTTTGGATACTCGATCCACCAATCGTAGAGTTGTCGGATCAGCAGGGGCAAAGTGGGCGTTGTGTGAGCCTCTCAGGATTTTAAGTAAGCGTTGAACTTCCTCTTTCTTGTAGTGGGGTGGCTGATTCATCTGGGTATGCGCCAACAAGGGGTATAAAATTCGCAAGTATGTATGCCGAAGAGACATTCTTTCGTCAGGAAGATCCATCAAATTTCGAATGATGACGTCCAATAACACTCGTAAGTCGTTGGTATAAAAGTATTCATATGTCGCTTTAGTAGTGAATAGAAGATATAGAAGCTTAAGGATCAACAGCTGCAGAGACGTTTCGGTCTCTCGATTCAGAAGAAGAATGATATTCTCTCCAAATGTTCGGAATAATGGCCCATGGAGGCTCAAGCACTTGACAATACGGTTTGTCAGCGGCTCGGGGGCCCCTCCGGGAACCGTAACGGTGTCTGTGGACGCAAGCATATACTGTTCATTCAAGACAAGCTATCTTCATTGTCAGCACGCCTGAAGATAAAATGACGGCGGGATGGTTGGCCCAATGTAGAAATAGAAAACGCTTACCAATACTCTGATGGTTGGGTAATGGTATGGATCATTCACATCACTAGACACGCCCTCGATTAGACCAAACAGAAAGTGAATAAAGTCATCGTCGACCAGCGCCAAGTCTTCCGGTGTTAGCCGCTCCACACGCGACATCTCATACATGAGCTGCAGCAGAAAGCGATGGAGTCGCGGATCGCCATCCTTCTCCTGCCTGATCAACTCTAGAAGCCGGGGGAAACAGGCCTCCTGGATCATGTGTGGAAATGTCGTCTCGTCCTTGTGGCCATCCAATAGGAGCAGAGAGACTATCGCGTGTAGAGGCCCGGTCTCATCCTCCTGCAGCAGGCTGTAGATGAGCTGTTTACGGACGTAGTCTTTGTGCTTTCGGAAGATGTCGCTGTTCAATAGGATCTGCGCGCACATGACGACCTCCTCCTGCGACTGAGGCTGCTGGTCGCGCAGCTGGGTCGTCAGGCTCAGCCAGGAACGGAGGGCATCGTCAATGGATTCGTGGCTTTCGCAGTGTTCCGAGACGCACTTGTCGAGTTCTAGAGAGCAAAGCAAAACGATGGCACACGGTTAGTGTCTTTTCTTTTGACCCGTCCTGGCTCGTCATTTGGCCATTTCAACAAAATCAACTTACCAGTCCACAGCTCATCCTCTTCCTCTACAGAGAGAGGAGAGGGCACCATCTCTTCGGTATCCGCCATGGCTGCCAGGTCCCGCAGCTCGTGGCTGCGACTGCATCTGGGCCCTTTGCGCAGACGGGGTTGCGGTTGGCGAAAAGGCTGACCAAGACGCTGCAAGAGTCAGAAATCACACAGCAGCCCAGGATTCCGAAGAATGGCAGGTCGGGAAAAGCAAACGCGCGCCCGTCGCCCAAAGCCCACGACCCAGAAGGGGCTCCTGATTTTGACCAGGTGTGTCTTGCTCGGGATGCGAGCGGAATGAAGGCCCCAGTTGAATGTGTGGGGTAGCGAGTGAGGAAAAGAAGGTGATGCTTCGGGATTGATTTGACTGACTTAGCTGATGTCACCCAACAGACGTAGCGCATGCACGGTGGCGCTGAAAAGAAAAAATTTCGAGGCTATGGCCACTAACGTTGCGCGCTGCTAAATTAATGGCCGGGGGCTCCCGTTGGCTATCTGCAGGGAACGCGCCCGTTTAAATAGGCATATATGCAAGCACAATGACGGCAGTTGGACAGTATATCTTACGATGAGACTGTTCAACTTGACTGATGGCCGTCTTTTTCATGCGCAACTTCAAATAATATCCACGCGCCCATTACTCTAACTAGTTCTTTTATTTATATCTTTATATAGGTCTTTATTTAAAGCACAAACAGGTCCCTCCTGTTTGGTCATCATTTCCGCAGAGGCTCCATCCCTTGTCACAAGCACAGATAAGACAGAATGGTCGAGCCCCTGGGCATTGCTCATAAGGAGACGACCACTTACAACTAAGGAAATATGGTGTTCATTTGTAAGAACCCACTGTTGAGGCTATCTGGTTTTATCCATATTTTATCGTATCTACTATTTTACCTGCAATATGTGCATTTGTAATATCAGGGGGGTATTATCTATCATGAAACCAGCATTCTACCGGCTTCCTTTTCCTTTTCTCTTTCTCTTCCTTTTGCATATGCACGGCTCCCCACGCCAGACGCCAAATTGCCCATCCCATCCCAATCAGGCTTGCCGGATAAATTACCCAAGATGCCAAACCAAAGAGATCATGCTATGAACTCTTCTTTTTCTTCTTACTTTCGTCAACTTCTTCGTAAATCTTCACCTTGTCTGCATATTCTCCAATCTTGCTGGCGACGTAGTCTGTGATGGTCTCGCCCTTGCCTGCTGCGACTCTCAAGATCAACTCGTTTAGGGTCTGTCTTCCCAGGATGTCAACGTGATCAGCAGTATTGGGGCCACCTCGCGGGCTAAATCGATCAGGCTCGTGAGGCATCTCTACCACGGTAATCTGGGCTCCGGCAGGATTATACCGTTTCATATGCCAGCCACGATTACACATGTATCCGGTGCTCAAGAGATTAACAGTTCCATCTCCCTCGCCCAGAATAACACCGTGGTCAACCGTTCCTTCGGTGTAGCCAGTATCAATGGTGATGTTTAGATTAGTCATAGTCGGCTGATCAGGTGCTCGGTAATAATAGGATCGCTCTGTAGGTTTTCCAACGCCATAGAAACAGTATATCTTCAGATTTGGTGCTCGTGGAAGTCTAGTCTCAAGTGGGTTGATCCATTTTCTAGGGTCCTTCTCGTTTGCCTCAACCTCTGCGGTGGTGTGGGCAACTCCGTGGGAATAGGTGCGCTTGATCTGGTCTGTGTACCAATCCTCGGTCGTATTGAAAAGATAGCTCATAGAATCCTGAACAGTAAAGTTTCGATCTGGAGTCGTCCAGTTTGAGCCGACTCGGAAATTAAGGAAAGATCCGTAAGAGAGTTCTTGTTCGGGCGGGTCATCTGGTGCTCCGTCGTTCAGATCTCCCCAAATGGCGTCGCCTCCGAGAGGCAGCATCGAAGAGATGCCCGGCATGGCTCTGAAAAGTTCTGCTCTTTCATCTTTGCTTAAAAACTTTTCCAGGCCATAAATTGCCAGCGCGTTTAGCTGCGCCGTGTCGCGCATCTCTCCGGACAGCACGGCCGTCAGACCCTTTACTGCACCTAGCATGCAGCCGCTGATATTGATCCAAGAGTCGACGTGACGGTCCACCCAGTCTCCTCCGCCCCGGCCGCCCTGGTCCGATTCAACCCAGTGGAAAAAGTAAAACATGACTTGGCTTCCCATGCTGTGCGAGGCAAGAACGACTTTTCGCCCTTCAAACTCGACTGCGGCTTCGATATATGCCTTTAACCTGGAGAAGTACTGGTCTCTAACTTCGAGATTGGGATATGACAATCTCCAATCATACGCGGCTGTGAATGAGTTTGTGGGATCGTATCCTATGGTGGCCAAGTTTTCGAAGATTTTGCTCCATATCCAATAACCTGTGATGAAGAAATCGGTTGCGTCAAACCCTTGCGCTGCACGTAGCTTCACCAAAGGCGGATCAAGCCCAGTTCGCTTATCTAGCATGATGTGCTTCTTCCAAACTTCCTTGTCAAGAACCAATGCCTTCATCATTGTCCAACTTCCCCATAGCCTCTTTCGGAAATAGGGTCTCGAGATATTAGCAGTCCCCCAGGACTCGAGGCCTGTTGAGATGACACCAGGTATCATGATCATGGGATGATAGGCTTCCAGGCCCTCAGCTCGAGCCTTTAGACCTACAGCGAAAGCATCATAGGATACAATATCGCGCTCTCCTTGTGCAAGATCTCGCATATCTTTGATCAATCCGGCGGGTATAACTTCGAGCAAACTATCCATGGTGAGATCCGTAAGTTCGGGGAGGTCTATCAAGTCATTTGTCTTCGCAAAGAACCCCGCTGCAAGGAGACCACATAGGCCGCCCAGCAAGAAGATGAAGGTATTGCGACGCTTGCGCGCCTTGGGCCCCCGTTCAATGACATGGACGTGAGATGTTGGCTGGATCGGCGGAGAGTCTTCTTTGGAGTCGTCGGCGGTTTCGGCTGGCCTGGTCTCTGGCGGGATGCGCCGTCGAAGAGTTGTGGCCATGATCGAGGCCCGAGAGACAAGCCGCAAGCACCAAGATCCAAGCTATGCGGCAAGATACAAGGGAGCGGCGCAGATGCAATTATATCCTGTCAACCAGGGGAGAGAAAGGACGAAGCCGCGCAGATTTAAAACAAAACAGATGAGACCGTTTTAGATAGGTTCAGGTCCAGAATTCATGTGGTGGCTGACTGACGTCAACGCTCCCAGTGTTCCGCAGCAATCAATCCAGCAGCACGGGAAGGGATCCGCTATTAGTGGCTGCCAGCGCTGTGAAAGAGCCGCTAAAGTGACCTCGACAGCGCCTAAAGGGCTCAAGGCACTTGCTCTCTCGTCTATAGAAGAGAGAGAAAGAGAGGCATGTTCAGGATTTGTGAGCTAATAAAGTAAATAAATGGCAATAAATAAACTAAATGGTTAGACGCAATATCAGCGCCCCAAACCGACCCCGGGGCATTGCAACAGCCCGTCCCATTGGCTGCGGCGTGTTGCTGAAGCCCGGTTTCAAGCATTAACTTTGCTCCCCTCTGGCGCTGTGGCCCGATCTGAGAATCTAACTTGGCAGCTTAGCATGTGATTGACACAACGCAGTCGCATGACGATCCACCCGAGATTTGGGTCTTTAGTCAGACTAAAACGCTGCACCAAAAGTGCCTGTCAGCCCAGCAGCGCCTTTTTCCTGTTCTGGGCGATCTGTAAGGATTCTCTGTCTTTAACTCTTTTCGCCCGATGCTGACCGGGCTGCCTGGTTGGCTGCCACCTTGGCTATTCATTCGTATTGTCGACTCATCAGTCGACGGTTGAGTCATTCTTCGGAGAGGGGAAGAATTTGGGGGAGAGAAAATTAGACATAAAAGCCAGAGCATAGGAAGCTACTGGCATACAGACCGCTTTTAAGCCAGATTTCAGATTTCATCGCAAACCACCAGAATTGGCCAGGTATCATGGCCGTCTCATCGGGCAAACAGCTGCCCGCCGACCTGGAGTATGTGCAGTATGAGCACCGGCTTGAAGGCCAGTATCTCCCAGCCATCCGGTCGCTCATCTCAAAAGACTTGAGTGAGCCATACAGCATCTACGTCTACCGGTACTTCCTCTACCAGTGGTCTCATCTCTGCTTCATGGTAAGTTGCTTCTAGGAAGTCTCGTCCACACACAAAAGCTGATCAAGTATGCATCCAGGCCCTGGATCCTGAAGACGATTCACTCATCGGCGTCATCATCTGCAAGCTTGAGGTTCATTCATCACACTCACCCCCAACCCGTCGAGGGTACATTGCCATGCTGGCTGTGGCCTCACATTTCCGCGGGCGAGGAGTTGCTACCGCCCTGGTAAAAAAGGCAATCGAGGCCATGGTAAACCGCAATGCAGATGAGATTGTGCTGGAGACGGAGGAGACGAATACGCCTGCCATGAGGCTGTACGAACAGCTTGGCTTCATACGATCGAAGAAGCTGCATCGATACTATCTCAACGGTAACAGTGCCTATCGATTAGTCCTCCTATTGAAAGCCGTGGACCCAGATCGAAGCCCCATCTACGATGAGCATCAAATCACATAGCGTGGGCTTGAGGAGCTATCATTGTGTCGAGGTCTGTCGAGCCGCCGGCAGCAAATAGAGGAGGTATATCGAGCTGTTATAGAGATGCGGCATATGGGACGGCGTGATATGGTATAGTGTGTGGTTTATGGCGGAGCATCACTCAAAACTGGCGTTTTCTAGCATTTACGATATCTATTTATCTTGTAGCATACTGTATGTTTTCCCAATAATATTGACAGTTATTGACGGCCATCTTCTGTTGGTTATGTCTGTGCATGCATGGCATATTCTGGCAATTTTTTTTTAGCTAGCATACGACTTGCGCCGATATATATCAGATTGTTGCTATATTCAGGTTCGGCGCGGAAACACATCAGTAGAGCTGTAAATAGTGGCCCTGACACCCCAGGCATTACCACGAGAGATGCCAATATATGTGAATGCATCTATATTTTACAGGGTTGATTAAATTAGCCTTGGGTACTAGGTGTTATATAGCAGAGAACTTGCCTGGCTTATAATAGATTGGACGGCCTCTAGATTCGACCAGTCTTAGCTCCCGGAGCTTTTGCAAGACGCGCCCAACATCGGCCTTGTCCCTAAAGTCTGCTGTGTATACGCATAGAAGACGGTCCCTGCGAGGATCTTCCAATGGTGATCGCGGCGCAACCTTGGAAGCGATCCCAAGCTCGTTGTTGGCAGTGGCTTTTGCAACAATCTCCCACATTTCGTTTACCTCCGAGGCAGGACAGAAGAGCAGCCACTAGGAAGATTGCATAGTTAGTATGGTCATACTATAAATGAGTTCACATATCAAGGTTGGCCGTACCTTGCCTGTTCGAACCTTGGCGAGATGGGCCAAGTTCAGAATGTCATCGGTGGCCTGCCTTTGCTCTTTTCTAATCTCCATTTCCACAGCGGCCTTTGTTTTTCCCGATCTCTGCATTCCTTCGATGAATTTGCTGACCAAATGAAGCCTCTCTAGGCCTCCTTGAGCGACTATCGCTGTTTTACTGCCCTCTTCCTCTGGTGCCTCATCCTCGTTGCCTTTGGAGAACTGACTCTGGCTTTCCAGCCTGTGCACCCTCGGGATGTAGGGATTGCAAACAAAGATCCATGGTACCTGTGGCGTCTGATCAGTTGTTGCCGGAGGCAGACGTGAAAGGAAGTGGTCTATTGTCTCTGTGAGTTGCCAGGCGTAGGAAATTCCGGAATAAGGGTTGTGTAAGTGAGAAGCCTCGTCAATTAAATCTACCTGTCGTAGAGGCCGGCCTGGATGCACCTGCTGCTGCTCCGCCCATTCATCCACGTCGAAGTCGGCTACCCGTTGTAAGAGATTTGATGTGGTTTCATCATCGCCTAGCCCTGTGGTCAGAATATCCATATGTTGTTCGTTTCGGTTGAAGCGGGTGAAAGGTGATGAAAGTACAAGATACCAACCATAAAAATCGGACTCATCAGTGTCCATGGCGGCGTTGAGCTACCTGCGCCGTAATTTAGCTGACACCCGGCACCGCCGCCACAGCAATTGATATACTAGGCGTAGCTAATCCTGTAGTACAAAAATACTGGAGCTGGCGCGAGAAAATGGCTGAGCCGGATCGCGTTTTCAGCGTGTGCGTGTCGCCCAGAGTAGAGCGCCCAAGGTACAGATACCACCTTTTAGATGGCTGGCAAAGCTGTCAAAGCTCAAAGTACGGTATCAAGATGATTGCAGCGTTTATTCTTAGGCCAGCTCAAATAGAAAAACAAGTAACCAAGGCAAAGAACCGCTGGGGAAGAAGGGACGAAAGATGAAAACCTTGACGCGGGGATCGTTTGCTATATGTGATATTGTAATCCATCCATCCATGCTAAACGCTCGCTGATGGTTTACAACGAGCTCCCCTGCCACCTCAGTCCCCAGTTAATGCTGCGCGGGCTGGCGGGAAGCCATCCGATAAGCTCCACTGCACGCCACATTCTGCTGGAAGCCTTTTTGTGCGTTGCAGCTCTGCGTGTGAATTTCTTTTTTCTAGGCTTCCAAAGGCAACCATAAGGCGAATGACGTATTCAACCTGAGCCGCTACTATTGTCTACTCTGCTGTTATCTCTTTATCTCTCACTGCCCGCATTAGTGGCTAAGCATGGAGGAATTAACCCCCATCACATCGCTGCGGTCACTGATACTGGATCTACCGCCGAGCTGTGCTGAGTTTTGCCCGGCACATCCTGAGTATCTGGTCGTGGGCACGTACAACTTGCAAAAAGACGAAAATGCTGAAGTAGCAGCATCAGAGGCTCAAGAGGAGGGCGACGCTCCGGCAGCTCCCAAGCCCCAGAGCCGGAATGGCAGCCTTGTCGTTCTCAAGGTCGAAGGCGATGACATGTAAGGCTGCAAATATGACATGTCTATCCTTGGGGATACGAGATTTCCGAGCCACTAACTGCCGATGAGGGAAATAGATCAATAGTGCAGACCGTCATGCAACCCTCTGCCCTGCTAGATCTTCGTTTCTACCAGAACGTCCCAGAATTCCAAAATATCATGGCAGTGGTATCAAGCACCGGAACTCTTGCCATGTTCAAATTCGACCCGCTTAGAGATGCCAGCTCGCCATTACAGCATCTTGCTACCAGCAAATGTGATGACCTAGACGACGATGTCCTCTTTTTGCAGTGCAATTGGCACCCAATTGCCAATAGGGTACTCGGAGTCACCACCTCCACCGGGCAATCAAGGCTGTTACAGCTGGATAATGAATGGAAGATTGAAAAATCAGCCGATGTGGACATTCAGAACTCTCTTGAAGCTTGGTGCATAGCTTTCTCTCCAGCAGATACCACCTCAAACGCAGCGAACCAGCCAATCTCAGTCTATTGCGGGGGAGACGACTCCACGCTTCGCTATACGACTTGTCACTGGGAGGGGGAAAATGGAGAAAGTGATTCATCATCAATCCTAGGTGTGCCATTTGGGCCTATAACAATAAAGGGACAGCATGATGCAGGAGTAACTGCAATTCTGCCTCTGCCTCTATTAACCCAGGATCATGGCAGGATAGTTGTCACTGGTAGCTACGACGACCATCTCCGGGTCTTTGCCATTCATGACCTTCATGAATCCTATGGCTTAAAGCGTGTGCAGCTACTAACAGACGCAAACCTCGGAGGTGGTGTGTGGAGACTGAAGCTGATCGATGTCCAGACAATGGGAAGTTCGATTCGGATTCGGATCCTGGCCTCCTGCATGTATGCTGGAGCTAGGCTCGTTGAGATCGTGACGGACAACAACGGCCAGAGCTGGGCTTGCATAGTCTTGGCCCGGTTCGAAGAGCATAAAAGTATGAATTATGCCTCGGACATTTCAAGTTTGTACCCCACGGCGGACGGGAGGATACGCATTGTCTCGACCAGCTTCTATGATAAACTGCTCTGCTTGTGGGAGTATGAGTCACGGCCATAATATGAGACTAGAATGAATTGCGGGCGGTTCGACGTTCTTGTGACAAATGATAAACCCTTGCTTGTTGACTCAACTAACAGGTAAGTGGGTGATTTGCCGTATTGGGCCTGTAGTTATGAGTAGTACCATCTCCAGCCTCCTTCTAGAAGACAGGGAGAAGCCAAGCAAGCTAGACATCAGTTTCGGTTAAATCAGCCAGCGTCCGGCGCGGGGTGCATTCGGCAGAGGTGCTACTTTGCTGATCAGCCAGACAAGGTACGGAGGAATAAGCCAGATGGATATCAACCGCTGCATCGCGCACCGCACGCCCCCCACTGGGCTGCAGCGGTTCCACTAGGGACAGAATGCTAGCCCAGGCTCCACCGCTGCCTGGCGTGTGTCTTCCGTACCAGCGATGTATCCATTGCTTGCTCTCAGCCTTGCAGCACTGTGGTACCGCAGCCGCATACTAGAGACAAATACTGAGGCTGACGAGGCCTTGTTACCTTAGAGAATTGGCGCAGAGTGTCGTTAGTGATTCGCAGAGGCTGAAAGGCTCCATCAACCGCTAACTCCGGCCTAAGACGAGATTAAGGTCCCCTAAAAAGCTACCTGGGTACCTGACGAATCTAAGAAAGCCAGAGCTTCAATAGTTGCTTGCAACAGACGCGGCGTGATCCTCACTCTTTCTTTCTGCCTGCTGACCGCCTTCGCCGTCTGCTCATCGACATAGCCTCTCTAGAATCTGCCAATTCGCTTGTTTCTTCTTGCATAGCAGCAGTTGAGTCATATCTGCACACCTCAGTCCCGACGAGTCGAGCCCCGCTAGCCGTGTTGCTGCCGAAAAGCTGTCACCCCCAAATAACCGGACGCAATATTTTAAACCCCTGCTCTTTTTATTTTTAGTGAACGGCAGCCAACCTCGATGATCGTGCCCAAGCCGACCGACTTCTAAATTCACACTCTCGAGGCTGTTTCGTGGGACAGAGCATCTCCGTCTTGCGCCGCGTGCAGCCGCGACAGAAACCGTCAATCTTGCAGCGCTGCTGCTCGCCACTGTGGTTGATTATCAATCATGTCTACCAACGGCGGAGACGCGAGAAACGGCGGAGATGCAGATGTGCTTGCCAAGATTCACCTGGCGCTCGAGGTGGTTCACAGCCCGCTCTCGACCAATGACGCGCGTAGAGAAGCCCAATCCTTCCTCGAGGAAGTCAAGGACATCGCCGAAGCTCCTTTCCAAGGCTACCAGCTAGCATCCGACAAGGCCCAATCGCCCGTTGTTCGTCACTATGCCCTCTCGCTTCTCGAGCACGCTATACGATACCGATGGGCGACCTATACCGAGGAGCAAGCCCAGACACTCCGGAACTGGGTGCTGGAGCTCAGCCAGGCCGTTTCGAAGGAGGACCCGTCATACTTGAGAAACAAGACGGCCCAGCTTTGGGTTGAAGTGGCTAAGAGAAGCTGGGGCTCCGAGTGGACAGACATGGACGATATGCTTGTTCAACTCTGGAAGATTCCCAACTCAGCCGTCCACAAAGAGCTTGTCATGTCCATTCTGGAATCTCTCTCAGACGAGGTTTTCTCCGGAGATGACCCTGTTGTTGCGATGAGAGAAGGTGTCTTAAGCAAAGCATGTGTCGAGATCTTCACTCCCACCGCGGTGCTGGTTGAGGCTTTCCCTAACCGCCAGCCCGGTCCAGACGTTCGGTGTGGTCACGAGGGCTGGCTCGCCCGTCTCTCAGAGTTCCTGGGCATGTGTTTCAGCTCCAACACTCAGAATGATGAGATCAAGACATGTATTGTAAAGGGATTTTCAGCTCTCCTATCACTCCTGGCCTGGGCTATTCCAAAAGCTATATCATCTGCTCGGTGTGTGGACATCTTAACAGCCGGCCTGGCATCACAATCAATCGAAATTCAAAAGGTAAGCCTATAATACCACTAGGTGATTTTTCTTTGCTTCATGCTAACAAGTCCTCCCCATAGGTTGCTGTAGATGCCCTGCACATGCTGTATATGCGAACCAGCTTCACAGATGATGAATTCAGAGAGATTGTAGCTCCTATGTATACCGGCGCATCCATTCAGCTCTTCAAAGACCTCATTGAACGGTCAGCCGTCGATGCTGACGATATCGACGAAGACAAATACCAGATCTTGAAGAAGCTCTCTGAGGTACGTCCACAATATCACCCACGTACACGTACTAGGTAGATCCCTTACTTACAACTGTTTTGACAATAGATGCTATCGAGTTTGGGTGACTACTTTGAGAGGAAGCATTCCCAGGTCCCTCATGACGCAAACCCTGCGGCTTTCTTGCAGCTTTTGCTCCAAGTAGTACAAAATCAAAGCCTCATGGTCTCAATCCCGGTCTTAGTAACGTGGACAAAGCTCCTTGCAAACAAGCACATCGGGCCAAGTGATCTTGTTACACCTATGATTGGACCTCTCCTTGAGGTCTGCAGCTCCAGACTAGTGCGATATGAAAATCTGCCTCATGACACCTCTAATCCAACATTCATATTCCTGATGGAGGATACCGATACCATTCCCGAGCGTCACGCCTTTTTGGGCAACTATCGCCGCTATAGCTCCCAGATTGTTGAAGCCATCGTACAGCTCAAGCTTGTCGATGCAGTATCCTATATTCTAGGGCAGACTGAGCAAGTGTTACAGCATTTATATGACGGACATCCTCCATTTAACAGTAAGAATCAACTGCCATCATTGTTCCAGCAGAAATGAGAAGCTAACACGGTCAGAGCAAACCTATTTCAAGCACTCGATGCCTGTCTTGCAAGTAGATTCTAACTTTACTTTGATTGAAGCGTCATTAAAAGGTTACGCAAAGTGGAAAAGGGCACATTCACACAACAACGTACGTAATGGACGCGCTTCTGGTATTTATGGCTATGCTAATTTAACTTGCTTTTCTGTTTTGGTAGCAACAACAAATCGCCGAGCTTGAGTCCAGTCTCGAGGGTTGGTGTTCAAGACTTCTTGATATGAGCTTTGAGGTATGCTTTTCGCTTACAGAAATATCTTTTGTCACCCCTTTCTAGAAGGCTTACGCCCAGGCACTCTGCAGGACCCCCTTATTCGAAAGCGAACTCTCCAGTTGCTAGTCTATTTCTCAACAAATGCTCTTAACAAGAACGCGAATTTCATGCTCAAGGTGCTGGAACATATCATTCTCACATGGCCGGTATTAGAACCAGAATACCGCGCATACAACGACGCCATTAAAGACTTTCAAGTCGAAAGCATGCTCGAGTTACACCGCCTTGCTGTCGGAATGCCCGATCACCTTTTGGTAGGGCGTCCTTTTTCATCGAAAAATAATATTATCAACTACGGAAACGCTAACTATAGCTGATTATTAGGGAGTCTACGACCAAATTGAGGCCCGTGTGAACGAGATGATGTCTACTGGAAAGCTAGATGACAGGCGAACACTTGCTTACAAGAGCTTTTTATTCTTAATCATGTAAGTCGCAATATAGGTCTTTCTGAGTATTTCGTACAGGCTCTAATCTGGGCTGCAGACATCGAGCGAAAAATATCGACATTCCGACCAAAGTCCAGAAGCTGCGAGAGTTTGTAGAGCCTGTCAAGGCGCAATGGCAAGAGGAGAACATCAAATCTGCTGTAAAGTCGTATTCTGGCTTCTGCGAACTTCTTGCGCTAGACAAGGCCCAAGCCTACCTAGCCAGCCGCCAGGCGCACAAGATTCAAGACTGGGGCTCGTGTGAGCTTGACGCGGAGGGACTGGCGCTTCAGAACGAGTTGGAAGAGCGTCTCAAGGTACGCAGGAGACTCACTATCCTCTTAAGATCTTACTTGGCCTATAATATATGCTAACACAACTTGAAAGCAACTGCCTCTCCGTTCGATGAAAACCCTTCTGGCCCTCTCTGTAGATAGGGTTGAGAAAGCATCCACCCCATATCAAGCTTCATGCGAAATCTGGAAAGAGGGATTCCCCAACATCCTAGCAGACCTGCTGCGTCTCTTAAGGTTTGTTGTAGCATTGACTCAGCTGCCACTGTTTCGGTTTTCTGACCTGATTATAGCTATGCCCACGCATCACACAACCCACATAACTGGACAGGCTTCCCAGACGACATGCGCAGCATAGTAGACAAAGTTCTAAGCGATCGATTTTGGCAAGCTGGCATTTCAGAAGGAAGCAAAGATGACTTCTATGCCAGAGTGTTTGACAAGAAGAACACGATAGAAGGACTTGCGTCAACGATTCGCGGGTCAGTACGGTTTGTTCGTGAAACGTCCTATGGAGTTCTTTATTGCATGAGCAAGCTTCATGCGCAATTTTACGGATTCAGCGGGCTCGCTGCTCCTTTGTCTGAGGCTTTCTTTTCAGACTCCATTTGGCTATCTACTCACCAGCAAAGTAACTTGTTGGGCCTAGTTAGGCACCTGGTCGACGACTGTCCTGTTGACTGCCGTGAAAACTTCTTACCTGAGCTTCTATCCTCGTGTTTCCGGCAAATGGACACGAAGATTAACTCAGAGTGGGCAAAGCTTGAACAGCAGCAGACTGTGACAGTAGACGGCGACGCTGAGCTCAAAGAGGAGATGAAATCCGAGAGTATCCTCCGTCAAGTAACATACACCGCCGTGGTGATGGTGGCAGACTTTTTAGATCCGACCAAACCAAGTAAGACAACCCCTTTTCTACTCTACAGCGCTGCTCATTTACTTACCTTTTTTCCTCCTTTGCTTTAGATTCTCCTACTTTAGAGTCACAGACGCAGAACCCTGATGCGCAGAACGACTCTGGGGCAGCATATCCATCGCTTAGAAAGTTTTGCTTGACCCATCAGCAAATAATTGAGCCGCTCTTGCTTTTCTGCATGCATGGAATTCGGATGCGGGACATTAGGTGTTGTGGAATGCTACTACGGCTTTTCATATCACTAGTACCAGAATTTGGCGCGGCTTCATCTAAGAGGAGCCAGGCACCACAAACTTCCGATGGACATGGGGCAAGTGTTCCTGCCGATTCATCTCCTATCCCTCCGGAGATCGCTTCGGCTGTTCGGGAGTACATATCATCGGACGTGATGAGAGCATGTATCACGTCATTCCATGAACCGTACTTTGTGGATGTCCAGAAGGAGTTGGCAGCGCTCATTGCGGCAGTTGTTGTTTACTATAGCCCAATTACATCGACACCCACGGATGTCCTTTTGGCACTGCCAAACGTGAATCGTGGAGAACTGGAGCGTCTTAACGCATATATGCCCAAGCCGGGATCGCATACGCGGCAGCAGAGAGCAATCGTCCTAGAGTTTTTGAAAGACCTCAAAGGAGTGAGCGTCTCAGAGATGGGAAAGCTAAACAAGAGCGCCGGCTTCGATGGTTCAAGCCACTCCAAGCGTCCAACTCGTAGCAAAATGGCTCAGGGGTTCATGACGAGCGCTCCAGCAACATCCGATGCTGCGAATCGCAAAAGGGGAGATGCAGCGGGAGATAGGGCCACACCTGATGGCTTAGAAGGCATTTCTAATTTGTTTGAGAGTTGAAAAAAAAAAAAAAGAGGGAGGGTGCTGCAATAAAAATTCTTCGAATCGCGTTTTGGATTGATGAAGCGCTGACAGTGTCGACCTTCAGGATTACATGGTGGCAATGGGGCGCAACAGGAGTTTACTTTTTCCCCTGTTGTCGTATACTATTATTGTTTCTTCTAAATTTAGCTTCTTCTTTTTATTAGAGAGAGGGTGGTGCAAGAGCCACAGGAGAGATACGGCAGGGAGAAAAAAGGAAGAGAAAAAAATGGTAAAGGGGAGAGGGTGTCAGTCGGGTAATGGAAATTTGCTGTGGAAACTCAGGGCAGTTACACCAACATATGTCATGTAAGAGGTTGTTCGTTACGGGGAGTATTACTTGGCAATCGGACGAAGATGATTATTCTGTCCTAGAGGGACCACAAGCATAGGAACACATAGGTAGATAGGTAGAACATTGAAAGGGAGCAGGAGTCATCGTAGTTGCTAATGCTCACAGCGGCAGTAGTGGCTATTTGATATACCACAGCGGACATTAAGTATCCTTTTCTTCTCATCTTTCACTCAATCTTCTCCCGTCATTGCAGGCTGTGATGTGGTGAATATAATCATCACCCAGGACCAGAGGACCATGTACGTATACTGCTTGGCATCTCCACTGACTAATGCATGTCACAATATGTTCCGAAGTCGACGATGTCACGGTAGAATTTTGACTTGTTGTGATTGGGAGGGATCAGACACGGCGCCCGCCAGCCCACAAGGGGAGTGCTTTTTTATCTCTTTCTCCTCAGTGTAGTTGGTATGTAAGTCAGCAATCGTTCGATTTTTTGCGGATACTGGCAGTATTAAATTACAAAGGGCGTATAGCTCCGGGGTCCGGATGACGGGTCAAATATAAGTGGTAAGGAACATTACTTGGGGGCGAGAAGTAGTTTATATTTATAATCTCGCCCTACTTTTTTTATATGCAGGAGTAGATTGTGTGAGCTGCATTTAACATGGGAGGAGGATGGGCCGATCAGATGCCACCATCCACGCTTACGACGAATGATAGCACGTATGAAGTAGCCATATAATAACTCCATGGTAGTAGTGATTCCTCATCACATCTTGTCAATCGATGGGAGCTACCTATCTGGAAGTCAGAGGCACTGACATATCCACAAACTTGGACACGTCAGAAAAGGCAATGTCGACAGGGCATACTCAAAAGGAGAGAATTGCCAAGCAAACTGCTGGCTTGCTGCTGAGCTGAGCTGCTATTACTTTTGCTAGCTACTATTATCGGTACGGCGTTTGCGACGAGGGGTCGAGGAGGGTCACACGTGCGCACGCTGTGATCCGTCTCGCTTCGCGTGTTTTGGCCTACCGGCGTGGAGAGCCGTTCGGCAACGGGCAGGCAGGGTTTTGTTTGGACGATGTGCTTTTTTAGCCTTGAGGTGGGTTGGAAGGCTTTGCCTGGGTTTGATAGTTGTGAACAACTACAGATTTATACCAAGCACCTGTATTATGTATCGTATCATCCATCTACCAGTACCACTTGTGTGGTAGGAGATCAGATTCTTTCAAGTTCACTGCCTGCCTAGATTGATATAGCAACAAATATAATATATCATTACTTCGTATGTCCTCCACGGTAATGCCAGTTTCGTAGGATGCCTGCTCTACATAGGGAGCCCAGCTGCTACTGCAACGCAACCACATGCCATGCTTGCTCTACCTCTTTTCATGATTTGCCGTTCCGGGGAGATTCGGAAGCTCTGGCGCGCCGGAAAGCATGCAATCGACTGTGGATGGATGCACTAATGTACAAAGTTGGTAGTGCGTATTATCATAGTGCTGCATACTGGCATCATCCATCGCCGTTGTTATCATCATCTTTGCTGCTGTTGGTTGCTTTTTCTAGGGGGGCCAGCTGCTGGTAGCCTCCCGTTTGGAGCTGCACATCGCCTCTTTTTGCGGATCTACAGCGTCGATTGGCTTCTACGTTTTCTTCTCCCCATTCCTCTCCTGAGTACGGGGTAGATACTACTGCTGCTACTAATAGCTTGTAACCAATATGAAGTGCCGTGCTACTAAAGTTATTCGCACAAGCGGCTGCACGCACTCCCTAGCCTACGAGAGGGTCGCAGTGCTAGAGCTCGGCAATGAACCCATGACGCTCGTCAAACAAAAGTGGTTGGCTTGTCGCAGCTAATAATAGCCCGAATTGCCGAATGGAGATGATCTTTTCAGTTGTTTATTAAGCTGTCTGAGGATACTAGCTTGTATTAGTGCCTGTCTAAAGCTAAAGAGTGTCCATAATTTTCGCATAAAAAAAGAAAGCAGACTTGACTGCTCTAAACACAAACATTTGAAGTTATAATCCTTCACCTTGTCGCATGTAGGTCAAGCACCTCTAACCCGGGCTTTAGCTGCTGCTACTGCTGCCTGTAGCCCCCCATCTGCAGGCCAACGGCAGCAAGAGTCCTTCCTCTTCCAGGGCTCATATATCCCAAGGCGGAGCTAGGTGGCGGCGAGCAATATCGGATAGCTGCAGCAGTGGTTACACCAGAGCTTTTGTCCCGGTTTGGCTAAAGGGTTAAAAGTAAAAAATATCTGTTAATAATGAAATACAAGTAGAGTCTTAGAGTCTCTCACTATGGCAATCTCGATAATAATGTCCTGACAGCAGTATTGAGTGCCCGTAGTTCTATAGAATGATAGTACCTACCTAGGTGCGGAAATGAGACACTGCTCAAGAGAAAAAAAAAAAAAGAATTACGCGTATGCCGTAAATGGCTGAGACCAGCTCCCTACCCGCGCTAATCTGATGGAGCGAGCACCGTTTAGGGCCTCCCTAGTGCTGGAACATCAAGCATTGAGCTCGACTCACTAAACGGGCGCCACCTGAAGCTGGCCCCTGGCACCTGTCAGTTGCCAGTGTCTGAGGCGTCGGCGCCATGTCCACCGCGGCGACTAGAGACCCCCGACACGTCAGGTTGCGTTGCCGAGTTCCTACAGCGGGCAAACGAGCTGCGTTACAGGGGCGGTCCGAGCACAAGAACAGAACAGAGCAGCAGAGCCTTGTAAGACTCGTACGTTATGATAATATCAAATGTGCCCTGTATCATACCTATTATAGCATCTATCAAGCAATGTGGCTTGTTGGTTTCATTTGCCATCAATATTCCTTTCTTTTTTTTTTTTTTTGCTTTCTTGGCATCGCTCCATTCGCGGATGTGGTGGTTTCGCTGAAACGAAAGTTCTCAACCTTAAACCCTCTCTGCTGTCTATTCCCCTCCCCTCTCCATCCTCCACATCAAAAGTCCGCCCCATCGTATTCCAGGCCATTCCCGTTTATTCGTTTCTTTTTCTTGACTTTCTTCTCTTCTCTTTTATTTTTTTCTCCGAAAGACCATCCTGCTCACTTCCTCTGCCTAGGCCCCCGGTTCTCGCCCGCATCTATCATCGACACCCGGTCCTATTCCCCGTCTTAGGTTGTCATTGACCCTCGCAGCCTCCTTATTCCTTATTCTCCGGCCCCTCTCCTCTCACTATTCTCTGCCTATAATCCCAGGACCCACGCCTTTTTACATTGTCTCTATTCTCTCTGCTCCCGCCCTAAGCGTCTTCTCTTTTTCTGTGTTTCTCATCTTGTTAGGGCGACGGAAAAGGTGGCATAAAGACGATCGGAAGCTTCGCCTGCTGACACGCTGCCGAACTCGCCAACAGCACCCCCGGCTTGCTAGGAATCCTCTCTCTTGGATCTGGATGGGCTTGTTTAGTAGACGAACAGGCTATGACTGTGCTGGTGACTGCCTCTGCGTTTTTCTAGCGCGTTGATGCTCTGTATAATTATCAACGACGTCGTGCGCCATCTGCTCTGTGCCGCATCCTTGGCCCAATAAACACGGCATATATCGCTTCTCTGCTATATATTCGCCACTTTATCCGGGAGGGAGCATCCAGTCGCTACCAACTAACTATTGTAGCTACTATATTACACCTCCAACTCCAACCTACTACTGTAAGCTGAGCCTCGGCACATCAGACGTCCATCTCACGAAACCTTCGCTGCTCTCCTCATCCCGAATTAAAATACATCGCCTCTCGCCTACCTTCCAACGCTTCGGCACTTCTCGTCACTCACTGTTGCACCGTCATCCACCTGCCTGCCTTGTGACAGGTTGAGCAAACATTTCCTTTCGTGGCCTCTTGTTTACGGGCCCCTCCCTTTGCCCCCCCAACATCTTTGGAGTTGGTTGGTGCCCTCAAAGTCTTGGCTCGCAGTCTTCTTTTCTCTTTACTTTCATGTCGAGAAAGCACAGGCTGCGTTGGAGCTCATCCCTCTAAACCCCCCGCTACAATTTCTTCCAGCTCCCAATTTCTTCATCTCCCTGATTTGCTCCGAAATTTCTATTATACCTTTTCTCTTCCTTTGATCTTCATTTCTCTGGATTTCGATACGGGCTAGGACTGCGTGACTTTTGGTTGTACGCTATTCCCTATATTCGAACTCGTCCCAATTCGGCAATTGGACTGGCACCAGCAATTTCGCCGCGTTTCTTCTCTCCACTCGATAGGAGCTGCATTATATGTTTTGAACAGAGACTCGCCATCTATTCTATATTCAACTCCCAGTCGAGAATTCGGATTTCCACATATACTTGATCCAGTATCATGGTTCCAGCAGCACAATACATCCACTCAAGATACAACCTTTGATATAGCCCGACACCCATCGCCATCCACCCACCATGGTCTATCAAGGCAAGCCTTCAAGGGGCTGTCAGATGTGCCGTACGCGCCGCATCAAGGTATGTCCTCTGCTCTTTGGTCCGGTTATGAAGCTCGGCGTCGAAACTCATCATCTACTAGTGTGACGAGACAAAGCCCACATGCAAGCAGTGTGCCAAGTCTCGCCGGCAGTGCCCCGGATACAGAGATGAGTTCGACCTAGTGTTTCGTAACGAGACTCAGGCAACAGAGAAGAGAGCACAGCGCGCGTCTAAAAAGGCCTTGGCCCAGAGAATGAGCAAGTTCACAGTTGCGTCCTCTTCGGAATCGCCCTCTCCAAACGAGGCATTCTCCGCGCCCGCTTTTAGCACCGCCGAGCATCTGGCTTCACTGGCTTCATATGGTCGAAAGAATCAGCAGACGCCCTGGACCGGCCTATATACCCTACTGCAGAAACCCCAGATGGACCTGGATGGCCAAGCGAGCTGCCATTTCTTGTCCAACTACGTCCTTATTCCTCGAGCAGGAAACGGACGCGGGTTTCTCGAGTACATTGTACCACTGCTGAGAGCAGAGGATATTGCTCCTCAGTTTAAAGCCGCATTTGACGCCTGTGCGATGGCTAGCTTTGCCAATTCACAAGGAAGCCAGCATCTTGTTGAGCGCGCCCTACACACGCACTCCAAGGCTCTGGGGGCTATCAACATAGCATTGAATAATCCCGACACTATCAAACAGGACTCTACTTTGGCGGCAATCCTTCTCTTAGGTCTTTTCGAAAACATCACGACTCGAAACCTTGGCATGCTGGCTTGGGGCCCTCACATTCGCGCGGCGATCCAGCTTGTTAGAAAGCGAGGCCGCAAACAACTCCGGACCAAAATTGGCGTGGCATTATTCATAGCCGTGCGAACTCAAATGGTAGGGTTAGCATTTGATCTATTTCTCTTCTTTTTTCTAACCACGTTTCCGTAGATTGTCCATACGCTCACCACCGCGAAGCCTCCTCTAATGCAGTCAGAGTGGTGGGTTAATCAAGATGCGATACGAGACCCGCTTGCCTCTCAGTGCCAGAAACTCAGTCTCCGCGCTGGAGAAATCAGAGCAGAAGTAAATCGACTCATGAGCCAACTACCTCGAAACATGGAGAGCGTGGAAGCTATCCGAGATATGATCAGGCAAGCTCAAGAAGTGGATTTTGAATGCGTTCGGTGGGTAGAGTCGCTGCCGGAGAATTTCAAGTATCGGACGATCCTCTGGCAGGACGACATCCCTGATGCAGACTATTCTCAGTTAGAAGTGTTCCCAGGCCGCGTCGACGCCTACCCAGATTTATGGGTAGCCAGCTTATGGGGCATGCTGCGAGTATCACGAATCATCTTGGCGTCTCTCGTTATCCGGTGCACAGCCTGGGTTTGCTCACCAATTGACTATCGCACGACACCAGAGTATGCCACGGCGAGGAGGATATGTGTGGAGAACATCACGGATGTAATAGCATCAGTACCCTATCAGCTCGGGTGGTTTTCAACACGCAAGCACCTGTTTCAACAGCAAGAAAGCCTCGTCGCATTCGCCTGCGGAGACGAGGATAGCTCGAAAAGCCTCGCTGGATACTTTCTAACATGGCCATTATCCTGTATCCAGTGTCAAGACTATTTGACTGACGACCAGAGGACCTGGGCCAAGGGACGGCTTACTTACATTGGGAGGGAACTCGGCGTATCCTATGCTCTGATATTAACTCAGGTATGAATTTCTTTTTCTTTTCTTTTCAAACTCCTGGATCCCATTATATACCCGAATTATTCGCTTTCGAGATGTGTATGGCGGCTGACTGCTGAAATCGCAATGCAGATTAACTTGAGGACCCCTTCCATGCTCATCAGGATGGACGGCTTACTGGCCACCAATACTTCCCCCAACCTCGAGAAGCTCCTCTCTATGAAAGTCGCGAAGCCATCTGAGATCATATCCACAGGTCCTACGCCGCAGCAGCTCTTCAGACAGAATTTCCAGGGCCAGCCAACCGTACTGGTAAGTGGAGCAACAGGTGACTCGGACGTCATTTGATGGCCAGCTTACTAAAAGATACATTACTATAGTTACCGCAACATACAGCTATATCCACATATGATGATACGAGCCCAGAGGGTGACTGAGCTTTTGGGAGCTAGGTGGGCCAAGAGAGCAAAGCATAGGGTTTGAAGGCGCATGCATGAGACAAGCTACAAGAGAAAGGGTACGGTAGTCAGGCGCAAAACGGCAGACATGCTCGCAGGCTTACGAGATAGTGTTACTGGGATCTAGTTTTTCTTTTTGGATAATGTCAACATATCATCTTGCTTATTTATAGAGAGGGAAGGGGAAATATCAGCGCAAATATTCAGATAGAGTTACACATTATAAGATATGCATGATGACCGCTTGGATACCTTGTTCGGCCCAGCGACAACAAAACAACCACCATTCCTCTGGCGATTATTGGGTATTCCTCCGCGTTACTCTTAACAAGTACATCGTGTCCATGAGAATGATGCCGAAAATGATGGTCCCCTCCTATCTCTCCTTTCTGAAGCCATTACTCTTAAGAAGTACATCGTATCCATGAGGATGGTAACGAAAAGATTGGCCCCCCATCTCCCCTTTCTGAAGCCATTACTAGGGCTTACTTCCCCTTGGTATTTCGTGTACGTCCTTTCACATGTCATTTGGATCTCAGGGTTGACTTGATGATAGCTATTTTTTAGCATCGCTATCTTGAGCCTTTTCTCTTCCTATAAGCAGACACAAAAAAATCAGGTTAGAACTTCTCATTGAAAAATGCCATGTCTAAAATGGCACGAGAATCCCGCTGGGTAGTTGGTTTTTGCTCACATCTCCTCTTCCTTCTGGGCGGCGGCCAGATTCCAGGCCTTGACGACGTAGCTCTGCGTCTTGTCGACGTACTTTTCGTTCTGCATGTGCTTGACGCCGACGCGCAGGCCGTCCTTTGTGAAGACGACGTTCTTCTTGCCCATGCGCTCGGACGCGCTCTCGCGGATCTTGGTGAATGAGAGGTAGACGTGGTAGAGGACCCAGGCGATGCCGCTGATGAGGGCGATGACGATGACGAGGGGGACGACTTGGCTGTAGGCGCGCGCAACTCTTGTTAGTCTTCTCTCTCGCCGGAGAGGAATATGGGTCGTAAAAGAAAGGCGTACCGAATTATTGAAGGCATGATGTTTGGTGGTGAGGAAGTTGGTATGAGATAAGATAAGATGAGATATTTGGTATGAATAAAATTGGGTATCTGGTTGAAAAGAGAAGAGAGAATATGGAGAATGTGGCCTTGGCGCGAAAAGTGGTATCTTGATGTATTGAAGCGGTCTTATTGTGACCCAGATTTTGGAAAATTGAACTCGTGATCGCGCGACAGGATGATGCCAATGTGGTGTTCAAAATTGAAAGGGTAGTTAAGCTAAAGGAATGGCAGCCGCGATAGAAACAAAAATAAAGGTAAAGTGAGAATAAGTAAAACGGGACGAGATGAAGAAGAAGAAAATTTTCGTGGCGTGCCTGAATGTAAAAGAGAGGAAAGGTTTTTAAGATTTGAAGAGGGCGAAGCTGAAAGCTGAAAAGGATAATGTCGTGAGGGGGGGTGGACGGGGAATGCTGGGATAAGATGGCCTAGATATACCAAATGGAGGAGGCCTCTGTCTCTTGTTTTTGCCTGCTATGGAGTACGAACAGCTACGGTCCAATTTACTACAGAGGCTACCTACCAGAAATAGCGACGACGCAGGGTCTGCGTTACATGGTTTGCATGTGCCTTGCGTGCTGCTGCGGTTGGTTGCCAGCACTAGAGGCGCCGGGCTGTGGAATTAGGGTCGGAACAAGCATAATTCCATCGGACGGCGCGCACACGCTTTTTAGAGAGGGGGCGAGGGGGGAAACGCTTCAATGTTCTTTTTTGTTACCCCCTCGTTCGTCGCACCGCAGAGGTTAAGGTATGTAAGACCTAATGTCGAGGGCTACTTAGCAGAGTGCCTCGTTTGGTCAACGCTGCCGCTGCTGATTACTGAGAGGGTTCAGGTACCTGAGCCTGTGGTGGTCAGGGACGGGAGGAGCTGTTTTAGTGGGCTCTGGAGAAGCGCTAATGCGCTGTGGGCGTGGCGGTGGGTTCAGTGGGCGAATGCCTACGGGGTATTTGTATGTGCTCGTCAGTATTACTGCATGCCGTCTATTTATTGCTATCCAGGGCCTGGGCTGGCTTGATGGACTGGCTATTCCTCTTTTCTTTTATATTGTGTTAATGGTCTTTGAAGGATTCTGCGTCAATGACCATGCAAGGCTGTCTAGAGACACGACAGGATCGATCCCCTGAGGGAGTGGCCTGAGGGTGAGATTGAGACTCTATGATACAAGTAAGTGGTCACCTAATATGTAAGTACTCGCAGAGGTGTATCAAGATCACGCTCTACAAAACACATGCGGTCAACCAAGACGGCCATCAACGCACATGTTGAACTCGGAGTAAATCTATACCGGCAATCAGGCAGCCAGTCGTTTAATCAATCCCGTTCGATGGAGCGCAATCCCCGCAGCCAGCAGCGTCCTAAAGATGATTCAACAGGGGCTCTAGTTTCATTTCGCTTGCCGAATCCCGCGCAGCGTTCGACTCTTGCTACTCCGTATGTGGTGCTATTATTTCTACCTACCCTGGGGCCTGACTCAGTGCTCACCACAATGAATGAAATTTACTTTGTATATAGAACAGGTTTTATAAACGAAGCATTTGTCGCATCTCGCCCGTGCTCGTACTCGAGTTTCTACAAAAACGACTCCATCATTCGAAATGACCATGTTGCCTAAACACAAACAACTGTGTGTTGCAGAGCGTGCAGTTTTGACTTTCAGCTATTGGGGAGCCTGAGTTAGTAATGTGGCTTAGCCGAGCATGCCAGCTAAACAACAATGCGATGTATTGGCATCGTGGCCTCAACTCTGTTCCTGGCTGCAGTTGTAATGCGCCAATCAGGTATGCGGCTACGTGTCTCAACAATAGTCTCTGAAATAGGATCTGCTTCTTAATGAACACTTGTTAAAATTGTCATGTTTTTGCCAAGCTATAAAACGGTACCTGCAACATTGTCCGTGTTCCAGAGCTGTGCTAAGCTGCCGCAAAAGCCTCCCTACCCAGCCACAGCGCCCCTCTCGGTGTGGCGTAGAGGCGGTGTCTACTGCGTAATAACTTGTTGATCCAAAGAGGACACACTACTGAATATCGAGGTACTGGACCAGCAGTGACAGCTGGCTCTGCCCACGACGAACGAAACTTCTTCCATCTCCAGCCTATCAATCCCCTCGGCCGGCTGGCTTCGACGTCGAACTCCCCCATATTTCGATTGTCGGACTTCAACTCGGCCCTCTTCATTCCCTCGCCCGAGCTCCAAGGTAGAGAGCTCTCTTTGTTGAGAACCCCCCCACCGACCCGATCTGACCTATATCAACATCCTTTCCCTTCAGCCGCGCACGCAGCGACGCCCTCTGTCGGCCCAATATCATCATGTCGGCGCCGCCCAACGATGGCTACGGCCAACCGCTTGATCAAGCACAGGAGCAGCCATACGATGGCCAAGCCGCCCCAGCGCACCAGGAGGGAGCTGCTGGAGGCAAGAAGAAGAAGCGAGGATATGCGGCGCAAGCTTTCGAGGTCGGCACAGGAGCCAATGCTCTAGCAGGTGGCCAGGTACCAGGCGGACAGCCATTCGCCGGCGCACCAATTCAAGGCGGTGCCGCTCAATACGGATCATACCCCCAGGCCGAGCCCCAGCCCGTCGCCGGCGGCCCTGCGGCTCCTGGATATCAGTATCCCCAGGCCGGTTATGGCGGGCAGCAACCCGTCGCGCCATCGCAGCCCGCCTATGGCGGCTATCAGGCTCCGGATCAGGGCTACCAGCCGCCGGGAGGTCAAGGACCTGCTCCTGGTGTTGCTGGTATCACCCAGGGCATGGCCGGCATGCAGATGGGCAGCCAGCCTCAACAGCCTCAGATGGCCCAGGCAGCCAGACCTGCTGTCCTCAACCAGCTGTATCCTACGGATCTCTTGACTGCGCCATTCAACGCCACGGAGCTGGATCTCCCCCCTCCTCCAATTATCCTTCCGCAAAATGTGAGTGACTATGATATATTTTACTGATACGCGCGGCTTTAACTAACCAGCGTTTCTTTGCTTTTCGCGAACAGACTAGCGTGACCGACTCGCCAGATGCCAACTGCCCTTCGCGATACATCCGCTCCACGATTAATGCCATCCCCACATCCAACTCGCTGCTCAAGAAGTCTAAGCTGCCATTTGCACTGATAATTCAGCCGTACGGAGCTCTCCACGATGACGAGGACCAAATTCCAGTTGTCCAAGATCAGGTCATTTCTCGTTGCCGAAGATGTAGGACATATATCAACCCTTTTGTCACCTTTTTGGACCATGGCCACCGCTGGAGGTGCAACATGTGCAACCTGAGCAACGATGTGCCTCAGGCCTTTGATTGGGATGTTGCGGCCCAGCAAGCTGCCGACCGATGGCGACGCCACGAACTCAACCACGCCGTTGTCGAGTTTGTTGCCCCTCAGGAGTACATGGTCCGACCACCCCAGCCTCTGGTGTACCTGTTCTGCTTCGACGTTAGCTACGCCGCTGTTTCCAACGGTCTCCTGGCCACGAGCGCTCGAACCATTCTCGACAGCTTGAACAGGATACCCAATGCCGATCGCCGAACTCGTCTTGGTTTCCTTGCGGTTGACTCTAGCCTTCACTACTTCTCCATCCCCAAGGACTCGGATGAGAATGGCGAGACTAGCATGCTGGTGGTTAGCGACCTTGATGAGCCTTTCCTGCCGGTGCCCCATGACCTCTTGGTTCCCCTGACCGAGAGCCGCCAGAGCATCGAGAAATTCCTCCAGAAGCTGCCGGATATGTTCCAGAACAACCAGAGCAACGGTTCGTGCATGGGATCCGCCCTTCGTGCGGGACACAAGCTCATTTCTGCTCTTGGTGGTAAAATTGTCGTCCTTACCGCCTCCCTGCCCAACATCGGTGTCGGAAAGCTGGATATGAGGGAGGACAAGAAGCTTTTGGGAACTTCCAAGGAGAGCAGTCTCCTGCAAACTTCAAACAGTTTCTACAAGAGCTTTGCCGTCGAGTGCTCCAAGAACCAGGTTTCCATCGACATGTTTTTGTTCTCGTCCCAGTACCAAGATGTGGCATCGCTGAGCAACCTGCCGAGATACACTGGTGGCCAGACTTGGTTCTACCCTGGCTGGCACGCCTCACGGCCGGAAGATGCGCTGAAGTTTGCCTCCGAGTTTAGCGATTACTTGTCGTCTGAAATCGGACTGGAAGCCGTTCTTCGAGTTCGTGCGACTACGGGTCTGCGCATGAACGCCTTCTACGGAAACTTTTTCAACCGCAGTTCGGATCTTTGCGCATTCCCTGCTTTCCCCCGTGACCAGGCCTATGTTGTTGAAGTTGCCATTGATGAGAATCTCACTAAGAACGTGGTGTGCCTCCAAGCAGCCGTACTACACACAACATGCAACGGTGAGCGTCGTATCCGAGTGTTGACCCTCGCCTTGCCCACGACGACAAACCTGTCAGATCTGTATGCATCTGCAGACCAGTCTGCCATTACAACCTACTTCAGCCACAAGGCTGTTGAAAGAGCGCTCAGCAGCGGCCTTGACGCAGCTCGGGATGCTCTGTCGGCCAAGGTTACCGAGCTTCTCCAGACCTTCAAAAAGGAGCTGGCTGGTGGCAGCATGGGCGGAGGCCTGCAGTTCCCTGCCAACCTCCGCGCACTTCCTCTCCTGTTCCTCGGCCTCACAAAGAATGTCGGTCTACGAAAGTCAACACAGATTCCTTCTGATATCAGATCAGCTGCCCTGTGTCTTCTCTCCACGCTCCCTCTTCCGCTGTTAATCCGATACATCTACCCCAAGCTTTACTCTCTTCACGACATGCCTGACAATGCTGGTGTGCCCGATGAGACCACTGGCCAGATTACGCTTCCTCCTGCGCATAACCTTTCTTCAGAGAGATTAGTATCATACGGTCTCTACCTGATTGACGATGGCCAAGTCCAGTTCTTGTGGGTTGGTCGCGACACAGTTCCTCAGCTGATTGCCGATGTCTTTGGCGTAGAGGACCGTACCCAGGTCCACGTTGGCAAGGGACGAGTTCCCGAGCTTGAGAACGACTTCAACGAGCGTGTCCGAGCTGTGATCCAGAAGAGCCGGGACCACCGCGCCCTTGGAGTGGGAAGCATCACGGTGCCTCACTTGTACATCGTACGGGAAGATGGCGAGCCGTCTCTCAAGCTGTGGGCACAGACGCTGCTCGTGGAGGACCGAGCGGATCAGGGAGTGAGTGCGGCCCAGTGGCTTGGCACACTGCGAGAAAAGGTATGTTGACTGGTACCCTAACCATATATCTCCCTTAAGAAATGCAATACTAATATGAATATTAATCTAGGTTGTGCAGTAATGTTGAGGAGTGCCTGCACTAATGAGGATGTATTATGGTAGTTGCAATTATAATTGTATAGACTAGGGTAGTGATGAGGATTTACATGGTGGCTGGTCTGGAGTAAAAAATGAGGATAGGAGTGAGGAGATGGACTTGTGGCTTTATAGTACTATACAAGCAATATTTTAAAAAATAGCAATGAAAAAAAAAAAAACGAAGCATTGACGAATTTTAAACCTTTATCCGGGTTACCCTGATGTCATTATCTCCAATTTTGACATGTTCTGAGGCTCCAGTACTGTACATGGAAGACGGCGATATGGACCCGTTGATCGGTCGTTAGAGCTGCAATCACTCTTCGGAGCATTCAGGGCATGGGGCAGAGCGGTGGCGTGTTTTGACAGCTGGTTGCGCTACTCCATCTTTCGAATACCACTATTTGACGACCAATGCGAAGCTCTAGAGGGCAGCTGGAAAGCTTGTGATGGAGGCATGGGCATTGGCATCACAGCAACGCTAAGGCATGTGCGGCTCGTTTTCGTCACATTCGCTGCGGGCGTAATAGTACTAGCAAGGGACTCTTTTGTTTCTTTGAGGCACTAGTAATCCGGTGAAGCGATTCAGCAGGCTATAGTTTCCTTTTTTTGCTACTGCCAGCTTAGATTTCTGCCCTGTGATGGCCATTTCACGGTAGAGCATCACAAGCGAGCATGCCGAAAAGAGACATAAAAAGGCCCGGGAGCACAACCAAGCTCTCCGAACTTTGAAACGACGCTTGGAGAAGGACTTCTAACGTCCACGTTTGAGGTTGGGCGGCGGCCCCTCCTTCTCCTTGTGATTTGCGGCGCAGGGTGGGGAGCGGATTTTTGTGATGAAACAGGCGAGGGGGGACGCTTGACGGGCCAATGGGAATGGCGATTAGGCGCTTGGCACAGTGTTGGAGGACCTGGACGGCGAGAGGCGAACTTTGAGGCTCGGATAGTGGGAAGGGAAAAGAAGGTGAAACGTAGGGGACAGCTGTTTGGCTTGGGAGAAGGTTTGTCTGGCGGTGGCTTGGCATCCGGTAGTTCTGGAGTAGCAACGATAAACGAATGCACTGAGAAATGTTTTGTTTTACTGCGTGCGTGCCTAGCGAGATATATAGCGCACTGTATGATACTATTATCTCGCAGCATGAGCATGAACAAATACCGAAGCCATGCATGCACGCGCGATTGTGACGGTGCTGAGTGTCGAGGGCCTCGATTTGAAGCACCATTGGACCGCTGGCTTGCGCCTCTCAGCCTGTAAGATGGCTCAAACGCCCCTGGGCCATGACCCTCCCCAAGTCCCACCCGAGCCTCCTGCGCTATGGAACGCTTTAGCGGGCTCTAGTTCGCTAGTGGGCGGCGCTATTACTGAGGTTCAGTGTTAAGGGACGGGGCGAGGAATAGGTCGCAAGGTTCTGGGCCTAGAGCTTGACTCTATATTTGCGAGATGCTTGGGGGGATCGGCTTCTGAGGGATCGAGAGAGATGGAGGACGTGAGCGCGCAGCTTCAGTTGATTGTATTGTAGCATATGTTTTTATTTAAGTATTTACAATTGTGTCTATTCATTTGCAGCAGTCAATGGCAGACGACTATTGGTCTGTACTTTTATTAAAGAGCTAATATAGCTCCCTACTTCATCCTTTCTCCTGTTGCCTCGCGCAAACCCTCAACCAACCGTTCCCAAGGTGAGCTGCAGCTAGATAGACGGCTGCATTTCTTCAGCGGCCCAATCCGGCGTCGTTGTACACGGGGTTTCGTTTCAACAAAAGATCAATAAGGCATGTTGCACTAGAGGCAAGGCAAGGACCCTACGGCATTTCCCCGTCGTCCATCCCCTCGCCGCATACCAAACCTTCTTCAAGCATCATCGTCTCTCTGGTCCCTTGTTGAGCTTCTGGACGTCTGAATAGAGCCAGTCGCCTGTAAAAAGAGCCCTAGCACCACTGCCGCCGCTCAGTCTGGTCTGCCAGGATCGGCAGGTTGTCACAGGTCAGGTTGCAAGGGGTCCCCCGAGCGGATCCCCGCCGTACGAACCTGTAACTCTCTCTCTTCTGCCTACCTTGCCATTCCAGCATCACCATCTCTAAAGGCTCAACAGACAGGGAAGAAGCCTTGAGGTCCAGAGACGTCCAGCTCTTCCGTTTGTTTCCCTTTGTTCAGGGCCGTCAAAACTCCCCTGGCCTGGAGAAGCCTCCTAGTTCGTCCCCGCCGGCCCTCCTGAATTATTGCCCTCTGCCCTCTGCCGTATACGAGCAGCTGGTGGCACGAGTTGTGTTTAGTACATAATACTGACCACCACTCAGCTGAGGGAGCTTGAATACAAAGACCTTCCACCATCCCCCCACTTGGCCCAGCACGCACCTTCGACCCCGCAGCCAAGCAGCTTTTTGGCTCAACACACCGAGAGTTCCATACAATATCGCTTTATACAGAACCAGAGAGCCGCTCTTATAGCTCCCCAAAATCTCACTCATTTCGCGGACTGGATTGTTTCTCCAACAACAACTTTTCGCCGCGTCAAGCTCCTCCGTCCTGTTAGTAGCTGCATCACACGATTCACGTCGTCGATGCGAAAGTCCTCAACTGACCGCATTAGTTTGCTGAGTGGAGTTGCGCTTTAGATTGCCTGGGCCATCGACCGCTACCCGCACATTAGCCTGCGGGCATCGACGAGAATCTATAAACAGACAGCCCACCGAGAGAGGCCTTTGTCACCCTTTTCTTGAACTCTGGTGTGCTTTGCGTCTTTCGTTTCCTGTTCGCCGCTTCTTTTCGAGCTCTTCGGAAAGCACGAGCGTTTCTGCAAGCGAACGTTCGGAATCGCCCTCACCTCTTTTCAACCACAAACCACAACGACAGCGGATTTAGGCCCAAGTCGCCAGCCCGATCACCATGTCTCGGTCGAACGCCCCCAATGCGTCAGCGTCGCGCAAGATCTCCTTCAATGTCAGCGAGCAGTATGACATTCAGGATGTAGTCGGTGAAGGAGCCTACGGTGTTGTTTGGTAAGTTCTCGGCCGATTCCCATCTTCTGGTGTAGCTGGCATGTTCCGTTTCTAACAGCGATTTGACTTGGACAGCTCCGCAATTCACAAGCCGTCAGGACAAAAGGTTGCCATCAAGAAGATTACCCCCTTCGACCACTCCATGTTCTGTCTGAGAACCCTGCGAGAGATGAAGCTGCTGCGCTATTTCAACCACGAAAACATCATCTCCATTCTCGACATCCAGAAGCCTCGAACCTATGATAGCTTTAACGAGGTCTACCTCATTCAGGTATTTATCCCTTTGGGGCTCCAGAAGTCGCTGCAAGCTTCTGTTTGCTGTTTTTCTTCTCCCCATTTTGTTTGGTACCTGTGCTCACCATCAACTTTCACGTAGGAACTCATGGAGACAGATATGCACAGAGTTATCCGTACCCAGGATCTATCCGACGACCACTGCCAGTACTTCATCTACCAGACACTGCGTGCTCTCAAGGCCATGCACTCGGCCAATGTTCTGCACCGAGATCTCAAGCCCTCCAACCTGCTGTTAAATGCCAACTGCGATCTGAAAGTGTGCGATTTCGGTCTGGCCAGATCTGCCGCCTCTCAGGAGGATAACTCGGGCTTCATGACGGAATATGTCGCTACGCGATGGTACCGTGCACCCGAGATTATGTTGACATTTAAGGAGTATACCAAGGCCATTGACGTTTGGTCCGTTGGCTGTATCCTGGCTGAAATGCTCAGCGGCAAGCCTTTGTTCCCTGGCAAAGATTGTAAGTACCGATTCACTGCCACCGTCCATATGGGAAGAAGATGGATGCTTCTAGTTGAAGACTTGACAAAAACGAATAATGTGCTAACGCAAAGCCTCTTCTAGACCACCACCAGCTGACCCTGATTCTGGATGTGCTTGGTACACCAACCATGGAGGATTACTATGGCATCAAGTCTCGACGAGCACGAGAATACATCCGTTCGCTGCCTTTCAAGAAGAAGGTGCCATTCCGTACCTTGTTCCCCAAGACCTCTGATCTGGCACTCGACCTCCTGGAGAAGCTGCTCGCATTCAACCCCGTGAAGCGAATCACGGTGGAGGAAGCCCTCAAGCACCCATACCTCGAGCCCTACCACGACCCTGATGATGAGCCCACTGCGCCTCCGATCCCGGAGGAATTTTTCGATTTCGACAAGCACAAAGATACCCTGAGCAAAGAGCAACTGAAGCAGCTGATTTACCAAGAGATTATGCGGTAAAGCAAGAAAAAATAGGGAGCTTGATGGAGCATATGGCTGAAAGACGTTGCCGAGATGCGTTGAGAAACTGAATTAAAGCGGAAGCATTTTTTGGAGGATATAGAGCAATGAGACTGGCAAAGAAGGGAATTATATATCTTGGCTAAGCCGAGAAGGCGGAGGAATGGGACGAGATATGAAATGAATAAATACACTGGCTTCGGGTGCCTCTACTTTTTCTTGTTTTTTCCTGTTTTAGTATATATATATAAGTGGCCTACGTATTCTGGTTCAATACATGCATGCAGTCAATATTGCTTTGATGAGAGTGATGCAATGGAAGTGACGAGCATATTGCGTTGTATGTACGTTTGCGGAATCGTTCTGACTGGAGTTTGTATCGAGGTACTGACAGCGCGAGACGAATTGTTTGTACTGCATCGAGACAAATAGACTCAAGCATCCCTGCTACTCGATAGATATGCTTATACGCTACGAAGCAGTGTTCAGCTAATGTTTCATCACGTGTTGAAAACAAGGATTGATGCAAATTGAACACCAATGTTTGTATACACGGCCTCTGCCTTTGGAGGCGCTGGTATATTTTTAGCAGCACGAGGTTCTATCGCTAGCGCAGACCTTGCTCCTTCTGGCAGGTCCCACTGCAGCAGAGACAGCGCCGTCATCCGTCAACTTGTTAACATTTTAGTGGTCTGTTTTCACGTCTTCCAGCCACCACCAAGCTCGGTCATCACTCAATCCAGCACAACCGGCCCAGGCACCTTTTACGCAGGTACATGCAACATCCGTGTCTTGGACTCTGACCTGCATCAACGTCCTGGGCAGCACTAGATCGACTTCTCCCTTTTTCTTCTTCCCTTTCCATGGCCGTCCAGCATTTATCCCACCGCTGGCGGGTCTCTTCTTTGGATACGTCATAACATTTGGACCGCTAAATAGAGTGCGGAAGCTTTGTGTTTCCCCCCATACCACCACAAACCAAGTACCAATTTTTTAATACCACCACCAGTACTACCATAGGAGTGCTGCATTGCAATCAAAGGGCAAGCTATATATATATACTTACACTTATTCGAAAAGCGGCTTCACAGAAAAGCTCCAACGTTAGAAATCGAACGTCAAATTTGGCAACAATGTGGAGTTTGATGCGGCGCTGGTCGACAGAGGAGACACACGTCCCTAGCCATCTTGACGAAGACGATGATAACAAGCCTCACCGCGCGGCGACCATGAAAGATGGCATCAACGATGTCTACACACCTATGCTTCGCACACTAAGTCCCTTCCGTCCTCCGCCTCTGGATCCGGTTGTGCTCCACGGCTACAAGGACAGCACGCCCATCGGATCGAGACTACTGACGACGGTGGTGGCGGAGGAGATTCGAACTATGGTGCCGGAGCGGCTGCGCATCACTGAAGACTGGCGCTTGGTGTATAGCATTGAGCAACACGGCACGAGCTTGGCGACTTTGTATCAGAGGTGCAGGCAGTATGAGGGCATGAGGGTGGGCTTTGTGCTGGTTGTGAAAGATCAAGAGGGCGGGGTAAGTTTTTAGAAGCTGGCAGCTGAAGTTGACAGAGGCGTTCCCTACGTTGTTTGTTTTTGGAGGACTTAATCTGTCCGTTCATCGTACCTTGAAGAATGATTGCTGATGAAAACTCATCACAACAGACATTTGGTGGCTATCTCTCCGAGTATCCTCATCCGGCTCCATCCTATTTTGGCAATGGAGAGTGTTTCCTGTGGCGTGCCTCGACACTGACATCCCTTCCGCTGCCACCATCGGCCGATACGACGCATTTGACGCGCAGCACAACGCTTGCCCCTCCACCACGATCTGGGGCTTCGACACCAAGATCGATAGATACCACGCCTGGAATTCGCTTCAAGGCGTTTCCATACAGCGGCCTCAACGACTTCTACATCAACTGCGAGACAGGGTTCTTGAGCATTGGGTCTGGGGGTGGGCATTACGGCCTGTGGCTGGACGACTCGCTCGATGTGGGACACAGCGCAACTTGTGAGACTTTCGGAAACGAACCGCTTAGCGACGCTGGGCCCAAGTTTAGCGTCATAGGCGTTGAGCTTTGGGTGATTGGCGCATGAAGGAAGAGAGCGGCTTCTTTTTAATGATATCTGATCTATCTGATTTACGGCTCTGGAGAGGGAAAACCTAATTTTGAAGGAGCTGGATGATCTTTCTACACCTCTCGGAACTCTTCTTTTTCGCTCCATCTTATTTATATTCGGATGACTTTTCATTTTTTCAAAGCGGAATTAGCGCACAATGCAAAAACAATGAATCGACGGAACCAAATATATTGAGGGAGCGCTTCATATCATAGGATCTACGTCAAATCCATGTATATACCATGCCAGAATTCATGTCGGATGCGATGCTGAGTGAGACACAGAGAAAGCGAAAGGCATAGGATGCTGATAATGGCCAGAGGGTGGTGGGAAAGGGTAATAACAATGCTTGATGCTTAGACAGACAGACGATTTATACTATGATACCCAGAAATCAAATTGAATGAGCGCTATTCCCCACCATCTATGCCTCTCTAACGTCTACTCTTACAATGTTATAGTGCTATAATCAAGTGTGCCATGTCCAGCATTGGCTTTTCTCAGACTTTTAATTCCTCCTCTTGCTCGAATTATATCTTTTCATATAGATTCTTACTGTCTTTTATCTCTAAAAGCTACTATTCCCTCCAGCAGCCCTTCTGGTGTCGGGGTCTCAGCGCAGACGTCAGGCTCAAAGTCGAAATTCTTGACCAGGTGGCTCCTAGTCGTAGGGCCGATCGTGGCCACAAACGTCCGGTCGTCTCGTTTTCCAGGCACAAATTTACCCGTGGAGGCATCTAGTAGGCTGAGGCCACGGAGCATGCTGTCGCAGCCTGTCGGCGAAAACACAATTACCCACCGAGAAGAGCTTGACTTCGTCTTATCCAGGATAGTCGCGAAGTCCTGCGGGAACGATTCCATCTCTCCGGTGCCGTAGACAACTTCCTCGACGACAGGAATTCTTTTGTTGTCGGGGAGAGAAGGGTCCATCAAAGTGCGTGGGATGATGTCCCTGCGCTGCTCGCCGACGAGGAAGAGCAGCGGGGGCAGGCTGGAACGACCGTCTTTGGCGTACCACTCGGCGTAGTGTTCGAGGATGAAATGCGCGAGGGCGTCGCCGTTGCCCGTGTGGCTGCCGAAGATTTGGAGGGGGGGTTGTTGGGAGACGGCTGTGAGGGCGCGGGTGGTGGCGGGGCCTACGCTGTAGATGGGGATGTGTTGCAGATGAGGCCATTCGGGGGAATCTGTGAAAGGAAAGCCCTAAGTTAGAACTCGTCTGGTAATGGTAGTGATGAATGGGAGTCAGACTCACCTTTTGCGGCTTCATCTTCACGAACGACATGCGCAAAAGCTTCCACTGCCCTCTGGGAAGTAAATATAAGTCCGCCGAATTCGCAATCTGGACTCGTGCCGATGCGCTTCTGGCGGAGCAAGTTTCGGAGCTTGTCTACCCCGGCGTCGTCAAACTTGTGTTGTAGGACTGGTACGAATGTTGGTTCGAAGGAGGGGCTGTTGCTGTTGTTGGGTGCTTTTGAAAAGAGCTCTTCGTATGCGTCGGTCGGGCTGGATTTCGTCTTGAGCAGCAGGACTGGGACGGGACTGGAAGCTGATGACATGATTGTGGAGAGCTAATGCGTTGTGGTGGTAGTTGCTGTGGTAGATGACATTTAATGTATGATATATAGGTACTTGTATCTGTGAGAGTGAGTTCAATTGGAGGGATTATCTGCTTTGCGCCGTCTTCAGTACGTAAAATGCTTGGCCAAGATAGCGAACGAAAAGAAGCTGTCATCATAGCTCAGACGATATCCCGAATTAGAACGTGGGGCTGTTAGCGCCATGGCTTTGGTTGGAGGGGCATATCGATAAGAAAAAAAGTGTCCCGGAGCTAGCGAAAGCCTTCAAGGGCATGGGCTGACAAATGACATTCATTGTATCTACTAGTGTTTAGTGTGGCCATTTTTATAGATCTCTATTCCATCTTTCAGCCATTCTTTTTACGAGTTTTTGTTTGCAGCCGGTTGATGCTTATACGGGCTTACGAAGAGCGTTGTTATAGTGTGAGAGGGAACTTCTAGACAATGGCTGAGGCTGCACTTCGTGACGCCACAACGGCGCTGCCAACTTCGGCGCCCTCGGCTGGTTCTGATGCCACCGACCAGCAGCCCAAGAAGTTTCCCAAGGGAGTAGTGCTGGGCAAAGATGGCAAGCCGTAAGTGCCCTATTTTCTGACTGCGTCTCTGCTTGCTCGAACGTGGAGTAGTAGAGTTTGACAGATGGATCGAGTCTGGCATTAACAAAGCGTAACCCTGTCTCTACAGATGCCGAAGCTGCACCTCATTTGCGGCATGGGCCACGCAGGCCAAGGACCAGACCAAGAAAGACACAGTTACCGGCAGCAGAGCCGTATCCACGACGGCTGTCGCCTCGGGCCCTCCAGCCGACTGTCCGCCAGACGTCGAGGCTCTTGGACGGAGCACCTGGACGCTTCTCCATTCCATCGCGGCCTCGTACCCGGAGACGCCCTCGCAGACGCAGCGATCCGATCTGTTGAGCTTTGTCGGGCTCTTCTCTAAGCTGTACCCATGCTGGGTCTGCGCCGAAGACTTTCAGGGCTACATGTCCAAGCAGAAACCCCAGGTGAATTCCCGCGACGAGTTCTCGCAGTGGCTCTGCCGCGCGCACAACGACGTGAACAAGAAGCTGGGCAAGCCCCAGTTTGACTGTTCACGCTGGGACGAGCGCTGGAGGACGGGCTGGAAGGACGGCCGCTGCGATTGAGATTGATGGAGATGTGGCCATATTTTTTTGATAGACGGCGTGTGTACGATTATGATTAGACGGGACGAAACGATGACAAGAAAGGAGGCAGAGTCTGCAGCAAGTGCATGCAGCAGTGTACGATTGTGAGCGAGGTCGATTCAACTCAATTCATTGACAGCATATACCGACGGCGTTATTTTCGAAAAGCGTTGGGAATAGGGGCAAAATAGACAGATGAGATGTCGTGTTGGGCATGGTACGAGGGCGGGATGCGTTATCATGCAGGCTTGTTAGTGTGTGCGCGCATGGCCCGGTGGTGAGAGCCATCAAGGGCAAAGCATGCCACCGTGTTTGGAAGAAAACTCTTTACTCAATGCCTGGGACGGGTTTGGCCTATCGAAGCCTGTCAACTTATCAATTCCACTATTCTGCATCACCAAAGTATGCGAAGTACCGTGATCTGATCGGTGGTTGAAACAGGCCCGCCCGACAAAACGAGCCCGGCGCCCAGTCCCTCGACTAACGGGCTGTAATTGACCGGGCGCCTGCCGAGTAGGTTCCGATGGATCTAGATGTCGAGAAATTCTCCCCCCTAGGCCCTGCAGCTGTCCATTAGGCGACTGGCGGCGGCACTAGCGCCTGCATGGGCCAACTGTAAATGGCCTTATCGCGGGCCTGCTGCTCGATTACATCACTATCACCACAGAGCTGCGTCTGAAGGTCAGCTCATGCTTGCCGATGGCACGAGCAAAACGTGCGCGTGTGGTGGGGTCTTTTTTTTATGGCGTTCGATGCCGATTGCAGTTCTGGGACAGCTTCAGGGCCAGTGAGAAGCCTCGTCTGGGTGTTTTGAATGGGCGCGGCGAGCAGCGACGGAAAATATATATCGTCATGGTCGCTGTTGGGATGATCCTGCTTTGTCTCTCTTATACCCACAGACAATAATTCCCCTAGGAATACTGTATAGATTCCATTCCACCTACAACTTGCCTTTTTATTTGAATCCTTTGAGAGGAGCGGCATCGTCATCATTATCTGCCCCTCCTTTTGATACATTACCGCAACACCACCTATAAGCCATAATACGCAACAACAAAAAAGAAGTCCCGCCCATTGTTCAATCATGGCCAGCATCAACATCAGGGTGCAGAACCTCGAGCAGCCCATGGACGTTGCCGAATATCTCTTTCGACGTCTCCATGAAATCGGCATTCGCTCCCTCCACGGTCTTCCAGGCGACTACAATCTTCTTGCCCTGGACTATCTGCCAGAATGTGGCCTGAGATGGGTTGGCAGCGTGAACGAACTCAATGCTGGTGAGCTTCAATTCCATTTGTTTCGTTTTGATTTAATATGATATGATGGTGTAGTAGCCATCTGTCTAGTATCTACATATCCATCCATATAGGAACATTATTTGCTAACTGGTGTAACCCCTCTTCCAGCTTACGCTGCTGACGGCTATGCTCGTGTCAAGAATATGGGAGCTCTCATCACCACTTTTGGTGTGGGAGAGCTCTCAGCCATCAATGGCGTTGCAGGCGCCTTTTCGGAACACGTCCCAGTCGTCCACATTGTCGGTTGCCCTTCCACTATTTCGCAGCGAAACGGCATGCTCCTCCACCACACTCTCGGAAACGGTGATTTCAACATCTTCGCCAACATGAGCGCCCAAATCTCCTGCGAAGTTGCCAAGCTCACCAACCCTGCCGAAATCGCTACTCAGATCGACCATGCACTCCGAGTTTGCTTCATTCGTTCTCGACCCGTCTACATCATGCTTCCTACCGACATGGTCCAGGCCAAGGTAGAAGGTGCCAGACTCAAGGTGCCAATTGACTTGTCGGAGCCTCCAAATGATCCCGAGAGCGAAGCTTACGTCGTCGATGTTGTTCTCAAGTACCTCCGTGCTGCAAAGAACCCAGTCATTCTTGTCGATGCTTGCGCCATTCGTCACCGTGTCCTCGACGAGGTTCACGATCTCATCGAAAAGACAAACCTCCCTGTCTTTGTCACTCCCATGGGTAAAGGTGCTGTTAACGAAGAGCACCCAACATATGGTGGTGTCTATGCCGGTGACGGCTCACACCCACCTCAAGTTAAGGACATGGTTGAATCTTCTGATCTGATCTTGACAATCGGTGCCCTCAAGGTATGTGCACACTTCTGATGCTGTTTGTCTCCTGCTTTTTGCTAAATATCTGACTTCTCTTTCTCTTACAGAGCGATTTCAACACTGCCGGTTTCTCTTACCGTACATCACAGCTGAACACGATCGATCTCCACAGCGATCACTGTATTGTCAAATACTCGACATATCCGGGTGTCCAGATGAGGGGTGTGCTGCGAGGAGTGATTAAGCAGATCAATGCATCTGAGATCAATGCCCAACCAGCACCAGTCGTCGAGAATGAAGTTGCCACGAACCGAGATAGCTCACCCACCATTACACAGGCCTTCTTCTGGCCACGCGTTGGAGAATTCCTGAAAGAGAACGACATTGTCATTACCGAGACTGGAACGGCCAACTTTGGTATCTGGGATACTAAATTCCCCAAGGGCGTTACTGCACTTTCTCAGGTCCTTTGGGGAAGCATTGGTTGGTCCGTCGGTGCCTGCCAAGGAGCTGTTCTTGCAGCTGCCGATGACAACGCCGACCGCAGAACTATTCTCTTCGTTGGTGACGGTTCATTCCAACTCACCGCCCAAGAATTGAGCACAATGATTCGTCTTAAGCTGAAGCCTATCATGTGAGTATCTATATAGAAATACCCAATTGCTAGCTGCCCAGTATAACTGACTCTTTCTTTTTTAGCTTTGTCATCTGCAACGATGGCTTTACCATTGAGCGATTCATTCACGGTATGGAAGCCGAGTACAACGACATTGCAAACTGGGACTTTAAGGCTCTGGTTGACGTCTTTGGCGGATCCAAGACTGCCAAGAAGTTTGCCGTCAAGACCAAGGACGAGCTTGACAGTCTCCTGACAGATCCTACCTTCAACGCAGCAGAGTGTCTCCAGTTTGTCGAGCTATACATGCCCAAAGAAGATGCTCCCCGAGCATTGATCATGACGGCAGAAGCTAGCGCAAGGAACAATGCCAAGACAGAGTAACAAGGACCACCATGATGGCTGGCTATCACCTTAAGAATTGTAATAGACCTGATGAAAATGGATCAAGGCAGGTACCGATCATTAATCAAGCAGGCTTGGACAGGGAGGGGTGTTTACAAAATGAAGAAAACGATGCAACGATATATGGATTCACTGGACATTATATAAAATACCTATAAATTTGAAGTTTATATTCTCTTTTTCTAAATATATACTATTCTATTCCATTGTAAGAGCTTGCTTCATGTACTTTAGTAAACGCGATTACGTGATGGACAATCAAATTCGATGCTGAAAGCAGTAAGTCTTAGGTACTGTTATCTTACTATAAAATACCCCCAAGTAATAAGTACTATGTACTCTCACTGTATCTAATTGTCAGACTTCAAATAAACTACACTGCCTCCAGATATAGCTAGATAAAGTTATTTAGTAGGTTAAAACTATCTAGTACATGGGTTTATTATTGCCGTTAGACTTCTTTTTTTTTTTTCTTCTTCTTTTTTTCTTTTTCTTTTTATTTTTATTTTTTTTTAATTTTTAAAAATATTTTACTTATAAAATCTTATTTAATAAAAATTTATTAATTTTTTTATCATAATAATTTAATATATTATTAATAAATTTTTTTTAATTATTAAAAATTTTTATTATATTAATTATAAATTTAAAATATTTTATTTTATACAAATATTTTATTTTGATTTTATTTATAAGTATAATTATATAAATTTAAATAAATTATAAAAATTAATATAATAAAAAATTATATTTAATTTTTAATTTAATAATTAAATAAATAAAATAATATTTAAATATAAATATAAATTTTAATAAAATTAATAATATATTTACTAGGTTAATATTCTACTAGTATTAACTTACCTAATAATTTTTAAAATAGAAAAATAAGTATAAAATATAAGTTAAATTATATTAATTTTACACTCTGAATTTCTATGAAAATCCAATGCTTTAATAACCAGGCTGTCAATATATAAATATATACCTTACCCCCCGACTTCCTTCGCTACTCTTTCAGGGAGCACATCACCACTTATGCCGTAAGTCATCTTATACCCCGACTTCCTCTCTGGCTTTCAGCCGCCCCCGACTACCCTCTACTGCCTTTCTATTTTCACTTTAAGCTGTGGCCAGACAAAAATATTGAATTCGCTCTATCTATTACAATCATTCACTATTTTCCTCTGGCAGAGGTCTAATATCATAAGGCCCGTGACTATTACGTCCAGCGTGGCTATCACCAAGCCCCTCGCCAAAACCCTTCTTCTGCCTTGTAGGTATGGCATTCTCTAATTAAATAAAGATTCTACCACTATCTTCAGGTGTGCAATACTAGGAAAGGGAAAGGAGTAGTTTCTATAGAAGCATTCTCCTAGGGTCCTCAATATATTCCTTAATCTTAACAAGGAACTGGACCGCTTCCCTTCCATCGAGCAGACGGTGATCATATGTAAGCGCCAGGTACATCATCGGGCGAACTTCCACTTTTCCGTTGATAACCACGGCGCGATCCTTGACGGCGTGGAGGCCCAGGACAGCGCTCTGGGGCAGGTTGATGATCGGAGTTCCCATCAGCGAGCCAAATACGCCACCGTTGCTGATAGTAAATGTACCGCCAGCCATATCCTCAATAGTGAGCTTGTTGTCGCGAGCCTATTTAACGTTAGCAATGCCACCAACTTGAAAGGTGTTGCTACTACCAACCTTCTTGCCCATCTCAGCAATAGCCTTCTCGATGCTAATCATGTCCAGAGACTCCACATTCCGCACTACGGGAGTAACCAAGCCCTTCTCCGTAGCAACGGCGACGCTGATATCGACATAATCGCGGTATACGATAGTGTCGCCACCGTTAGCGCCTTCAATGGAGGCATTGACTGCCGGAATATCCCGCATCGCCAAAACCGCAGCTCGAGAAAAGGCGCTCATGAAACCCAGCTTCACGCCAGTCTTCTTCAAAATTTCGTCCTTGTAGAGCTTTCGAAATTCCATAATGCTGGACATGTCAACCTCATTGAAAGTCGTCAGTGATGCAGCAGTATTCTGAGACTGCTTGAGGCGCTCGGCGATACGTAGCCGCATACGGTTCATCTTGACCTAGTTCTTCAATTAGACGAGCTAGAGGAAGTATCGATACCAGAAGAAACTTACCCGACGTTCCTCGCGGTTTCCACCTACTGACTCAACCTTTGGGGGCCCCGCTGCTCCGGAAGGCTGTTCCGCAGCCTTTTGGGGCGGCGCAGGTTTCTCGCTCTCGCTGGTCGCAGGTTGTGACTTGGGCTGTTCTGGCTCTGCGAGAGGTGTTGATTCGGAGGCGGAGGCGGAGGGGGTTGACTCCTCCTCCTTGGGCTTCTCTGCCTCCCCTGAAGATGCTGGCTTCTCGCCGCCAAGCTCAACACGAACCAAATCTTGGCCCACTGTAACGGTGTCTTCCTCGTTGACGAAAAATTCCTTGATAATACCGGCTTCTGTCGCATTGACGGCCACATCGATCTGCAGGCGCAAGGGGTGAGAAAATTAGCAGGGCAGACGTGCAGGGCCAATGGCAACATACCTTGTCTGTCTCGATGGTGGCAATCTCTTCATCCACCTCAACGTAGTCGCCAATTGATTTTGAGAACTGCTTGAGAGTGCCCTCAGAGATGGACTCGGCCATGACCGGGACCTGGATAATCTTGTCGGCATAATACCGTATCAAGCTTGGAATTCCCTGACGGAACACAGGAGATGGGCGCAAGGCGCGCATAGGCGCTATGCGAGAGATGGAGGCTATACTTCGAGACAACATGGTGGGCGATTGTAGTCGAGTGCAGGGTTGCAGCGATAAATTGGATAGACAGATTTGCTTTGGATCTGGTGCACAAACCTCGTCTCTATATATTAAAACCCGCAGTGGATGCACAGTGAACAAACTGTGTTTTATTTGCTGTAGTGTGTATTAGACTTTAGCACTACGACGCAAGGCTGAGCTTTGTAAGGTTGAATCTTGGCCTTAACTTTAAGGCAGAAACTACATAGGCGAGCCTGCGTTTGTTTGTTGTTTGTTTGAGCGAGGAAGCTTCCAGGGCAACGCCAGCTTGTTCGCCCATAATAGCGATTCCTTTGTCTACTATAGTATATTTGCCAACAGATTCGGAGAGTTACTTGAGAGTGGTCTCGCGAACTCGTATTGCATCTTATATAAAGGGACGGCGTATCAAGTATCCATCCAGGCGTAATAAGTATCTAAAATTGGTGGGGCTTTAGCTATAAGTCTCTTTGTACTCTTATTTTATGGCAGGTCACGATGGTTACATATGCCTTTTTCCGATGGCGCTCTTCTATTAAATTATAGTGCTTATCTGCTTTAATACAGCGTCTTTTATTAAATTACAGCGCTTATCCTCTATAATACAGCGCTTTTTATTAAATTACAGCGCTTATCTATTATAATATAGCGCGTATTAACTTAATTATAGCGCTTATCAGCTATAATACAGCGCGCTTTAATTAAATTACAGCGCTTATCTGCTATAATATAGCGTTTTTTTTTTATTATAAGTACATAACAATACTTTAAAAAAATAAGGGTAATATACCTAGGTACTATACGCTAACTTAAAAAAGAAAAACTCCACTATTTGGATACTTTTTCGCCTGGATGGATACTTGATACGCCGTCCCTATATAGAGCGTTTTCAAGACATTTCATTCGGCATTATTTGGCTCCAAGGGATCAATTGAAATGGCCGACGCTGCTTCAAAAAGAAAACAAGGCCCTGGGAGCGCTGATGGCTCTGCTTTCAAGAAGAGAAAGGTATTTTATGAGAAAAATTCTCTATCTCATCCTGTTGTTTTATAAAGTGTCACTGTATAAGATATTTTATATGAATCAAGGCTAACCTTGTGACTGCTGAATAGGAGGGCACCGCTGGAAGATGGAAGACACCGGCCCAAAAGGCAAAGTATGCTGACAGAGTGGAAATGGGCACCGCGCTTGATGTGGGCGATGAAGGCATCTGGGTCACCTATGCCAGGGGCATGAAGGGCAAAGCAGTCCGGGAATTTACGGCCATGTGTGAAGAGGTAAGCTGTTTGTCATTTTTCTGGATGGAAGTATGGGGTTTTGCTGCTTGATGGATACTGATATATTGATAGTATGGTGAAAAGATGTACGGCATCAAACCACCAGTCGACGCATCAGAGGCACACGCCCAGTCAGGAGATGAAGAAGAAGACATCGAGGCGTCTATCCAGAAAGAGCTTGAAGCGATGAAGGAGTCCCGAAAGCCCAAGGAAAGAAGAGTTTTCTCGCCGGTGGCAGTCGGGATCGAGTGCGTCTTCTTCATGAAGACGATGAAGCCGGTTGATCCTTATCAGCTGGTGCTCCAGATATGCAGAGACGCGCAGGAGTGTCCCAGCCCGAAGGATCGTAAGTGCAAGTACATCAATCGGCTCACGCCTGTGATGGACACGGATAAGGCGACGGAGAAGGGAATTCAGAAGGTGGCGCGGAAAGTTCTCCCCTCGTTTTTTAGTTTGAATGAAGAGGAAAAAGAGACAGAGGACGAGGAGAAGCCGACGGAGGGCTCAGATGAGAAGAAGGAAGAAGTTAAAGAGACTGCTCAAGCGACTGAGACAGTAGCAGAAGCTCAGCAAGCTGACGAATCTTCCGCTTCTACCGTGAGTTTGGATTGAGAGGAATTCTTCTTCTTAGACATGATTGTTACTAACGTATGATCGAGCAGTACGCTATCCGACACACTATGAGAAATCACACCATCCTGAAATCAGAAGCAGTCATTAAGATGATTGCTGGTATGGTCAAGCCCGAGCACAAAGTCAACCTCAGAACCCCGGACAAGGTCATTCTCGTCGAGATATTCCAGGTATGCTGCGTTTTCCCACTCCCCACTATTTCCTTAGTTGCCGTGCGATGGGAATCCGGTAGAACAAAGCTGACAGTGAAAATACTAGATGTTCTGCGGAATTTCCGTAGTAGACGGCAAAGAGTGGGAGGAGCTGAAGCGGTATAACATCAATGCGCTATATGACATGACGGGCGAACAGAAGAGTGGCAACCCGGGGAAGGCCACAAAAGAGGAGTAGATCAAAATTGAGTTGATTGACGGGCCAGGAGCTGCTTGTTGCTTGGGCGTTGGCATCTTGGTTTCATTAGAAAAGAAGAGAAGCATTACATTGGACGAGCAAGGAGTATACGGTACAATTAGCTTTATATATCTTTTTTTTTTTATTTCCTTCAAATTGCTAGATCATATTGGCGGATGTTCCTCCATTGATATACGAACGCAAAATCTTCTAAGCTCTCTGCTCATATTCGGAAGCAGTTCCAGCTGGATTTAGTACCCTTCTCACTTGTCCCCTTCGCTCCCACTATCCTCGTCGCGTGGCAGCTGGAAACCCATAAGTCCCATGAGATTTCCAGCGGGACCAGCCATACCACCCTGGCTTTTGAAGCTCTCGAGCAAGTTTTTAGCCAGGTTAAAGTCAATATCAACTTCATCATCGTCATCATCGTCGTCGTCAGCTGAATGGCCAATTCGTCCTTGTAGTGGCTGTTCCTTCTCCTTTCCTTTGTTCTTCTCTGAGCTTTCCTTTGATTTTATGGCACGTCCAGCGGTCGGTGGATCAAGCTGAAGGGTGCCGTATTCCTTGAGTTCGGCTTCCATGCGAGAGGCAAGATCCTGGATATCTCTGTCTTCTTCTGCGTCGCTGTCGTTATCGTTGTCAGAGTGGTCTTCTACAGCCTTGCTTTTACTTGGTGCTCCTTTGTCAGGGGTTGCTGTTGTGAGTCCCACCATCTCTCTCATCATTCTAGAAAAGGCCTTCTCGTCAAAATTCACCTCCTCGTATTGGTCATCATCATCATCCTCTTCGTCATCGTCATTGTCGACATCCATCCTGTCAAGCTCAGCACCGTCCAATCCTGCACTGTCGTCATTGAGAAAAGCTTCAAAACGTGAGACGATCTTTCTCAGGTTCTCTTGAGTCTGCGCCTCACCGAAGCCAGATGCTCCCTTCGAAGATGCCTGAGCTTGTTTCCGCTCGAGTTCACGCTCGAAATCCTCATAATTGATATCAAGCCATGAGTCGTCATCATTCCGATCAACGTTATTCCACAACTTGATGTCATCGTCAGATGGCAAGACTGAGCTTCCATCTTCTTGGAGATCTTCCAACACAATAGCCATCTCACGGACGACCCTGCTCTTGCTATTCTCTGCATCCTTGGCAAGCATCTCAAAACCGCATGTGAGTTTCATGCCAGTTTCCAAGCGTTCAGTTCTTTTCTCTTTTTCATTTGATGATAGATTTTCATTCTTATCATTTCGAAATACGGATTCCCATCTCGGCGGTGTGTCGAATCTTTGAGATTTAAGTTGGGCATAGAGAGTTTTGCTAAATCTCACGCTGACCGTGACAAGGTCTTCTGGAGGGAACTGTAATTGTGTTGATGAATATAAGATAGGCTTTAGAGAGTTGGCGTCTCTCAGATAGAAGCTCTCAACAGCGGGTGCTATAGACTTTGGAAGAGCATGTAGAATGTAGGCTACTGCCCGGGGAATCGTGACCAGAGAATGGTGGATGGAGTTGGGTATTTGCTCCGGGTATTTTTTCAGTCTATGAAACGCCTCAGAATCGATGGCAGGGAGATGAACAAGCGCATCTGTCTTTGACCGTAGAAATGTTACGGCTTGCAAGAGCGACAACTGCTCTTCTGCTTGGGAACGCATGGAAGGCTCATCTTTGGTCTTAGAGTTAAGAGGTATGAGGAAGATCTTTCCGAGATGAATCCATACACGATAATGGTCAATCTCCGGACTTAACCAGCTTGGAAGGACATTGGCAGCTTCTACCAAGAGAAACTCTCCATCAGAGTCTCCGATTCTCACCCAAAGATCGGGATGGGCTTTGGATAACTCGCAAAGCATATAGACAATGAGCCATTCATCTTCAATGGAATCTCCATAATCAGTAGCACCATGCAGATATAGCAGTCCTTAAAACTAATTGTTAGAACAGGGTTGAGAATCACAATCGTACGAGGATTCATGCATGGCACTTACCATTCTCGCTCTTGAATGAGATCTCAAAGCTCTCTCGTTGCCAAATGTAATCTTTTGTGAGTGATTGAACAAGTTCTACTGCTGCCTTTCGAATAGTTTCAAGGCGAGGACGTGTTTTACGAGCTTCGGTTTGTTGGTTGTCTATCACAAAAAGCATGTACTCGACAGTGTTTTCCGGTAGCTGCTCCGCGGCAGCAGCCTCTGCCTCGCCGACATTGCCGTCTGTAGACATGCTTGCTGTGAGAATAGTCACATATAATTCCTGGAAGGCATCGACATGACGAAATGGGGGGATTTGCAATGGATGCAAGTTTGAGAAGTGTAAGTATCGTAGTTGTTCTTTCACAGTGAAGTGCCTAGTAGAAGCCCCACGCTGATAAAAACTCGCTGCACTTACACGGTCACTTACTAAACGGCTGCTGCTACAGCATGCTACTATTGGGAGGTGTATTGCAAGTATATATAGGTATTTAATAAAATAATAAAGATGCATTTATTTTTTAATTTTTAGAATGTTTACTACTATATGAATTGCAATATTTTAAGCCACTCATAACATGAATTTTGTGTTGCCGTGATTTCACTCTTCATGATATCAGAGAGTAAGGTAGGCCTAGTGCGTGCCTTAGTCATGCAGCTAGTTAGTTCACTGACCCCACGACACGCCCGTCGCGGTCAACGCGCCGTCAAAGGAACTGTTTAATGGAATTCGAGAAGCAAGTGCTGGCATATCGCTTATCAGCCGGAGGGGCGTGCAAGATGCTCATGACGATGATGGGATGCGACTCTGCCGATTTCCCTCAAATCTCGACAATTACGCTTTTCTGATTGTTGCCAGCCCCTCTTCCATTATAATTTCCCACATTATCGCAGCTCGTTACTCCAGTAGCCATCGACCATGGCCCCACGCAAGCGATCACGACTGGCATCAGGCCTGGAAGACGGAGAAGAGATTTCCGAAGTTATTGAGGCCCAGGCATCATTGATGAATGATACACAGCCGGTAACTGCTTTGAAACCGTGCTGGAGCAAAATGGCAGCTGGCTAACGCTGGTGTTGATAGAGAAAAAAAGTGCGGTATTCACTTGGCCGTTCAGCGGAAGCTTCAGGCAGCAGGGCACCGGATGCAGAGCAAGACGATGTCTCGTCGAGCTCAGGTTCCGACAGTGAAAATGGGAATGGCGACGATGACGACAACGACGACCTCCCCGCGTCCCCTCCACAAACTCAGTACGAACTTATGAGAGACAATGGCTTCCGACATCTCGAGAATACAGACTGGGACGACCAGCAAGCTACGCAAAAACTGAAACGCCGCACCGCGACACAAACGTTTGATAACATGGTTGCTGAGAGCGGAATCATCGAAAGCATTACATGTTTCAACTTCATGTGCCACGAACGGTTGCATGTGGAGCTTGGCCCTCTGATCAACTTCATTGTTGGAGAGAATGGCAGTGGCAAGAGTGCTGTTTTGACGGCCCTGACCCTGTGTCTTGGTGGCAAGGCCAGTGATACGAACAGAGGTGGTAGCTTAAAGTCCTTTGTTAAAGAGGGACGCGAACATGGAAGTCTTGTTGTAAAGATCAAGAACGCTGGATCCGATGCTTACCAGCCTGATACATACGGCTCATCAATCACCGTTGAGCGGCACTTTACCAAATCCGGCGCCAGTGGATTCAAGATCAAGAACGATCAAGGCAAAGTTGTCTCAATCAAGAAGCAGGAAGTTGAGGAAATATCCGAATGGTATGCCCTGCAGATAGGGAATCCTCTTACGGTTCTCTCTCAGGATAATGCGAGACAATTTCTGAATGCTGCAAGCCCGGCACAAAAGTATAAATATTTTGTTTCTGGCGTTCAACTCGAGCAACTGGATAATGACTATAAAATGTCTCAGGATACGTTAGATAAGACTCTCATTCTTCGTGATGATCTTGACGAGACGATAGATACTGCCAAGAAGGAGATGGACGATGCTCAGAGACTTGCAGAGATAGCCCAGAAGAACCAGGGTCTTCGTGAAAAAGCAAGGCACTATAGGAATCAGCTTGTCTGGTCCCAGGTAGTTGAGCGAGAGAGAGAGCTGGAACAACGCAATGCTGATATAGCGAGACGCGATGAAGAACTCATTACTTTGGAAAGGGACACCGTGAAGATGTCAGGCAAACTCGATGAAGCTGACGAGAGGCTAGCTCGGGCTCAAGAAGCCCGAGAGGCTCTCAATAGCGAGGAAGAGACTTTTGATGAGAAAATGGTAGCGGCAGAGACTGCATGGAATGACGCCAAGAGAAAACAGACAGAACTGCAGCGTGAAGAGCGAGATGCCCATATGCGACTCAAAACCCTGCGGACAGACATACAATCCTGTGAGAACAAGATCAAAGAGGAAGAAAATCGTTTGGACGGATCGACGGGCTCAGCGCGAACCCAGAAAGATCAAGAGCTCTCCGAGGCTCAAGCGAAAGAAAAAAGTATAAACGAGCAGATCGCCGAAGCCAAGGCCAAAACACCAGCTTTCTATAAAAAGATAGATGAAGCCAAAGAAGCTTCTCTCAATGCAAATCGCATCATGCAAGATAAACGTAAGGAGGTGATAATGGCGCAAAAGGGCGTTAGGGATCTGGAGCAAAGTAGCGGCTCAGCCTTTGATGGATACGACCAAGACCTCGTTAATCTTGCCAAACAAATTGAGAAGGATGGCGGTTTTGAAAGCAAGCCGCTGGGGCCTCTTGGCACTCACATTACGCTCCGAAAGCCAGAGTGGTCTGGCCTTCTCGAGAAAACTCTTGGCGAGACTTTGAACGCATTTGTTGTGAAGAGCAAAAGAGATCATTCAAGATTATCAAATCTCATTCAGCGATTGGGTTTGAAGAGGCAGCCGCCTATCTATATTGCCTATGCGAGCTCAATTGATACCAGGGCTCAGGAGCCAGCTGCCGAATTCGATACCATTCTCCGGATCTTGGAATTTGACAATGACCTCATCCGGACACAACTTGTCATCAATCACCAGATTGAAAAGGTCATTCTGATCAAGGAGCGCTTGGAAGCGGAGCGAGTGATGATTGATAACGATGGTCCCCCTCGAAACGTGACGGCGTGCCTTTGTTTCCATGACGGTAAAGGAAAGCGTGGCCATGGTCTCAGAATCACTAATCGATCTGGAGCAATCGGCGCCGCCCCTGTTACGCCATCCGGCTTGCGGCCTCGTATGCGCTCAGACTCAGCTGAGCGACTGGTTGTGCAAAAGGAGAACCTCAGACAGCTGGGTTTGGAGGTAAAGGAACTTATGACTGAGGAACGTCAGGCAGGTCAACAAGTAAAAGATCTTCAATCGGAGCTTGCGTCGCACCAGAGTGAAGTCAAGAAACTAGAAAGCGAGTATCGCCAAATCCAAGCGGATATCCAACGGATATCACTCGACCTGGATGCTTTCGAGGGTGTTGACGGACGACTGGTTGCACTCCGGGAAGAACGAGAAGCAAAGCGCACTGAAGAGGAGCAACTGGGCCTGCAGTATGGTAACCTGAGACTTGAAAAGCGAGATCTGAGCCAAAAAGCAGAATTGGCCAAGGCACGTCTCGACGCGGAAAAAGATGTGCGTAAGGACCACCAAAGTCGCGTCGCGAAAGCGGACGATAAAGTCAAGAAGTATGAAGCCATGCGGAAGATTCAGCTCGCTGAAAAGAATGCCTCTTTTGAGAGACTGGATATTGAGCGAAATGAAAGAAGACGAGCCGAGACTCGGCGCGATCAAAAGGTTGCGGAGGTGGCCGATTTCATCGAGCAAGCTCAGCAAGCATCGCCAAATCGTGTTCACATCCCTGAGGATGAAACGTATGAAAGTCTGGAAATAAAATACCAAAGGGTCTGCGAGCAACTTGCACAGCGAGAAGCCCGACAAGGAGCCACAGACCAGCAGATTTATGACCGAGCCATCGAGGCTAGAACGAGATATGAGGATGTCATGAAGAAGACGAGGGACGTTGATGAAACTATTTCAAGCTTGAAGCAAGCAATCGAGCACCGACTTCACCTGTGGCGTCAGTTCCAGAGGCAGATTAGCGCTCGAATACGTATCCAGTTCAGCTACCTTCTCAGCGAGCGTGGGTTCAGAGGCAAGATCGATCTCGATCACAAAGCTAGACGGGTCAACATCCAGATTGAGCCCGACAAGACCCGGAAACATTCATCAGGACGCAACACCAAGACGCTATCTGGAGGTGAGAAGTCGTTTTCATCGATTTGCATGCTTCTCTCTGTATGGGAGGCCATTGGTTCACCGATCCGATGCTTGGATGAGTTTGACGTTTTCATGGACAATGTCAATCGTGCAATTAGTACGAATATGCTGGTAGGTCACCTCCCAGTGATTCATATAAATCGGTAGGATGGAGCTAATGAGTTATTCTTTTAATGTATAGGTTGATGCCGCTCGTCGATCAGTGTCGCGACAGTATATTTTGATAACGCCGAATGCCATTGAAGGCCGAGCCAAGCTTGATAAAGATGTCAAGATTATCCGGTTAGTTTCATTAGACAGTTTTCCCCTGTCAGTATCTGAGTTCCACGACTAACTGAATCTCATCTACAGTCTGACTGATCCTCGCCAACGAACTCTCATCTAAAGCCATATATGTTTCGCAAAACAGGTGCCGTACTCAAAGGAAAATTAATAAGGAGCGTTAGCCAGGAGTTTGCGCATTGATGCTAGGACGCCATTCATTTGTGGGCGGACCAGGGAAAAAAATATACATATAGTAGACAATGGTATATACATAAAGGCTGATAGTAGTGTACATGACGTTTTACGATTTTTAGTTAGAAGACAGCAGGCCAAGGCCATGAGAGAAAGCATAGATTGGCTTATATCATCAGATAGGAACGCCTTTGCTTCTCAGGACATTGATACCCGCATTGAGCGTGAAGCCAGCCCACTGTCCCATAGATGCTACGGTTCCCCCAACAGACTGAACCTCGTCCAGCCTTCTATCCAGAAACTTTCTAGTCTCCAAATAGGATGGTGATGTGTCATTAGTCATGAACAGCTCGCTAGAGCTGTAGACCATGGAAAGGGCTGCCCGCTTGGTGTACCATGAAGGGTCGACAGCCTTGTCGCCGGCCAGGAACCAGATATCGTCTGACAGAGTAGCCAGCTCTGCTAACGACGTAGGCAGATGGCTTGGCTGGGCCATGATAGCCAAGGCCTATGTGAATTGTTAACAAATAAACCTCCAAGTAGCTCAATTGAGCCCGAGATATATAGACAGGACACTAGATGTACACACCTCTTGCCATCTGTGAATAGTCTCCTTGTTGCCCATCAACCGCTCCCACGTCAAGGCGGCGACTTTGTCATTGATGCTTGTCAGAGACTCATCTTTCAGCAGCTCCTGGCTTTTCTCGGCCAGTCTCTCACGCTGCATCACGAGGTGGTAGTGTATCAGGCTGAACTGGCCATCGGGCAGGATGCTGGAGCTAATGTCTGGGTATCCGGCATCACGGGCACCGAGGCCAATGGCGCGCAGAGAGAAGCCATGCTCGGGGATATGCTTGTATGCGGCGGCCAAAATAGACCTATCGACGGTACCGAAGGGCCCTGGTGGAGGAGGGTGATCGTACGAGTGATAGCAGCTCTTTTGGCAGATGCGGGATGAAGACGTCGGTGTGGTTGGGCGAGCAATTGGGCGGCGTGCCGATCTCGCCAGACGAGCTGCGGCTCTAGACAGGGAAGGTGAGGACATGATAGCCAGAGATGTGATATTCAGACTGCGCCGCTGCTGTGACGGATGCTGGCTGATAATGTGTTGTCGTCTTGCGCCACGAGGGGTCTGCAAATTCGAAGCTCTGGATCAGCCCGGAGAGTGGATCCCGGCGGGAGCCTTTAAGCTAGGCCAAGGTACGGCGGCAAACTTAGAAGGCCGTCAAATGCGACAAATTAAAGACACTCTTCTTTCCTACCTATCCTATCCTATCTTGTCCTACCTTGCCAATTGTTGCTAACGCAGCATGCGCCGTGTAACTACTGTAATTTGGATATGGTATTGCTGTTGGTTGACCTGTATGTAGCAGTGATGTGGCATCAGGTATATCAAATGGTTTAATCTCGTTAGTTAGCCCAGCCCTGTAGCTCCAATTGGCCCAGCTGTTGCACCGCTGTGTGTTTGCCCATCCCGGAACCCTGTCTAGGATCCGAGGATTGCATCATACATAAAATCATGCATGCCTCTTTGGGAGACAACTCAACCAACTGCTGTTTGGCTCAGAGGCGGATCCTAGGCATTGGCCCGTCAGACAGCCAATACCAGTGCTGAGGGTCGGGACACGCTCCGTATAGTGGTATTCTGTGCTTTGCTTCTGATGCTGGCCCCATCAATACGAGCAAGGCCCCCAGCGCCATACTTGCATATCTACCCAGTACATGACCCATCGCAGCAGCAGCAGCAGCAGCAGGCAGATGGCAGGATCCGATGCCTGCTCCGCACCGTCCTTGTCATGGCAATCACACGAGCTTTTTGCCTGCACCCGGTCACTGAAGTTGTCGGGAGTCCAAGTATGCTGTAGTCCAAGTACCCTGCTGGCCATCACTCACATGGCATGGGCCATTGAGATGCCGGAGCCTCAGCACTTAAGAGAGGCTGGCCTTGACCGATCTTCTCGGGTAAGGCACCTTAGCATGAGGTTAGTGCAGGGCGGAACTCGATTCGATCCACTTCCACTTCCGGACTTTGATGCTGCTCCCGCCGTGCAGTAGCACGAAACGTGTGTCTAGTAGTTCAAGGTGATGTGATGTGATGTGACTGGAGCGACTAGCAGCAGCAGCTCATCCCACTTACTGCCTTGGTGCTCAGGCACTACTACAGGTACTCGCTGCAAGCAGTTGATATATGTGGCATCGAAATGCTGCTGATGTGTGCTTTTTTTTGCCTACGTTAGCTCACACGTGCTGGTCGGCCCCAATTAGAGCTTGGTCCCTACAGTAGCATCGGCAGCTTTGCAAGCCTCCCGTCCTCTTCTCTTTTCCCTTTGCCTCCATTCCATTTGCAGGCATCGTCGCCCATCCCCCACGAAGTCGTACTGCTACGACGACTCGAAACCTAGAGCAATCACACCGGCCCAGCGCAACCTTAAGACCCTCCAATAGGATCCCCCCCGTGACCCCCGGCCTCGCATCGGGAGCCAGAAAAAAAGCAAATCCCCAAAAAACTCCAAGGCTGGTGTGAGGAGCCTCCCCCTTGACGCACGCAAGACAAGGTGCACTTTTGTGACTGGCGCTCTCCTTCGCCTCGGAACCGAACGGCGCCATCAACCACGAGCAGATTTTCCCGGCTTCAATTCACGCTAAAACCCACGTACGTATGTCCCTCGTCACTGTTGGTGGCCACCATCACTTCCGCCAGCATCCAGTGCCAGTGCCAGCGCCGCAAGCTCTCCCCCGTTCCCACTGCAGTGGACGCAACGAGCGACGTGCATGCAGCTGCTGCTACCACATGCTGCGCAAACTTCCCTCCTGGCCTGACTTGACTTGACCTGGCCGACCCCCCTGCACCTCATCACTCTGCTTGGCTGTTTTAGATTTTGCTCTTTTTTTTCTGCTGTTTTCTTGCTGGATTCTCCCACTCGGCCCCCATGAGCTCGACGCAGCTTACGGAGTACTAAGTGGTGTTCGTACTCGCACTACGACTAGTAGCAGTACCTTACCTTAGCCTTGTCCGGGCTCTATGCTGCATCCAGCACATGCTCTGGCCATTACTCCCAAGTACCTGCTAGTACCTCTGGCCTTGCCCAAGCCACTCGACTGCGCTGTAGGTACGCCGCGCTGCTACTTTGCCGCCTTACCTGTTTGTGCCTCTGCCTGGTCGCACTGCCCGCCCTCCCCGTACCTGCGTTACCGACTACCGGTATTTCAAGGGTGAGTAGGCCTGGGTGCCTCGTTGGTTCCGGCGCAAAAGAACGGGAGCTTGACAGGCGCTGGTTGGGAGCTACTGCTGCTGCGACAATGTAGTGCATGACTAGCATCGCACCTGCGAGGCTCTCGCTGGGCTTCTCTGCTCTGTACTGTATACCCATCCAGTACACACAGGTACTCCCCGGGTTGGGCCCAGGTAGCGGTACTCGTAGCTGCTACAGCTTGCTTCTGCACCCACCCCACGCCGCCTTCAGCCTCTCTGCACGCTCATTCGTCGCCTGCTCCCCTCCCACCAGTGCGCGCGTTCTTTTTCCCCTTCTCACCACCAGGCTTGACAGCATGCCATGCGCCTCCATTGTGCTACCCCCTCCCTCTAATTGCCCAATTGCGACCTGCTGGTACTGCAGCCCGTTCCATGCGAGATCCGTCCTGTGCTGTTGCTGACTGCCGTGGCTTGCCCTCTCTCCAGAAGTCGCCCATAATTCTGCCGTCGTCGCGACCTGGCTCGAGCTGCCCTCCAATCTGTTGAGACACCCGCTTTGCCTCTGACTGCACGCGCGACAAGGCTCAAGGCACAAGGCACAGAGCCTTTCTCCTCCTTTGTATCGCATAAACCGCCATGGGTACGTCTTCTCTTCCCTTTCATTCTGTCTCTCGCGCTTTGTCCACCTTAGCCTCTGCCTCTGCGTTGATCTGCAGCCAATTCGTCTCTCGGTTTTGCACCCAGCATCTTGCTCCCAGAGTCTTTGTTTCTGGCCGACAAGACGCGTGCTGCGGCGCCATCTCATCCTCTCTCGCCGAGCACTCCTACCTTGACTTTTTTTCACCCTTTCACCCATTCTTTCTCTCTCTGAAGCCGCCCTCTCCCGCAAAAGAGAGAGGGAGAGAAGCAGAGACGCCGTTTACTTCATCCGCCGTGATACCACTTTGGATGTAACTTATTGCGCCGTTGCCGGCCGATACGTCCTCCTGGGCGCTTCTCTTCGACTCACCTCTCTCCGTACACTACATTATCATTGACCCCCCTTACTTGCATGTCCTCCCGCCTTGCTACTCCGCCGGCCTCCCATCTCTTTGCACCCCACCACTACCTGGGTACATGACTGTTATTCTATTTCATCCAAGCCTGCCTTGTCCCTCCATCTTCTTTGGCACAACTTTACAATTCTTCCTTTACTTTGAAAGAGGGCCCTTTCCGCGCCAAGCTTCTAACATTTTCTCTTTTAGCTGACTCCGGCGATAACTACCGACCGGTAAGTTTCACCTCATTTGCTTCATCTCTGATTTTCCATCTACTACACGCGCATTCATCATACCTGCCTTGCTCTTCGGCTTGACTTGGAGAAGCAAATTCTACAACGCCACCCCGCAGAGGCCACCCTGTTCACTATGCCGTAATCCGCGGGGATACCACTGGGATGTATCAAATATATCGTGCGAGGCTGTCCTTGGGCTGTGAAAGTCGTTTACTCAATTGCTCGGCTCATGGCGGATGATTGGTCCAGTCTAGATGCGTTGTGCTTCTTTGAGGGTTTCTCTATATCCAGCTATGCGGAAAATAGAGAAGAAGAAGAAAATAATGACCAACCACCATAACAAGTGCCTCTTCAGGCAACTCATGGCTCAACCGCATCAAGATAGCCCATTCATCCAACCCGGCTCTACCGTCGCATCTCACATACTCATGCTGAAATGATACTGAGATGACATATGCTAATCAATCTGTAGCGTGAGAGGTCTCGATCACCTCGGCGACGTTCTAGGAGTCCAGGCCGACAATCTCGTCGGCGGTCCTATTCACCTCGCAGCAGATCAAATAGTCGGGACGACTATCGACGGGGCCGTGATCGTTCCCCAATGACTGGGTCAGGACAAGCACCCGCTGGTGGCAACCCTGGCAATTACGGGGGGCAGCAGCAACCCCATCGATCTTACGAAGACCGGGCCGCTGCCCGAGAGCAGATGATGAGCAACATCCGCGAGACCTCGCAACAGGACCGCCGAGTCTATGTTGGCAACCTCTCATACGATGTCAAGTGGCACCACCTCAAGGATTTCATGAGACAGGGTGAGAACAGGATTCTATCAACGTGGACAAGGTCGCAAACGGATACTGACGCAATTTTTTTTTTTTTTTTTGACACAGCTGGAGAGGTACTCTTTGCCGACGTATTATTACTTCCAAATGGAATGTCGAAGGTGGGCTTCATCGCGTAGCTTTGGTTGGCTTTCTTTTGTAGTCTTCTTCCCTTTCTGGTTTTGATGGAATGGTTGGGTTGACGGGTTGGGACGATGTCCTGGGTTAAATTGTAGGGATGCGGGTAAGTTCTCTCTCTTACACTATTATGCCTGTTTGCTGTGACTAACTCTTGCATTACAGAATTGTGGAATATGCTACAAGGGAGCAAGCGCAGCAGGCGGTTGCTCAGCTCAGCAATCAGAACCTAATGGGCCGCCTTGTTTACGTTCGAGAGGTTGGTCAAGCCCTTCTTCCAACCCACCCAAAAGGAGCACTAACCTGACATTTCTCTTCAGGATCGCGAGGCCGAGCCTCGATTCATCGGTGCTACGGGTGCCAATCGTGGCGGATTCGGTGGCGGAGGCGGCGGCGGCGGCGGCGGCGGTATGCCCGGATTTAACCATGGATATGCAGGCGGTCCTCCTGGCGGTGGAGGCGGCGGCGGCGGCGGCGGCCGTCAAATTTACGTTGCCAACGTTTGTTTACTCCGTTCCAAATTTCCGTCATGGGACGCCATCAACTAACCCTCGTTTAGCTCCCCTATACCGTCGGCTGGCAGGATTTGAAAGACCTCTTCCGACAAGCAGGCAAGTAACCGCCGTTTCATCGAGAGGATCAGCTTTCCATACCGTTCAGCGTTACTGACTTCTTACTACAGCCCGAATCGGCGGAGTGTTGCGCGCCGATGTGCATCTCGGACCTGATGGTAGACCCAAGGGCTCTGGAATTGTTGTTTTTGAGAATGCCGAGGACGCACGAAACGCCATCCAGCAGTTCAACGGCTACGAATGGCAAGGCCGTCTACTTGAAGTTCGCGAAGACCGCTTTGCTGGCGGCGGTGGCATGGGCTTCGGCGGTCGTGGAGGATACGGCGGTGGCATGCGCGGCGGCTTTGGCGGCGGCCGTGGAGGCTTCGGTTTTGGTGGCGGCCGTGGAGGCTTCGGCTTCGGCGGACGTGGGGGCTTCGGCGGTGGCGCCCCTGGAGGTGGTGGCCCCGGAGGTGGTCCTCCCGGTGGTGGTTTTGAACCTTCCGCCGCACCAGCAGTTGCCCCGAATCCCTTCACCGACAATGCGGCTGCAGGGACAGAACGGGGCGAGATCATTTATGTTCGAAATGTAAGTTTTGAATCACCCCTCAGAACCCTATCATTCGACTCTTTATGCAAAGCGGAGACTAACTGAAATGCAATAGCTGCCATGGTCAACCAGCAACGATGACTTGGTTGAACTGTTCACCACAATTGGCAAGGTTGAGCAGGCTGAGATTCAGTATGAACCCAGCGGTAGATCTCGAGGCAGCGGTGTTGTCCGTTTTGACTCGATTGACACCGCCGAGACGGCAATCGCAAAGTTCCAGGGTTACCAGTATGGTGGCCGACCACTACACCTGAGCTTCGTCAAATATCTGAACCAACCTGGCGGCGGCGACAGCATGGAAACCGATCCTCACGCTGGACTGACACAAGACCAGATTATGTAATTCATTTTCGGTCTGAGGCACCCAAACTTTGCCCAGTTCTTGCATAGAATATGGCTGTTAACCATTGCCTCGTTTGAACTTTTTTCTTTGGCAGCTATTTTTCTTTTTTTTCTCTTATGAGTTACTTCAGTTTTTGTTTTTCCGTTTGCGTTCGCATATTCGTCTAGGGTTACTGAAAATTGATTTGCGGGAAGCTACATCCAAAATCGTGGGAGACTTTACTCAACATCACAGGGAATCCTTCCACGCTGCAGGCCATAACCTGGACTTCAGCTTTGTGGATTAGAATGTCACTTATGGAAGATGGGGAAAAGGGGAACTTGACTTGTTTTCTGACATAGAAAGTCTGGGAAGGAGATGAGGCGAAACGTTTGCTATTGACTTTCTTATTTTTTCTTTCTCTTGATCTCGAAACGGTGCGTAGGAGAGCGTGGTGAAGGTACGAGCTTTAAATATGACGTGATTTGCGGACTGGGTAGGCGACATAGGAGGCCGTCGCATAGAACATAACTACTGAGGCATTCTCTGGCCTGGGGTTTGAAACTTGAGCGTAAGATAAATAGGCGACTGGGGCGACATAGTGGTGCGCATGACATATACGCAACTGGTGTGAAATAATGGCTGGGGGGTGGATTAGAAAACCAACCGAGCATAGAAGATATGGGACAAATCAGCCTGTAGACCTGTGCAGATAGGCTATGGCTCAACATACTAATATCAAATTATTCATATTTTTCTCTTCCTGTAATAGTACCCGATAGCATTATCCCTCACTAAGATGATACAGAGTAGAACACTGAGGAAGAAGGATATGGACGTTCAAATGGATATCGTAATATCGGGCTTTTAGTACATCCGCTTTATTAAAGATTGAACAAATGCATGTTTAGGAGGCAAGGCGGTCATGGCAAGATGTAACACCATTACTTGAAATTTTGAGGCTTTGCTGCTACTATCAACGAGACTCTTTGCTGCTAGGGTTGGTCTCAGCATTGTCGTCCCATAGAGCAAGACACAGATCTTAGGCTACCGCCATACGCGCCCTTCGCTATTATAGCCCTATATGACTCCCTAGTGTGGATATATGTTTCATTTCATTTAATCCTCTCCTCTTCTACTCCTATGAAGTGGCCTTCTTCTTCTTTGCCTTTGCCTTCGCCTTCTTCTTGTCTCTCGGCTTCAACAATGTCATACCCGCCTTGCAGACATCAGCATAACGGACGTAGAAGGCTTCCAGCTCGTGGGGCTGGACTACGGTTGAGAGCTTCTCCTTGTCTGATCTGTCGCGCTTCGACTTGCCGTTTGTGGCCTTGATGATGATTGGTAGGGGCTTGTCGGGGAGGAGGTCTGGGAAGAGCTTGGCGGTCGTTGACTGCTCGCTGGGATCGTATGTGACTAGATGGACGAGAGAGAAGTGAGGTCTAGTTAGAGGCAGGTCCAAAGCCAAGTTCTGGATGATGTGTAACCAATTGGTGGTCGTGTGATGTCTTACGTCGCTTTTGTGTTAGATAGATGGCGCCATGGTCGCTGCTCTTTCTGTGGTTAAACAGATGGCCGAGCTTGTCGAAGAACTAGAGGGGTGCGGCGCAAGCGTCAGTACATTTGCAGGTGCTACACCGTTATGAATAGAGCATCTTTATGTATGCTGGGAGAGAGGCTGACCTCGTCTTGGCTGAGATGCCCTGAACTCATCCTGGAGGCGGAGTTTTGCTGGCGGTTTAGCGAGGCTGCCGTTGAAAGTGGGATGTCGCTAGTTTGAGGTATGGATCATGCATTCTGGAGTAGATATCGATAAGAGAACGGGTGGCGTTAGCGCGGAATTCTTGATCTGCTCGATACCTAGGTCATGGGTACCAATTTAGCAAATATTGATTTTTTACGATTTGTGCTATTTAAATCATGCAAAATGCAGGAAATTATGGAATAAATGCCAACAATCTTCTATATAAATTTACAAGATTATACAGATACTTACTGCTTGGGTATTTAGGCAGTACTTGCTTCTAATATATTGAATCCTACAGAAACTCAAAGTTTCGAAAAGGGCCCCACTCCAGATTCTATACTCAAACTCCAGGTTGTAGGTACTTTGCATGTATAATATGCACCTTAATATTATTTCGATAAATTTGTTCGCTAATGCATACTGCAAAGTATAAACTACAGAGTTTATCGGAGAGGCTGTTGGCTAGGGACTAAACTCTCCCGCGGCCGCAGCACGCATGCCTTATATTGAAGCACTACTGAAGCACTACTGCCACCAACACATGGTGAGGCTAATGCACCCTAGCCCCTGTAAGTTGTGAGATCCGTGCCCATGCTACTCCGTAAAGGACAGCATACCCTCTTTTTTCGTCCCCTGCCTGCCGTTCCCAGCGTTAAAGTACGGCTTCCCGTTTTGCGACTCCCCACATGTCACGCCTAGCTAAAGAACAGAGTATATAGATTGCGGCTTTCTTGACACGTCTCACTCTTCCATAATTCGAATTTCTCTCGCCAACTTCCTAGCGCTCATTGTCCCGCGACGAGGTTCCATGCTCAACTTGTCTTCTCTCTAGCGAGCCGCTCTTGTTCTCCAGGTCGAGCACCTCTGGCCGCCCAAGATGCGCCTTCACTTGCCAAACCTGCTTGTGACGGCCGCACTTATATCGGCTGGCGCTGTATTGGCACAAGACATTCCTATAGATGTGCCCGTATCGATGCTCTTGACGTCAGCGCAAGAGCATCTTACAAAAGGCGAAACCAACGAAGCACTAGCCTATTACGATGCCGCCATCGCTCGAGATCCTACCAACTACCTGTCCTTCTTCAAGCGAGCCACCACGTATCTGTCACTCGGTCGCGCAAACTTGGCAACTGAGGATTTCAACAAGGTGCTTGCTCTGAGACCCAACTTTCCCGGTGCGCACATTCAGCTCGCCAAAATCAAGGCCAAGGCTGCTGAGTGGGATGGCGCAAAGGCTGATTACGCTGCGGCGGGCGAGGGGCCTGATTCCCCCGATGTTCTGGCCCTGGCGGCGGCAGAGGAGTCAATGAAGCTGGCCCTGGCTGCTGAAAAGGTGGGCAACTGGGAGGAGTGCGTCAATCATGCCGGAGATGCCATCGTCGTCGCCTCGAGATATGCGCCGTTACGTGAAGCGCGGTCGCACTGTCGCTTTGAGCGCGGCGAGCTAGAAGAAGGCATTGGCGATCTCCGCCACATCCTACAGATGCGGCCTGGAGACATTTCTCCTCATGTCGTCATCTCAGCTGTTTCGTTCTACAATTTGGGGGATCCTGACGCCGGTGTCGGACAAATTCGGAAATGTCTTCATTCCGACCCAGACTCCAAAGTCTGCAAGAAGTTACACAAACAAGAAAAAGCCGTTACAAAGGCCTTCAACAAGGCTACTGGTCAGCTAAGCAAGGGGCAATTCGCCACTGCAGGCAGAGGGCTGGTCGGAACAGAAGAGGAGCCTGGGCTTCTTGCAACGGTACAGGGACAGGTCAACGAGCTGCGCGAGGAAGGTAGAATACCTGCCAAGGGTAAAGTCGTTTTATACGAGCAACTGGTCGAGATGGTTTGCCAAGCATACGTTGAGGTAAGCAATATTAACACGCACCCCATTTGTTTCGCTTTACTTTTCTTCTCTTCAGTGGTGCTACCGGACCATGTGCTAACACTATTGTGTAACAGTCAGCAAGCAAACATGCCGAGAAGTATTGCGATGAAGCGATTCAGCTAAATGAGAACTCTTTCTGGGCTCTTCTACATCGTGGCAAGACGCTGCTCAAGAAGGAGGAGTTTGAGGCAGCCATTCAAGCGTTGGAGAGTGCAGCAAACGCGCATCCCGATAAGAGAGACAAGGTCAACCCAATTCTTAACAAGGCACAAATCGAACTAAAACGAAGCAAGACAAAGGACTACTACAAGGTTCTTGGTGTGGCCAGCGATGCTGATGAAAGACAGATAAAGTCTGCATACCGCAAGGCATCCAAGCAGTTCCATCCAGACAAAGCTCACAAGCAAGGCATCAGCAAAGAGGAAGCGGAGAAGAAGATGCAAGGCATCAATGAGGCGTACGAGGTGTTGAGTGACCCTGAGTTGCGCGCCCGGTTTGACAGAGGAGACGACCCCAACAACAACGAGAGAGGAAGCCCATTCCAAGGCTCGCCATTTGGTGGCCAGCACTGGGCATTCCAGCAACCAGGCGGAGGTGGAGGACAGCAATTCAAATTTCACTTCAACAACGGGCCATTTGGATTTTAAAAGAGGTATTGTTTATAAAGGGGTTCTTCCTTTGCTTTTCTTTTTTCTAGACCGTATGAGAGTGGGTATGAGAGATGAGTATGCATCATTTTCGGTATCATCATTTGATTATACTACTATGCATAGCGTATATACAAATAAAGCAGGCAGCAACTTAGCCTTTTTGTTCTTGGTTATCCGTTTTCTCACATGTCAAGTAAGATGACGAAATAATTTCCAGAGAATAGAGCAAATAGCCTTTCCGAGCCGAACCCCTAAATGCCCGCAGACATGTATCAAATATCCACGGACATCTAGGCTATATTCAGCCTAGATTATCTTGGTTCTTTTTCTTCTAGGTCAAGGTACATTTGCCAAACCTCTTTACGCCCTGGGTAGCTTTTTTTTTGTCCTTGCTGCTGCGTAAAACTTATAGCTAATATGCACTCGAGGCTGGCACTTTGCGTGTAAACACAAGGTACTGGTACGCCTTGAGAAAGCGCTAAAATGCTTTTAGGCCAAATACAGCTTAAATGTCCGTGGATAATTTAAAATATATGTCCGTGGGTATTTCGAGGGTCGTCATACCGCGGGCTTATCAGATTTTTTTCGGCCATCGGGAGTCGGAATGGCTGAGCGTATCTCATCTATGATATCCCGGGATTACTCCGCAGCAGTGTATGGTGGGGCTCCCACACGCACCTCGCAATTGCCTCCCGGACTCCGAGGCCGTCAACGGAGACGAGCTGGAAATTTTTATAGACCGGTTAATAGGCTCCGCTCTGAAGCTGCCCGGCTCGTGGGAATTCAGCGAAAAGAAAGCGGCCATCTTACTCCCTCATTCCCCCATTCCTCTGCCCAGCAACTCGTTTCTTCTCGACGCCCCGGCAACCCATTGCTCGACGACCATCGCGGCCCATTGATCCGACTCTCGTTCTGCTCGCGACCATCTCCGCACGAAGCTATCGGCCACATCAGCTACATCGGCTTTGAACCGTGAATTGCGCCCTACATCGTCGATAGCCCGCAAAGTCGCTGCGCCCGCCGTCGCCCTCCTCGCCCTCTCTCGACTCCGACTTCGATACCAACCTTCCTTTCGACGCTGGCCGTGCTGCCTCAGCACGCTGCATCTGCCAACCTGGCTGCCATCAATTCCAAGACTTTTGGCGTAGCTTCTGACGCTGTGGCCGAGATGGCCCAGCCGGCAAGTGGCAAGCCTGTGGTGGAAGAGGAAGAAGACTACGAGTGAGTGATGCTCTGCGTGATGCGACATTCGAGACTGAGATTGTCTCTTGGAGCTCTTTTCTGACTTGCGTAGCTATGAATCCCTCCCGCCAAACTTCTCCCTGCTGCAGAACATGGCTGCGGGAGCATTTGCTGGCATTGCTGTGAGTGACTGATTTATTGCTGCCGAGCTGTGGCTTGTGACAGCTTTGCTGTTGACTCAAAACTGAATGTCTACTGACGAGGATTCAAGGAACACACCGTCATGTATCCAATTGATGCGATAAAGGTAATGCCCGCCTGGCAGTTGCTCCTCTGCCACAACCGTCGCCCTCTTCTTCCAACCTGATACTAATGCCGAGGCTTCCAACGATATAGACGCGAATGCAAGTTCTACAACCACATGGAACCACAGCACATAGCAGCGTTATCCGAAATACATTCCACATTGCGCGAACCGAGGGTGTATTCAGTTTATGGCGCGGCATGTCCAGCGTCATAGTGGGAGCTGGTACGTTTATCTCATGCATCTAGGCTGCTTTAATCCTGTCCAATTTTTTTTTTTCTTTTCCATGTGGCCTATTTTCTAACTCTTCTGTGATTCATAACAGGTCCTGCCCACGCTGTTTACTTTGCGACGTACGAAGCCGTCAAACATGCCATGGGTGGCAATCAGGCTGGCGTACACCACCCTCTTGCTGCCGGTAAGTTTTCTCTTGCTGCCAAACATCGTTTGCTCTTCACATGACTAACTCAATGTCCTGCAGCCACAAGCGGTGCCGCAGCTACGATTGCCAGCGATGCTTTCATGAATCCATTCGATGGTACGTGATCATAACGAACGTTGAACCTGTGAGAGTTGTGCGCAAAGCTTACCGGTGAATGTCTTTGTAGTTATAAAGCAACGTATGCAGATGCAGGAGTCTCGAAAGATGTATCGCTCCATGGTCGACTGCGCCAAGTACATCTACCGAAACGAAGGCCTGGGCGCCTTTTACATCTCCTACCCAACCACGCTCTCCATGACCGTTCCCTTCACCGCGTTACAATTCCTCGCATACGAATCCATCTCAACCGCGATGAACCCGCAGAAGGCTTACGACCCCGTCACCCACTGTCTTGCCGGAGCCGTTGCCGGTGGCTTTGCCGCTGGTCTCACCACACCCATGGATGTTATCAAGACGATCCTACAGACGAGAGGCACATCCTCCGATCCGCAAGTCAGAAATGTTAGCGGCTTCCTAGACGGTTGCAAGCTACTGTATAGAAGAGAGGGCTTCAAGGGCTTTTTCAAGGGCGTCAGGCCCAGAGTTGTCACAACGATGCCAAGTACTGCTATTTGCTGGTCCGCCTATGAGTTTTCCAAGTAAGTCGCCACATCTTTCTCTCTCTTACGCATCGTGTGCCGAACGTAGCCGAGCGTAGGAAACCCAGGTAAATTCCACATTTGCTGACTTTGATTGCTTCCTCAGAGCGTATTTCATTAAACGAAACGACAATTTGTAAAGAATATTTGCGATGAATAGTAATTATAGAGATTATTCGGAGTAACAGAGCCATAAGCTATAATTACCCATTTTTTCAAAAAATAAAGTAAATAGATGATGTTTGAATATAGTATTTTCCAGATCAATATTAGCTGCGGTCAGTGATTTTATGAATGTTCTACGTATTTCCTAGGTGGATAATGCTTTTATTGTATTTTTTTTTTTTTTTTTTTTTTTTTTTTTTTTTTTTTATTTTATTTTTTTTTTTTTTCAAAAAATGTTAAATGCTATGAGAATACAGCGTTTAGGAGGTGTTTGGTGTGTAGCAGTGAATGACGGCGGCCCTCTTTTTTCCCCCTCCCTATATTTAGCTTTCCCTAGTTGAGATCTGGTACCGGCAGAGCTTAGATCATAGCTCGTGGTTACTCATCCGGTGACGCCTCTTCTATCCACCAGCAGCCACCTGACTTTCAGGCAGTAACAAAGCGTAAATCCAGCACCAGCTGACTGTCCTCGCATCACGCTTCCTCCAACAGGATCCCTTCTTTTCTGGCTCGGGCGTATGATTGATATGCACATCGCTGGCACATTTGACGTCTATGGTCTTTGGCCTGTTCCTCCCCTCCATCTTACGAGCGATTCTAGATGATCATGGTTGGCTGCGCTTTGCCATCAACAGAGCTTCGTGACTGAGCTTCCAACATGGCACCCAAGATTTTTGGACGACTTACCGCGTCTACTCAGGGCGGTCGATCGTTTTACGAACAGCTGCGAGGCTACGACGATGAAGCAGATTTGGACACGGAAGCAGGGCCGTCAATCGCAGACCACGACTTTCTGCCTACGGCCAGGCGTCGCAACAACACCGACAGCGTGTTATCCCCGGAAGCGAACAGCGTGCACGATGGCGTTCGGAGAACAGCTGCCGATGGCCGAAGCTCTTCTCTAGGATGGCCACACGACGACGAAGGCGATGAGGACGTGCCTGCTTCTCTCCTCGTGGAGCCCAACAAGGCCACGGCAAACCCAGGCCTAGCTCGAGCAGAAGCACCGCATGAGTCCCAACATTATCGCAGTCCTGATCTTTCATCAAGTCACAGCCACGCTCCATGGCGGCCACCGGCTGATGAAAGGAGACACGAAGCTCCGAGGCCAAACACACGACCGGCTGCGGCGCCTTACATACCTTCAATAAACGCTGGAGCATCGTTTAACCGAAAGAATACGGCGCTGTGGAAATGGGTGAATATCACGAATCTCGATAGCTTCATGAGAGATGTTTATGACTATTACGAAGGGGGTGGGATGTGGTGCATCATGTGTGCAAATGCTCTGTGGCTACTGTGAGTTTCGACCATGAGCTTTGGTTAGCTACCGTGAATATGGCAATAACTAATACAGAGAGGCAGGGAAACTTTATTCGTAGCTGTTTTGTTGACTTTTTTGACTCAGTGCGTCGATTACAGCAGCATACCTCATAGCCACGCGCTGAGCGAGGTGGTAATACCTCGCTGCACCCAGAAAATGTCGGGATGGTGGGCCTTGGGAATATGGTTCTACTCCTTCTTCTTCATATGGAAGTCTGTACAGTATTTCTTTGAGATCCGCCGTCTACTCTTTGTTCGCGAATTTTTCATTGTTCTTCTCGAGATTCCCGAGCAAGATATGCAGACCATCTCTTGGCAGGATGTAGTTGCTCGAATCATGACTCTGCGGGATCAAAATCCCAGGACGGCAGCAGATATACCGCAAAACTTACGACGCTTTATCGGTACCCAGTCGAAGGAACGATTGGACGCTCACGATATCGCGAATCGACTGATGCGCAAGGAGAATTACTTGATTGCCATGATCAACAAAGATCTACTGGACTTGTCGCTTCCGTTTCCCTTTCTTCGAGGCCGTCAATTGTTTTCAAAGACTATGGAATGGTATCTGCATTACTGTATTCTTGACATGGCATTCAATGAGCTGGGCCAAGTTCAGCAGGACTTTTTGCGTGCTGAACGAAGGGGGATTTTAAGCCAAAAATTGAAGCAGCGGTTTTATTTTGCTGGCTTCTTGAATCTCCTATTCGCTCCCATTGTCCTTGCGTATGTCATCATTGTTTACTTTTTTACATATTACAATGTGAGTACTGTGCTTGAAAGAACACAAATTGTATGATCACCGCTAAATAATAATATGCAGGAATATCAAAAGGATCCCAAGCTGGCTGCAGCTCGCAAATATACTTCACTTGCGGAATGGAAATTTCGCGAATTCAACGAGCTTCCTCATATATTTTACGAAAGACTCCATATGTCATTTCCATTTGCGACCCGGTATATTGATCAATTTCCGAAACGTATGACAGAGGAAATTGCGCGAAGCATCGCATTCATGTCCGGAGCTCTCACTGCCATTCTCGCAGTGTGTACGCTGCTTGATTCTGAACTATTCCTATCATTTGAGATTACAAAAGATCGAACTGCCTTGTTCTATCTGGGAATATTTGGAGGCATATGGGCAATCACTAGAGGCATGGTATCTGAAGAGTCTTTAGTATTCAATCCCGAGTATGCTCTGAGGAACGTGGTTGAATATACTCATTATATGCCCGACCACTGGCAAGGAAGATTGCATAGTTTCGAAATTAAGCAGGAGTTTTCTGAACTCTACAAGATGAAGGTGGTCATCTTCTTGGAAGAAGTCTTGGGCATCATAACTACTCCCTTACTGCTACTTTTGTCACTACCGAAGTGCAGTGATCAGATTGTGGACTTCTTTCGGGAATTTACGGTGCATGTCGACGGCTTGGGCTATGTCTGCTCATTTGCCGTATTTGACTTCAAAAAGGGACCAGGCCAGACCAGTGGTCAAAGGGTAACTCAGGATGTGCGCGAGGATTACTATGCAACCAAGCACGGGAAGATGGCCGCATCTTATTATGGATTCCTTGACAATTACGTTATTAATCCAAAGACTGGCATACCCGGACATATGCCTCCTGGATCGCAACAGCCATTCCATCCTCCGCCTGCGTTCCCAAATCTAAATTCACCTACTCTAGCAGCGGATATGCAAGCTTCTCAAGTAGGAAATACAGAAACAGGAAGAAATAGAAGCCGAACAGCAGGGCTAGGCACGTTTCCCAGGGGAGGACACAGCATTACACAGCCATCTCCCATGGCGTCTATGCTGTTAGATCCTCGCCACCAGCCATCAATCACAAACTTTGGAGCACGAGGACCACATAAACCGCGCCCTTCGCGAGGAGCTCACCGTGCTGATGTACAAATCCCTGAAGAGCCATATGAGGCTGATATGGATGCAGCTGGGCTGGGAGGTGACAGCTCCGAAGCCGGAGCCATGCTTGGAGAATCCATGTGGCAGACGTCACCTGGCAGGGAGCTCAGCAAGGAGAACAGCATGGCTAACTCCAACGAGCCAGAAGCTGGCGTGCTTGGACTGATTAACCAGTTTCGGCAGGCACAACATCACCGTCGGGGAGGGGTCTTTTAAATCTTACAAGGGGGGTGAGTTTCTTACTCTTCTTTTTGGGGAGTTTTAGATTTAGAATTTGGATTCTCAAGGGTTGAAATTTGGGCGTTCTGTTGGTGACATTTTACATGAAGGTACGGGTATTAAAGCATTAGATTTTTTGGCCTTTGCCATCGTATTGGTTGCCAGGCGCTGCTCTCAACGGCAACAAAGCGTTGCTTACTGGTGCTACAAGACGAGAGGGGTTCTACATGCATTTAGTATAAATAAATCATTCAATCAATCACAGCTCCTATGCTATACTTTCTGCTTTGCTGTACAAGAACAATCTCTAGTGATCTGAATCGTAAATATTGCTTCTTTTTAGCTTTATTATTTTATAATATTATACAACCCATGAACAAACTCGGTGACTCTACGAATAGATCCAGCTAAAGTTTGACGCTTCACCTCCTAAGCAACCCTGGGGTATGCAGCCATGCTTCGCTGCATCCCCAATTTCTATCTAATTTCTTTCCTTTTCTCGTTTTGTCGCTACAGATGGCTTATTGGCTAGAAGATAGCTTCCCCCCAAAGATGCCAGATCATCCATCAATCCTACGCCACACCAGGCTTAGACCAGAACGACGCAGCTTAGAAGTGCAGAGCCTTGGCGTAGGTGGCCATGGCAGCCTCCTTGAAAGCCTCAGACAGGGTGGGGTGAGCGTGGCAGGTTCGGGCAATGTCCTCGCTGGAGGCACCGTACTCAAGAGCCAGAGTAGCCTCAGCAATCATCTCACCGGCACCGGGTCCAACAATGTGGGCACCGAGCAGACGGTCAGTCTCAGGGTCGGCAAGGATCTTGACGAGACCGTCAGAGTCGAGGTTGGTCTTGGCTCGGGAGTTGGCGCTGAAGGGGAAAGTGCCGATCTTGTAGGGGATGTTCTGGCTCTTGAGGTCTTGCTCTGACTGGCCAACCCAGGCAACTTCGGGGTGGGTGTACATGACGGAGGGGATACATCCGTAGTTGACGTGGCCGTGGCCCTTGGATATGTACTCGACGACGGCAACGCCTTCCTCCTCGGCCTTGTGGGCCAACATGGGTCCGAATGTAACATCACCGATACAGCGGATGTGGGGGATCTTGGTTCGGTATTCAGAGTCGATGATGACGCGACCTCTCTCGTCCAGCTCGAGGCCGATGTTCTCGAGGCCCAGACCCTGGGTGTAGGGCCGTCGGCCAATGGCGACCAAAACAACCTCAGAGTCAATCTGTGACGCATATTAGCACCGATACTACCCGAAAATATTGCGACTGCCATTTGATTAACTACTTACGGTCTCGGGCTTGCCACCCTTAGCAGCATCAATATCGAGCTTGACAAGCTCGCCATTGGTGTCTCCGCTGACAACCTTGGTATTGAGCTTGAACTCGATGCCCTGCTTCTTGAGGATCTTCTGGGTAGCCTTGGAGATCTCGGTATCCATGCCGGGTCCGCCGATCTGACCGAGGAACTCAACGACGGTAACTTTGGCTCCCAATCGTGACCAGACGGAGGCCATCTCGAGACCAATGATACCGCCTCCGATAACGGTCAAGGTCTCGGGGACCTTCTCGAGGGCAATAGCGCCAGTGCTGGTGACGACGCGCTTCTCATCGATGGTGAGACCGGGGAAGGGGGTAGCCTCAGAACCAGTGGCGATGAGGATGTTCTTGCCGCGAATGACGGACTCACCGCCATCGTTGAGGTTAACCTTGATTTCGTGCTCGTTGATGAAAGAACCAGTGCCCTTGATATACTCTGCGCCGTTCTTCTTCAGGAGGAACTCAACGCCCTTGGTCAGGCCAGTGACGGCGGTTTCCTTGGCTTTCATGAACTGTTGGAGGTTCAGCTTGACATCGCTGACCTCAATACCTCGGTGTTTTGAGTCGTGAAGAATTTGGTGGTACAGATGTGAGTTGTTGAGCAGAGATTTTGAGGGAATGCAGCCGACGTTCAGACAGGTGCCTCCAAGGGTGCCTCGCTTCTCAATGCACGCAACCTATTCGCAGAAATAAGTTAGTTTCTGGATATCAGCTGCCCAAGGCAAAGAAGAAAAAGCCTCAGAGTTTTTTTTTTTCCTCACCTTCATGCCCTCCTGTCCAGCCTTGATAGCTGCAACATATCCGGCAACACCACCACCGATGATAATCAGGTCCTTCTCCTCTAAACCCCCCTGTTAGCATATATAAAATCTTGCGCAGGCCAGAGTAGGCAGGATACGGTTACGAACCAGAAGCAGAGGCGAATCCTCGGACCCATCGTGACAGGACTGGCGCGGCGACTGGAGACCTGCTCAAAAAAGATACGGGTTAGCTACGCGAGAGATTTTCTACAATCGCAAATAGCGACTGCTAGGAGGGGAGCTGGGCACTCACGCCAATTGCCTGCTCGGCAGCGTGCGGATGGCACTTCGGGGTATCAGGCGGCTCGCGAGCATGCTGGGCAGCCGTTACTGGGAGTGATATGATGAATTGATGGAGAAGATTGTAGACGGTTTGGAGATCGAAAAGAAGTGCATCGGCTTGGGCCTATAGCATAGCCGGCCGGTTTTAGGGAAGCTCCGCTGAGTCTCAGCGTGCTGGCCACTGCTTGATTACCTGAACAATGGGGAGTGGGCGCGCTGTCAGGCAAAAGGTACCAGCAGGATACTAGCTTGGTACTCCGTGCTTGGTGCTGTGCTGAGGCCAATGCCGCTGGGCGAGCAGCGCAGCCCCACGACTGCAGCTTTTTATTCTCATTTTTTTGCCCCTCGACATGTCGTCACGAGGTATCGCTACGTACCCCTCTGTTCGGCGGCGCAAATCGGCCTCTCTCGCTTAGAGGCGGGACGCCCCCGGAGAGCTGAAGTTGCCTAACAAAGGAACAAAGGAACAACTAGCTGTCTCAGTGCAATTGTCCCGGGCAAGATTATATCAACCGGCGGGTTGCCGCCTATGAAAGGGTGTCAAGCATGACAGATCTTTGCCCTTCGGCAAATTGCCACTGCTGGACGAGGATTCGCCGGGCAGACCGGGGCAATATGATGACAAAATTAGTGTCCCTTTTTTATTGTCACGCTGGTTCCTGACAGTTTTCGTTGAGCGTCATTATCCTCGGCAACCTTGTTTCAAAGGGGTATTATACTCCGCTTGCACGTCCAAGCAACTACCAATCTACATATTCTATATCCGTGTCTGTGATTTATGTGATTCATGTGTTGTTAGTAAATATCCCGGCGAGATCAGCTTCTCCAGGCTTCCCTAGACTTCCCTGGCTGCCTGAGCCTGTACAATAGCCTCAGCCTTCCCCCTAACTCTTTCCAGCCTCTTCGCCTCCTTGGGCGTTAACAACTTGTTTTTCCGTAGCTTCTTCCGAAGAAACCAGTCCAAGCCCGCCGCAAGTGACGGGATATCTGCCACTGCGCCAAAGGCCTTGGCCACCCTGGCACTCTCTTTGTCCTCATTACTGCCTCGACAGGCTTGCAGGAGGCTGACTATGAGCTGCTCAACAAACACAAGTGTCCATGGATTCAGCCTAGAAAGATGTAAGGGCTTCAATATATTGATGTTCAGGGCCCCGTTAGATATCAGAGTCGCGTAGAAGCGAGCCACATGGCTAAGGCGCCGCTCGTCCTTCATCTTGGCACTGTCGGCAGTCTCTTCGTCTTCTGCTTCTTCACCAAACATAAGCTCGCCAAGGCTCCGGAATATTCTCCAAAGCCTATCTTGGAAAGCAAACCTGATTTTGTTGTTGATGCAAGCCTGCTTGCCCACGAGTGCGTAGTATTCATTGTAGTTTGCTTCACTCCCGACGCACTGTACAAGAACACGAGCAATCTCATTTTGATCGTCTTTTCTCAATTTGAGACTGGCATATTGGCGATATCCATGCTCGTAGTCTGTCGCGGACATGAGAGCAGTAAATATGGCTATTTGTGCAGAAGTGTGGAAGCCTTGACCGCGAGCTTTCTTCGAATAATCGGGCAGTACAATGTCCATATCCTCATCGTCTGATAGATCTCTGTCATTCTTCTTTGGTGCGGATGATGACTCTTTTTCCAAATCCTGATAAGTCTCTTTCGCGGGGACACTCGCACCCACCAGCCACCATTTGCCTCGTGTATCTGCTTTTTCTATGTCTTGCAAACTCAAGCCCATGGGTGCGAGGCCATCGAGTCTCCGAGACTGTGACTTGAGCTCACCAAGCTTTTTTCGGATACGTAGAACGTGATCTGATACAATACCAGAATCTAATCCTCGAGCCTTTGGCTTGCTCTTGCCAAGATCATTAATCGTCTCAACCATAAACTTTGTACGTACAGACAGGTTGGCGGGCCCAATTTCACCAACTGCCTTGTTCAGAATGGATGTAACGTGCTTGAGCGCATTTGGATCATCACGCCGAAGAAGGCGGCCTGCCATACGGCAGATACGTAGAAGAAGCTCAACGTTTAGCTCATTCAACTCCGCTAGAAGCCTCTCCATATAATCGAAGAGGATCTTGCAGCTCACAACTTCGAATAGGTATAACTGTGTGAGATAACCAAGAATGTTCGACGCTTCTTTTGGAATTTCTGACAAATCGCCCCCGTGCTGCATGACATGCTTGTATGAGCCTTGGAAGCTCACTACCACCTGCTGCGTAAGATGGGATCCAAAGCTAGATCCAATCACTTTGTAAACCGCGGCAGAAAAGCCACCTGTGAGAACCAAGAACTGGTCTGGAACACTTGAAGACTTGTACATTTGCGCCAAAAGTGTACTCGTAAGAATTTCGGTTATGTCACCGCGAGCATTATTCTGGTACAGATCCTCGACAGACTTGACAATTTGTAGGATATTTGCTTCTGTCAAACGATTCACCAAACCCTGGATCTGCTTTTGCAGCCGCATCTTGATTTCTGAATCTGAGTTTGCAGCTTTTCGCAAAGATGGGGGCACATATTTGGCGACTACTGCTCCTGTGGTCGGAGCTACGTATGGGTTTTCTTTCACTTTTGATGCGCCGTCCTCTCGATTGTGGCTGTCGCTTCCATCGTCTAAAAAATCGAACTCATCCTCGTCTCCTGAGCCATCTGATGCATCAGAGTCACCATGAGCAGCTGGAGCACTCTCTGCTTTCCTCCTCTTTGAAGCTAGCCAGTCGTCATACTGCTGCTTTCTTTTGAGACTATCATCGGCTTCTACCGTCTCAGAATCTGCCCCAACTTCGCCCAAGATTTCATCGAGTCCATCATCTTTAAATGACTTTGGCAGCGAGGATGATCCTTTCTTGATACGTAGTTTCTTTTCGAGTTCCTCAATTTCCTTATCATCTTGAGCCAGCTGTTCGCGAACTCTTGAAGAAAGACCATCATATTTCGATGACCCTTTCTGTGATGTCTGTTCCTCGTCGCTCTCCGCACCGCTCTCAGCATCACTCTCGCCCTCGCTCTCGTCCTCTAAACCAAAGTCATCTCCGTCTTCGATTTCAGAGCCGTCGCTTTCGTCGTCGTCGAATCCTCGCGAGAAGTCACCTTCTTCCTCATCAATCGGTACTTCAGAGCCGTCGCTGTCACTCTGGCTATCGTCACTTGGTAATGATTTTGCCGGAGGACCTTTCGGGCGTTGTGAGTTTCTGGCTGGGCGAGTAGAATTGATCGCATTAGCTTGTTTTTTAGCAGGAAAAGCCTGCTTTTGGTGATGCTGTGTCCTTTTTTGCGCTCTTTCGGCTTTCCGACGCGATACTTGACTGAAATTTCCCTTGGTTGGTTTGAACGGGTGCCTTGGTGCCTTTTGTTTGTCCTCTGGTACACTCAAACCCATACGCTTGAAGAGCTTTTTCTGAAGCTCTGCAACGTCTGCGGACGGCATGGCGGCGAGAGTAAAGCGCAAAACACTAGATTATAATGCGAATATTTTTATATAGACATTATAGAGGCAAGGCTGGATACAGCTGCAACAACTGCAAAATTAGACCAGTGTCGCGCCGAGAATATGGGATTCTTGAAAGAAAAAATGATAGAGTAATATACTAGGGTATTTAAAAAAATTTTATAATTTAATATAATTTTTTTATAATAAATTTTTATTATAAATTTAATATGATTTTTTTATAATAAATTTTTATTATAAATTTAATATGATTTTTTTATAATAAATTTTTATTATAAATGTAATATAATTTTTTAATAATAAATTATTTTTTATTAATTTTTACAAATTGTATAATATAATAAAATAAAATATAAATTTATAATAATAATAATAATAATTTTATAATTATGTTATTATTATTTATTTTATAGTATATTAATTTTATAAGAGTATTAAACTTATAATAATATATTCTAGGTACCTACTAATTTAAGTATATGCGCAAGGCATTATTAAAGTACCTAGATACTAATCAAGGTAAGTGTATATTAATATATATCAAAAACATAACCCGTGTAACTATTTAATATAATTAGAGCGCACAATGTTATTCTTTTTCCCCTCTCAGCGTTTCACCGGCGTATTGTATGCATGCATGTATATTAAGGTGGTATTCTACTGGCTAAACTTAGGCAATATAATAGTGGTTGAATCCGAGTTCCAGGGAGAGAAGAAGAGAGAAGAAAGCCATGTTGTTTCTACAAAGTACAAGGCCAAAAATCCATTCACTCTCTCCCCAAAGCAGCTAGTACTTGATCACCCTTTGGTTTTCTTTAGACTTGTATCCCCTGCACGTTAAAATATCGAACTATTGGAAACCAAGTACCTCTTGATTGATGACGAAATTCACATCGGAGCCGCAATATCCATGACCTAGTCCTTAGTAATCCAAGCCACGGAGAAGGAAATGGAGATTGTCGGGCGAAAGGTGACTTGGGGACAATATCCGCGGGTCTCCGCGCCTTTTTGAGAGTACTTACATAGCCTATCATGCAGTATTACTTAACTCTCACACGCGGAGCTCGGGATGCCGGGCGCGAGTTGAAATTTGCTCGTGGGCCGCGAGAAGCTTACAGGATATGGCTAGTCGTTGGAATTAGCAGAAGCTGGCTATGCTATGCCAATCGTAGCCTGCAGACGGGTGGGGAGGGTTGTCCATCCCATCGCACCAATCGATGTCGGCACGGCTTTCCACGTTGGTAGGGGTCACGCCACCATCCCGGCAGTGGGTGAAGGATTTCGGGTTGCAACGAGCGGAGAAGAGACGTGCGGAGGATAAGCAAGGACTTGACAGGCAAGGTCCGAAATAGGTAGAACCAGAGGAGAAAAAAACATGTGGGTTGGAGGGGTAATTATGCACCCATCTACACCCATCTACAGTACAGTAATGAAGAAAAAGAGGTGGCGGCGTTGCTGTGAGATCTTGTAATCATCGTTACCACTAGCATCTGGGCGCAACCCGTTTTTCTCGCCCGCAGTATAGTAGAGTAGGCCAAAGAAATAGATTTCTTACTTAACTGAGATATTATCTAAGGTAGGCCCTAAATTCTATACAAGTTTCTTTTCTCTTCCGATGCTCGGCCAGCGGGATAAACACCAGGAGAGAGTAGAGAAGGCTAGGAGATCTACAGTAGCAACAGCAGCGGAAAGAGGAGGAGTTGCGCGACTCGCATACACGTATACAAGATACAAGATACAAGATAAATAAATAAATAATGCAATACCGTCATATGACCCGATGTGGGTAGCCAGGGTCGCAAATTCTTCTTAATTTTTTCTTCTCTCTTTAACAAACCAAGCCCACCTGCAGCAAATCAATCACGGATCCCAGCGCGCCAAGGAACTTGAAGTGGGGAGCTCGCAGCTTTCCAGCCATTTCGTCACGTCGTTTGGTGGGGACTCAGCCGATGGTCGCGCTCCGTTGTCCGATTTCTGCTCCGGAATCACCGGCGACGAAGCTGCGATGGAATAAAAGAGAAGAAGAAAAGAAGAAAAGAGAGCAAAAAAAGGCCATGGTTGTGGAGATGGAGTTTTCTTAGTTGGGAGACGCATCAAGTATTGGATACATACTCACCGCAGGATGGATACTTGGACTTACACATTTTGCGTATTGCGTATTAGCTAAGGCCAAGGCTTCACTTACACGCGTGCAGTTGCGACAACTTCTATACGCCTCAGTGCGCGCTCATATGGCTCGCAATGCCATAACGTCGGTTGGGTATGGTAGCCGAGATAACGGCATTCAGAAGGCTAGGATGCAAAAACCTCAGGGTTCGGCCTTGGCTATGCGAGTACTTGTACATGTCGATGAAGCGCATCGCGATGCGCTGCATGATCCTGCATGGCTATTCAAGGCGGGTCGGCTCCGTAATAACGACGAAGCCAGAAAAACTCCGTGGGCAATACCCAGCAGGAGCCGGGCCGGCTTGGATACTCGTATTATCGCTAGCAAGGCTGCAGGCTGCTGCTGGGTACTACTACAGTACCGCTGCTAAAATCGATGCCCAAATATCATAGCCTGGTTGGTGGTGGTAGCAGTCGCTTGCAGTCAGACAGCCGGACCGCCGCACATCGCGCCAGGGTTCTCCAGGAAACAGTGCGTCATCGCACTGCGTGTGAGCTGGTGCCGCCGCCATTGCCTATTTCCGCAGCTCTCAAGCTCTGTTTGGCACATTCAGCTTCCAGCGCCCAATAGCCAGCAGCCGGTCGCTGCAAGGGAGAGACATGTGATGGACTAAAGCTCCCTAGGCAGCAGATCAGTAATAGCTACCAGCAAGTAGCCGGACTGACTCACAGCTGATATCTCGTAGTAGCTAGCAAGGCAGGCCGACCCAACCACTTACACCCTCGGACTTACACACACAGCTGGATGGGATGTCTCTTTAAGCGCGACCCGGCAGTCCATCAATCATCAGCCGTCCCGAAACCGCTCGAAGAGGAAACAAAGCCCCCACCCGGCGCATCCATTAGTGGAGAGGTCTCTTTTTTTTTTTTTCTTGTCTTGCCCACTTGAGCCTTGCTGCTTCTCACTACTACCTCTCTTGGCAGGCCTGGGTACACTACCTGACCGCATCTACACACATGTAGCAGTACACGCAAGGCGCGAGGCTCGGAAGCCTCGGAGCTCGACCTCATCTTCCAAGCAACAGCAACAGCCCACAAACGAGGTAACTCGACCTTGAACGGCCGCCATGACGATTGTCAACCACAGCCCGAGATCAATGCCGCTCAGATCCCGCTGGCGGCGGGATGGAGCGGCTTTGTACAAGCTGCCGTCTTGTATTCTTTTTAAAGCCAGCCACCCACCCGCCTATGACACTCGTAGATGAAGCTGAAGTCTTTCTTGTATATGGTCTCCTTTTGTTCGCAGTAGTTTGCATATTTCATCTCCTGTCGAAGCCATATCTCACTCTGGGCGCTGAGTGAGTTGTCCATATATGTATTCTGTCTATACTCCTTGATTGTCATTCCCGAAGCCTCTGCGCGCGCAGAGCTTTATTGCCGGTTGATTGTAGAGCTCACACCACGGCGCTGCCGTTTAAACGACTCTCTATCTCTCAGTCCTAGATCCTATTACTCTTAATATCCTTTTGAGAGAGACGAGCTATATAGCCAGCTTCTCCCCATGAAATCAGCTGCATTCGGCAGTAGACTCGCCGGCATTGCGGTGCTTGGCTTGAGCTTTGCGCTCCCTGTGATAGCTGCCAATGGCCGCCGTCATGGAGGTGAGATGGAGATGGAGGATGCTCCGCCGGACGACACAGAATACCCTCCCACCTACTTTGCTCATCCGGAGTATCGCCAGCTCATGCTTGCTCACATCGTACTCATGACACTGGCTTGGGTGATTTTCCTTCCAGTTGGTATGTCATATCTTGCTTTCCCCAGCTTGTAGAGCAGTCAAAAAAGCAGAGTTTGTGCTAACAAGACCTTAAAAAAGCCGTCTTCCTATCGCTGGCCAAGTCTCGCTATGTTCTGCCCTCGCAGTTTGTCTTCCTGGGCACGAATGCGCTGGGCCTAATCCTGGGAACCATTTACAACGCTTCAACGCCGGATCTGTTCCCCAATAACGCTCACCACCGCATTGGCTGGATCATCACCTGGGTCATCTCAGCGCAGGTCGTGGTGAGCCTGCTCCGGTGTGTCGGCGGGGCCTTCAAGGGCTCTGACAGCGAGCTAGCCGAAGAGCGCCGCTCTTTTATCCCACTTCCCACGGACGCCCCGGAAGCTAGAAGCAACTACTACGGCGATCGCCTGTCAAACGACAGCGGCCAGGGCTCTGAGCCGACTACCGAGTCTCTTCGCAGCAACTCCTTCTCAACACTCGGCGACCATGAGAACCAGCCCATGTCCACTTTTAACAAGGAATTGGACGAGGAGGAGGAGGATGATTTCGACGGCCCAATTATGCCCATGCCTGAGGTGAAACCGCAGAGCAAGACGACTTTGATGGCAATTAAGGTGTTGTCTTCCAAGGTCTGGAAGTACATCGATTTTGGATACAAGGTTGTGGATCGCATCATCCTGCCCTTTGGCTTCATCGCTTATACCACTGGTATCGCCACCTATGGACGACTTTTTGTGCGTTTTACCCTTTTTATTCTATTATTGAAAAAAAAAAATTGATATGCAAGAATAAATTAGCTGACTTTTTCTTTTTAGGAGGGCCCCGCGATTTTCGGCGGACTTGCTCACTGGATCAAGGGAGGAATCTTCTTCTGGATGGGTCTTCTTACTCTGGGTCGCTGGGCGGGAAGCTTCTACGAATCTGGCTGGTCGTGGAATCTGCGTCGACAGAGGAGAGCTGGCCAGCGCTGGGTTCCGTCTGCGGAATTCTTTGAGAGCGGTCTGATTGCCTTCTACGGCGCTACTAACATCTTCTTGGAGCACCTGGGCAGCCAAGATGGCGTCTGGAGGCCCAGTGATTTGGAGCATCTCTCCATCACCGTCCTTTTCCTTGGAGGTGGTTCGGTAAGTCTCACCCAAAAACGACTATTTTTGCCTCCCTTGGACGGTCTTATTTACTAATATTGCCATAGGCCGGCTTGCTTATTGAATCCACGCGAATGAGAGACCTGCTAAACACCATGGTGACACTCCCCGGCCAAGTGGAACCTTCCGACGAGGAGCGCGCAGCCCTTGAGCCTCCAGCGACATATGAGTTCTCCAGCAATCCCCTTCCGGCTCTAATCATCCTCTTCCTCGGTATCATGATGGGCGGACACACTCAAACAACAGGGACGGGAACTATGGTTCACAAGCAGTGGGGCGATTTGCTGTTTGGCGCTGCATGTGCCAGAATGCTCACATATGTCATTATGTGGCTGAAGCCGCCCAAGTCGATTCACCCATCGCGACCCCCAACTGAGCTTCTAGCAGCGTTTGGCCTCATTGCCGGTGGCATTATTTTCATGTACAGTGTAAGTGGTGGTTTTTTTTCTAGCCTTTTATACACATGTATAAACAGAAGCTAACTGGAACAGAGCGCCGATACCGTCAAGGGCATGCTTCATTACAAGATCGATGCCATGCCTCTGTACACTATGGTGTTGGGCGCAACGGGCTTGTTTATGGCTTGGGAGCTTCTCGTTTTGGCGCTCAAGGGATGGGCTGTTCGTAAGGAGCACAAGTCTCGAGCGCCGGCCTATGCCTAATTTTATCGTTTCTCTTTTTCGAGGGAGATTTCGATCCTACTCGGCGATCACGGTGTTGATGCTCAACACGACATAGTACCGAGACGCAATACCCGTTTTCGGTACTGAAACGATGCGTATTTTTGGTTGATCAACCCGACCCCAAATTCGCAGTGCTTCAAAAAGCAAATTTTTTCATTCTATACGACATTGATGCGACGGCTTTTTTTTATTAATTATAGATACCCTTTCATACAATACTTGGAGGCGAATCGGATACTTTTGGCCTTGATGATACCACACGTTCGTTTTTAGATACAGTAGATAGTTTTATGACAGGAGAAGCAGGGGTGTAATGAATATGATGACGAAGCATCGTCCTAGACTTTCAATCACAAACATGACGATCTAAATCTGATATTATATCCCAAAGATACAATTTATGACGGCTTTAGTTTTCCCTGTATTTTCCCTAGCGTAATTTCTCTTCTAAAGAGTATTATGTCGAAAACCTAATGTGTAGCACATGTAAAGAGTCATTATACATCATGTTTTAAATACAAGATCCAATAGCCAATAACCGATGCTCCTGATATTGTTCCGTGCTGTCCAAGCACATAAGACACGCTATGCGATGAATGGATGGGTGAGCCTTTTCCGGCTCGATAGGGTATCTTGCATCCAAGCGTTAGTTGCGAATGAAAGCTTATCGCCGATAAGATAGCGTCTTGCAGAGAAATTTACCATGATGAGAGAGTGTGTATAAGAGCAGCAGCAAAAAGTTACTCTTGCGCTTCCAATTCAGCCCTGGCGGCTCTCAGAGGTCTTGAGAACCGCATTCTGTTGCGAGGCAGAGAATTGCTGGGCGCCCTGCTGCAGCGCGTGGACAAGAAACGGGACGGATTCGACCTTGAAGTCGTCGGCGTTGCGAATCTTATCCAGGTCCTCTGAGAGCTCTTGCGTGACCCTCTGGAGGTAGAGAGCCGAGAAGGAGGCCTGTTGGCTTTGGGTAGAGTCTTGAGGCATTGTTTCTTATGTGAGATTTGAAAGAACTTGAATTGACTTATAAGGAAAAATTATGGGCTTGATGAGAATTTCCAAGATAAGGCTGCGCGGCGGCCCATCTACCGCTAGTATTAGCACGCTGATGTACCTAAGCATGATGACAAAGGCGGATTTACTAGGCCGGGGTAGCGCTGGGGACGGCGAACCACCTGATATTGGCGTAAATTCTTGATAGTAGTACTGCTACCACTACTACATGCTGGATATCCGTACATTTAGACATGATATACATTCGTATACTCTTATCTATTCAAAATCTTCATCCAAGCACCTATGCCTCTATGAAAAATGCTCCGAAAAAGTGCTAATGCGCACCATGTTATTGGCTGCTAGCGAATTATAAAGCAAGCTACTAAGGCAAGGCACGCACTCTATTATAGCGCACGCTATGCGATCTGCGGATACGCTACAGCGGCACTTCCCAAGGCACAGCGCGTGCGACCCCGGATCCAGTCTTGGATTATTACGTCTTTATCTGCACTGATACCCTTTTTCTTCCCAGCAGGCTTCTCAGCCACCTTAATCCAGCAATTGATACTATTACTTTAGGATTATACTCCACGATAATCTACATAGGGCGCAGAGATCCTCGACTATTCAGCCTTTTACCGACGGTATTCCAGCCTGCTTCGATTGGCGCGTCGAACAGAGAGCGAGAGCAGAGATCCTATCATATCCATTCCCACACAGTCGCCATGTCCGCTCGACCAGCGACGCCCGCATCGCCCAAAAATGCCAAGATCAAATCTCCCTCGCCGGGCAATCCAGTATTCGGCTGCGGTGCGTGTAATGTGCCCAATAAATCAACGAGAATCTATGCTGACTTCCTTCCAGAGCATGTCCAACTCCTTCTTTCGCAGAGCCAAGAGGTCATGAACAGCTCTATAGCGCATTATAAGATGATACTTCGAGGAATCTTCGATACAAGCCCTATTATTCCCCAGACATCAACGAACCCAGAAGGCCGACCCGTTACCTCGCTCACCTCGAATTATCTATGCCTACAATGTCCCGTTACGGTGGAGGAAGCCGATCGACTAGACCATGGGACCGAGAAACGACATCGATTCTGTATGTGACGGCTTTCGCTGTGGCTGCCTTGATACTGCCATTGCGTTTTTGTTTATTTACTTACAAGTACAGACGTTGATTCTCGCAACGGCTCGCTCTACTGTCAAATATGCGATGACTTTGTTTGGGACCCTACGTTTGAGGAACTCAGAGTGCGAAAGATAGGCACTGGAACATTTTCAAGTACGTGCATGTTGAGCTCACATCGTTTAACAAAGCCCTTCTCTCTCTCTCTTCGCTTCTTTTACTCCCTCTACATAACTCTCAATTGATAATATTTCTTTACCTAATACATTATCCCAGCGAACCGAAAACGAAAGCACGACGAACTATTTGCGGACTCGGGTAAAGAAGATCCTCGACTCATCTCAGCCAATACAGTCGCTGCATCGTGCCGGGCCAGTGGACTTCGTGGCATCTACAATGCAGGGGCAACCTGCTACCAGAACGTCGTGCTTCAGAGCTTCCTCCACAATCCCCTCCTGCGCAACTTTTATCTCAGCGACGGACATCAGAGCAGCGACTGTAGCATCCCATACTGCCTGAGCTGCGCTATGGATGACATGTTCCAGGATTTCTATGCTCTAGAAAGCACTAATGGTTATACAGCGGCTAGCATCCTCTCTGGATTCTGGATTTCGGAGAAGAAAGCTTTTGAGAACCTCGTGACAACTAAAGAGCAGGATGCCCATGAGTTTTTCCAATTTCTAGCTGAAGAACTACACGAGCGAAACGGCGACGGCAAAAAGCCACAGAGTGGGAGTGAACACACATGCAGTTGCATTATCCATCAAACATTCTACGGCAAAATGCAAACAACCACAGCGTGTCAGAATTGCGGCGGCCAGACCCACGCTGTCCAATCGTTCCTAGATCTCAGTCTGGGTGTTGACACTTTAGCACAGAGGCGAGCCAAGAAGACGGGACAGAAGCTGCCTGCACTGACACTGAACGATTGCTTGGACGAAGAATATGTCAAGTCGGACAAGTGCGAGTACAGATGTCACAGCTGCGCATCAATACAGCAGGCACGAAGATATACTAACATTAAACGCCTACCAAACGTTCTGTCTATCCAGCTAAAAGTAAGTTGTTTATTCTTTGGTGGATGAGAGGGTCAAAAGACTGGATTCGGGTATTAATACAACATGACAGAGATTCGAAATGAAACAGGGGAAACACGACCGATCTGCTTCTAAGATTGACAACACCGTCCGGTTCCCACTACAGCTAAATATGCTTCCATACACCAATCGTGCCCGCAGTCGTGACAGTCGCGAGAATATGGAATTGGAGAGATCATGCACATATGACCTTTTGAGCGTCGTTGTTCATGTTGGAGAGATTGAGACAGGACACTATGTGTCATATTGCCGCGTTGGAGATCAGGTATGGCCAATATCTCTCATTTTATTTTCTGAGTATCTTCTTTTCGACTAACAATATCAGTGGTTCAAATTCAACGATCACAAGGTAGAGCTGGCCAAGGTATCAGATGTGCTTGGGGCCCAGGCATATTTGTTGTTCTATATAATTCGATCACTCGCTTAAGCTGAGCATTTTTGTATAATATATCAAATAATGCATTACACGATGCCTACCGTCTTGGGGCATGGGATGAATAATGAAGTCTTATACGATGAAGCAAACTGATGGCAGCCCGTCCATCAATCGAGATATGAGGCAAAGTCAATACGGCATTCGTCCTATCGGGACTACTCATTTTAATCACCTCGAATACGCGTGCACCAGTCTATGTCGAAACGATATTTTTTTTTAGATATTTTCCACACCATCCTCGCCTTATCGCCAGTTCCAAGCTGGGCACTCAAAATTGGCGTAGCAGTAGAATTCGTTGCTGAGACCTCTTGTATGTTTGGGCTCAAAAGCAGTTGTCTTTATTCCCAGTGCCTTGTAGAGCTTAACGATCAGATCCTCCATTCGCTCCCCAGTGCAGACAATGAGCTTAGGTAGCGTCCCGGCGTTGCTCGGCTTGAGGAGCCAGCGTACAGTCAATGCGGCTATGGAGATGGGTACTGTTAGTTTACAGAATTCTAAGGAGACGCGCTGAGTTGCTAAGGGGTAAGAATGGTATACCTTTGGTCTGGCAATCTTCGCTCAGGAACGGAGGATCACAAATGATTCTGTCAATAGACCCCTTTAGATGAGCTGTGTGCACATTCAGGTTATTATAAGTTTAACAAGTCTTGGGTATATACCATTCAAAGATACAGGATGCTATACGGGGAGGTTAGCAGTTCATACCTGGCAGTCTAACTGGTTGCTGAAAGTCATAGAAGTAAAATTCGGAAAAGACGCCAAACCGGTTGTCGTGCTCCAGAAGGACCAACTTTGGCTTTTCGTCGTCACTTCGATCTCTCTAGAATTAGAAATGTTCGTGTCAGTCTTTTTCTCTCTTTCAAGTGATTATGAGACTTTTAATGTTTCTAGGCTTAAATTCTAGGATGTGTGATGTTATGTATAATTTGCTTACCAGGATATTCTTGAGTGCAACGAAAACACTCGGGGCTGAGACAACGCCGATTGTCATGTCACTTGTGGCATCTCTGAGCAGCTCTGTTGCCAGCTTATTTGCGGTGTCATCTGAATACTGCAGTTTAGGGACGTTTCAGTGTTAGCCTTGTGATGCTCAAAAGTTGAGAATAAACAGTGTTATTTAAAAGAACCAAATATTACACTTCATCCCTCAGGTAAAGAATGTAATGGCATAAAATGAATGCCCTCTCCCTCTTTCCCGGAAGTAGACGTAAGATGCTCATGTAAAAAGATAACATCTGGAGGGAGAGAGAGCTTTCAACGTACCCAAAACTGAGACTCATTCCAATCTTCTGAAAAAGCATCAATAGACAAAAGGGCATTGCTCTCTGCCTCAGCCTTCAGCCTCTGGAATTTGGCCTGATGCTCGTCTTTTTCGGCTTCGAAAGATTTCAATGCAGCCAAGGCGTGGGCTGAAAGAGTGCTGGTGTGGTGTTTTAGGGTCAGCTTTGAGACGATACCCCGGGGAGGAAGGGAAGAAGAAAAAGATGTATATTTACATGGGTTCGTCATCGCTGTCAGACATATTTATCTTGTATTAATCCCTTTTTCCTCTTTTTCTTCTTTTTTCTTTTCCTTATGTTGTTTTATTCGTCGAGATGTGGGCGGAGGGCAGGTGCACGCAAAGAAAACGGCAAAGAAAAAAATTATGCACTCGCTTTGTGATGCTGTGAATATAGCACGGCGCATGTCAGTTTTTCTAAAGAGTACGTTATGGTGATTTAGACACAAAGTACATAGACTGCCTAGATATTAGCAGATATACCTAGCTTCAAAGTACCTTTAAAGTACATCTGCTGCTAGCAAAATCGCCGCTTAGTTCGCTGTCAAAACCATTTATTACAAAGGTTATATACATTTTGGCTCAACAGCAGCTGTGGTAAAAGAATCCCAAATGGTTTCATCTATTCAAGTACGATAAGTAAAATTTCATTCTAATCTCTGAAATGGCATAACAGCTCAAGCAACCCGCAAAAATATCCCAAATTATTTTCCCCGGCATTCATTTCTCATTTCTATACATCTCCTGGTCTTTTATCCATACTAGGTATATATCTCTATATATCTATGAGCGCTTAAACATCTATATATCAAAATTCTTCGTCTTCGTGATAGTGTCTTGACACTTGGAAAATATGGCGGCTTGTTGAGCGACCTCTGCAAGCCTACCAATGACTTGGCCATTGGCTCTTGAAAATCCATAATATGCGTAGGGGATGCCCACGTCTTCACAAAATTCGATAATCATTTTCTGTGCCTTGCGTAAGTTGTGGCGTGGCAGGCGAGGAAACATGTGGTGGATGGCTTGAAACTGCAGGCCCCCGTGAATAAAGTCCAGCCAGGGAGGACAATCAACGTCCATTGTCGTCCTGAGCATCATCTGCGGGAATGACTCTTGCGGCCCCAAGTCGGCGGTGCTCATGGCAAAATGCGATAGCACAATCTGCACATGCAGGGGAGATGACGCAATATGGCTCACCATGAGGAAGACAAAACGCGACCAGCCATCAGGAATCGATTTGTACATAATGCCATAGCCAAACCAGGCCCAGAAAAATACTTGCCCTGTTAGCTCAATCCACCGTTGTTTTGCAGCTGCGCCCTTCCGGGGTCCCTTTCCATTGAGGATGAAATCCCATGATAGAACGTAGAGGTTGAAACGGCCAAGTGCCAAGAACGGGTAGTAGGTCCAAGGTTGGATACGCAAGAGGACTTTCGCAACAGCATCATACTTCATAACCCGTTCATAAAAAGTAGACCGTAAATCACCCAAGAGCCGGTGAGAGATGGCGAACAGGGGCATGTGCTCAATATCAGGATCGTGCTCAGGAGCATTCGTCACAATGTGGTGAACGTTGTGGTTGTGCTTCCACCAGCCGATGGAGAGGCCGCCGATAAAATCGGCAATAAATACTCCAAGATACGTGTCGATATAGTAATTGTGCGTAATACCCATGTGAGCAGCATCGTGAGCCGTAAAAACCAGCTGGTGCCATAGGAAGCCAAGAGACAAGGCGCTGATGAAATAGTAGCCATAGCGAAGAGTGATTAGCATGGTAAAAAAGAGAGAAAAGTACCGCAGGCATTCCCAGCCGTACGCGGAATAGGGGGTGTCGTAGAGGCCGGCATCGATGATCCTTTGGTGCAATTCACGGTATTTGACGGCGATATTGGCCTGTGTCGCTTCATCAACAGCAGGATAAGTCTCCAAATCAAGTCGAATGTGCTCGCGAGTGACAGTGTCTAGATAAGACATGCCGTCAAGCGGCGTCTTATCTGCAGTTGAATTCGATGATATTGACCCTGATCTCGCCGATCCACTTCCAGTAGCATTCTTTCGACCCCGCAGCGCTCCCGCATCAACGTCAAATACCGGTGAAGGTGCTCGAGAGCTTGATGAGCTAGCATCGTCTCCAGTCGAGACGTTGTAATTGCCTTTGCTATGATCCACTTCAATCTCCGCCATGGTCCGAAAGACACCGCCCTGGATGGGTGGTCTGAAATTTAGCCAGGAGCCTTCAATTCGTCCGATGCGATACCGCGGCATTTTCTGCTTTGCATCTTCGGAATGCAGACTATAAAAAGGAAGCATTAGCAGTGTATTCAATGCGTGCGTGCCTACCAGAGGCGCGATTCACGTACACATCTACCCAATCGGTTGCATCTCGACCAACCATGTGCATGATGGACTTGTCACCTCCCGGGTGGTATTTGAGCCATGCATCAAGCTTCAACACATATCCGCGGTAGATGGTGATGTGTCGTCCGTTGGCAATCAAGTCCTCGATTTCATCGCGGGACATCAAGGGCAGGGTCTTGCTTCCGCCCACATCCTCCGCTCGTTGGCGGGAAGAATCATCGTCAGTGGCCATCATGGTGCTGAACGCATGACAAGCCGTGCACAGAGAAAGGATACCAAGCTTCGAAACCTGGTTTTAAGAAAAATCAATCAGAGCAAAGGTTGGCTGTCCAAGAGTCGCCAGAATTGTGGAATTTAGTTGAGATGGAAATTCACCGCCCAAGCCACGCAAGCCGCTCAGCTGTGGTCGAACGTTTTTGATAAGAGGTAGGACGATCTGAGGTACAAGCGTACATATGCTAGACAGTTGCGCCAGCCACTGCTAGGTGTTAAACTGAGACTGGTAGTAAAACGCTATTTATAGGCAGTTTTGGTGCTAGTATTAGCTAATGAAAATATTGCTAAGAAATACTGGAGCATTAAACAGCTATCGGAGCAAAGGCGCGGGGAGCTTTAATTCAAAAGTCTAAGACAAAATATACGCAAACAATTGGATATTGATATATGGATGCAAAACGCCATATATGGGATATATATCGAAGTAAAAAATATATGTATATATAGTTCAAGTTAATTGAGAAATTACAAAGTTGACAGAATGATTAGGTCTTATTTTTTATCTTATTTTGTTAAAAACAAAATGGGAAGCTTCAATGAGAAAATATCTCGCATTGGTCAAGCTCCATAAAAGCTGGGCTGGATTGCATCATGGACTCCCGATTGTGGACGCGTCACACCATATTGTACATTGACATCTCACTTGCAGTTGGAACAGTGTGTAAAATAAATGGTAAATGTTTTTGAAGTGCAAAACCCTAATTGATTCATTGATCATAGCCGTGGGGGATTAATGTACAACCCAGACGTACAAAAGCAACCGTAAACCTTATCCCTGGACCCCTTTATGACAACCAAAACGACCTCGAAAGAAAGCAGCAAAAACGACCAACAGAAATTACAATTCTTGGCTGGAGCCCTTGCCAGCCTTGCCCGATGTCTTCTTGGGGAGCAGGTCTATGAAATGTTAGTGTCCATGTAGTTTGTTTTGATTTGCAACGCGACTTACTCTGGTGAATGTTGGGCAGAACACCACCCTGTGCGATGGTGACGTGTCCCAGCAGCTTGTTCAACTCCTCATCGTTTCGGATGGCGAGCTGAAGGTGACGGGGGATGATACGGGTCTTCTTGTTATCACGAGCGGCGTTACCAGCCAACTCGAGAATTTCGGCAGCGAGGTACTCGAGAACAGCGGCCAGGTAGACGGGAGCACCAGCACCGACACGCTGAGCGTAGTTGCCCTTTCGCAGAAGACGGTGGACACGACCAACGGGGAAAGCAAGACCCGCCTTGGATGAACGGCTGAGATAGAGTCAGACTTGGGTGTCCAAGTGATGGATACGAACGCGTCAATCGCGTCAATCGAGTATACTTACGACTGAGAGTTCTTGGAGCCAGAGGCCTTGCCACCAGATTTGCCGCCGCCAGTCATTTTGAAATGGGTTTTTTGGTGTGGTTTTTGAGAAAAAACTCGGAAGGTTGGACGAGAAGAGAGGTAAACGTTGGAATTAAATCGTGCAGCGTGGATAGTTGAGAGACAGTGTAAATGAAGAGGGTTGAATTCGGCGGGGGGAATCTCAGTTAAGTAGTTTTTGGTGCTCGGCGCGCGAGATCACCAATCACCCTCCCTCTGCGGCAGCTCAGGCGCTAGTCCTGTTTGGGAAAATTGGACGTGTTGCGAGCACAACAATTGAAACTGCTATCGCAATTGCGGGGGGGGTGTGAACAAGTGAGGTACAGCAAAAATGGATACAAGGCTCATGCAGCTAAGTGCTCGCTCCAGGTACCTACGCGGTACATCCCCTTTGGAGCCGGCACTCAGCATCTTCTCCTGCTCTTCTCCACGCTCGCTTCCATATCCGCGCTGCATGCGAGCCTCATTGTGGCTGCTGGGCACGCCACTGGCGGTGGGAGCAAGCAGCAACGCGCTGATTTTATTGTATTTTATTTTTTTCTGGTGCCTCACACTCGGATATCAAGTGGCAATCCAGCAACTGTGCTGTGTTAAATACACTGCTTGGTACCTTGGTACTATTCACCCATGTAACGAAGCAGTATGTGCATCAATTATTTTGTGCACGTTGATTGGTCCAATTTCTACATCACGATGCAGGATGGGATGCTGCCTGCGAGGATACTGTCTTGATTTAAATGAGGCCTGGCTATTGGATGATAAGATAATGCTACTACTGCTGCTTAGCTCTGTGCCTAGTGATTGCACCGTGTACCATGGAGCAGCACGCTGAGCTTCGTTGCTTTGATCCGGGTTATGTAATCTTGTGTACTCAGTATCCAGCCATCACCAGACATTTCGAAAGATACGCGCAGATCGTGCGGATGCAACAAGCATCGTGATATCCACTGTAATTTTGATTAGTATTGTCCATAGTGGATAATGTGAAGCCGTAGTCTGGAGCTAGAACGGTATCATTTCAACTTGCAATGTTGTTTTTATTTTCTCGTCTAAGACTGAACAAAAAGCCTACGCATAATGGCAGCAGACGCGCATAAAATATCGCTTTTCTCCCACCTCATCACAAGATGCAACAATATCCCACCAAAACCAGCATAAAAGCTAAATAGAAAACAAAAACTATGATAGATAGAAGAAACATGGAGACTTACGCCGGAATCATTGCAAGATGTGATTCCATTCTAGATTACAGGGTAGGCTACGCTGACGCAGGCGAGGCTATCATACAACGGGCGGTGTGGTAGCACAACGCGCAGGGCAAAAGGCGGGAGGTGCACCATACAGTAAGACGTCCAACCGCAAGAGGAAAAAGGGCACTCTAGGTACGTACTGGTCCTCAGCTGGAAGGGGCTTGGTGGGGTGGAAGACTTGTAGCGATAAAAAAGAACAGATCTGGCCAATCACATATCGCGCTGGGGAAAAAGGAAGCAGAAAAAAAAGAATAACAAAAAAAAATCGACGCGACTGGGAGCCAAAATACAGACCCTGGCCCAGCGAGGCAATCGTAGGCACTCGGCCCCGTCCAGCGTGCGTGATTGCGACTGAGCACACCATGCCGTTAAACGCCTAGCGCCACATAGCTGTGCTGGAGCAGGGTGTACTTCGCCAGTACCTGGAACGTGCCCAAGGTACCGCGCTACCTGTACCTGTAGTCAGCCAACCTTTTTTTTTTCGACGGCCTAGCGCTGCCAGCACCAAAAAGCAGCAGAAACAACCTACGGAGGGGCGTGCACGCGCGACCCTTTTGCTCGCGCCACGCCTGGACTTGCTCCCAGCCAAATCAGTAACCCACTTGCACCAACGCGTTCCCAGCTACAAAAGCCCAGCTCATCCCCAAGACCTCTTTCCCGCACCATTCACTTTTTCCATCATCACCCGCTGCCAGCCCGCCATTTTGCCCTTTTGATTATCAAACCTTTTAGATTTCACTCGGTTTTATCAACTTCATCAAAAATGCCTCCCAAAGCTGCCGACAAGAAGCCCGCCGCCAAGGCCCCCTCAACTGCCAGCAAGGCTCCCGAGAAGAAGGATGCCGGCAAGAAGACCGCCGCTTCTGGTGACAAGAAGAAGCGATCAAAGACTCGCAAGGAGACTTACAGCTCCTACATCTACAAGGGTTTGTTTACCTGACTTTACAATTATTTATTTATTTTATTTCTTGTTTTCTGATTCTAACTTTCCGATTTTTTAGTCCTCAAGCAGGTCCACCCCGACACTGGTATCTCCAACCGTGCCATGTCCATTCTGAACTCGTTCGTCAACGGTAAGCTGCAATCGCGCCTTTTTTTTTTCTCACCTGTTTCTTTGTCTAACTTGACTAGATATCTTCGAGCGTGTTGCTTCCGAGGCTTCCAAGCTGGCTGCCTACAACAAGAAGTCCACAATCTCTTCCCGAGAGATCCAGACCTCCGTCCGACTGATCCTGCCGGGTGAATTGGCCAAGCACGCCGTCTCTGAGGGCACCAAGGCCGTTACCAAGTACTCTTCATCGACGAAATAAGCGGGGTCACGATGGCTAGTTCTGATTTCGTATCTGAAAAACTTGGGTTTTTGTTTGCGTGACTTTAGTGTCTTTACTCGAGACTACAGGTGATTGTGTTTCGCCTTTGGGATCTCTTAATGCGTTACGGATGGTTTGCTTTATGGGGGCAATGTCTTCACGGTCAATGGGGTTCGCGGTTGTACAATAGCTATCGAGGATATCTCGAAGCAATGGTTTCTGCACATTATGCTATTTTAAATTTTCTGCATCAACAATTACAGAATCTCCTAAAAAAACATATCTATGTCTACTGTCCAAGACCCGCTCGGGTTCGTTTCATTGTCTGGCTTACAGGATGCAGTATACCTTGATTATCACTCGCCCCTAAAGGCGTTCCAGTACTCCAACCCATTTTCTCTAACATTGTTCGGCCACGATTTTCAGTTCCCAATTCTGGGGCAGATGCGCCGATGACCTCACCATCCTGGTAACTGGCCAAATTATGCCGACCCGATGATGATTGCTGTTTGTTTTTTGATACTCCTCCTGGCTGAGAAGAATATTGCCGTTTAATTCGTGATACTGCTTGGTCAAAAGCAGCTTCTCTATATGATGTCTTTTTTGTCTTGTGCAGCACTGGCCGACGTTGATTTTCAGCCCCAACTGACTTGGATTTGATGCTAAATTTATTTGCCAGCTCATGGACCATTTTTCTTGTTCGCTTATCCATCGGCGGTAGATTTAATCTGGTAAATAGTTAGTAAAGTGGGTATCTTTCGACAGGGTTATATTATACGCGCATCTGTTGAGGTCCGGCCAAGAACGTTTTTATTTCATCCACAACTTCGCTCGCCGTGATGCCTGTCCGGTACTTTGCTTGTAAGTCCGGCTGGCTTCTCTTGCCAAGCATTCCTGTGGCTCGCAACTCTTCCCTCTCCCTCTTACGTTGAGCCTTCCTCTGCCGATCATTGCTGTAGGCGGCTTGGAGTTTCTCTTCCAGATCTGAATCAATATCAGAGCCTAGTAACAGACGTCTCGCTCTGCCTTTCTTTCGCCTTACGCTAGGTCGTTCCCAGTCCATGAAATCGAAATCCCCCTGTTCTTCGAGATACTCAACCTCGGTGAAAGAGTGCATGAAAGTACCGGTGGGACCTTTGCTTATAGCTTTCCCCTTGAGCTTCTCTCGTGATGATGGATGTGAGATGGAGTGTGATTCGCGCTTATCTAGATCATCAACAGGTCCATCGAATAATGGCTTTTGAGGCTGATCTTCTGCTTCCGAATATATGTCGACGTCTTCCTCATCTTTGAGGCCTGAAGGTGCCGACGGGTGGTCTTCAGCGTCGTCAGTGCTTGAGCTTTCCGAATCTTCTTCAGATGTCTCGCCCATCATCTCCCCATTTTGACGCATGTTGGCAATGTAATCAGCGAGTATGGCATCCTCCTCAGAGTCTTCTCCCCATTTCTGTCGTCTCCGTGGCTTATTTGACTTCTTCTTTGGCCAAAATAGATTATCAGAATCTTCCCCTTCTTCATCTCTATCCTCCTTTTTGCTTGCTTCTGTGTTCTGGATACGTAGTACCTTGGGTTCACTGGATAGTTCTCTCTCAACAGCTCGAATCTCAGTTTGTATGGACGTGAGCGTAATTTCCGGAGCCTGTGCTGCTTCAAGATTGTGGGATGCTTCAGGAATATGCATTGCCTCAGGAGTCTGGGTCACCTGAGGAGTCTGGGTCGCTTCAAGAGCTTGCGCTGCCTCAGGAGCCTGCGATTCCTTGGGAGTATGCAATGCCTCGGGAGTCTGTGTTTCCTCGAGAGTCTGCGTTGCCTCCAGGGTCTGCGTTTTCAAGGGAGTGTGCGATTCCTCGAGAGTTTGCGTTGCCTCGGGGGTCTGCGCTGCCTCGGGAGCTTGAGCAGCCTTAGGGGCTGTTTGGGCTATCTGAGGGGCTTGGGTTTTCCATTTCATGTGATTTCGACCTTTGAAAACGATTACTTCATCGCTGGAGCTGACATCATCTGGTTGGGCTTGTTCTGCATTTTCAGCCGCAAGCGTTTCGGTGGCATTTTTTGATGAATCTTCGGCTTCCTCTGCTTGGATTTGTGGCGAGATCAACGGATCGTGGGAGCCAGAACTAACGAACAACACAGGCTTCTTTCGAAGCTGTGTATTTTGGCTCCAGAATGAGGTGTCATGGCTTGATGTCTGTCGAGCCTCATCGAGGAGGGTGAAGGCAACTATTGGAAGAGACTAGTCAATTGTTTGCTCAGCTGGTGAGGGTTTGATTCTTGGAGAAGACATACCGTTGTTAGATGGCGTGGAATGTCTGCTACCAGGCGACTGCTGCCAACCATTTCGTTGCTTCTGCAAGGCACGCTTGCGTGGCTTCATCTTGGAACTGATTGAAATCAGTCAGCGCCAACGGTCTGCATGGTATGCTGTGGGTGGAATGGCATCTACCCCCGGCCAGTAAACTAAAATGCTAAACGAGTGACGCGCTCAGGCAATGGGCACTGGGCAGTAAGAGAAATATTCGTTGATGACTGTACTCCGTACAGGAATTAGTGCTGTTGGCAAGTCAGCGTTTGAGCGGGTGCGATGCTGTGTCTCCAATTAAAAGCACCTGCTCAGATACTTACTTGCCTGTATCTCAGCTGAGTTTCAATCGGTGCCGACCGAATTGTCAGCATTAAAATGAAGAGAAAAGATAGGCCTAGATAGAAATAGAGTAAGGCATTTTACGTACCGTATATTCACACAAATCTGTCAACTCATGTGGTTATGTGTGGCTACAACTCTGTCATTATGTCTATAGCAAACCACAGTGCCGATTTTGACTTGCTCTGCTTCCATTCTTGTACTCCGTATCTCTCTTTCATTCACAGACTGTGCTTAGCGGAAAAACCAAACTACGAAGTACATCCCGCTCTAGTCTATATTTGGACTAGTTTACAAGAGTAATGAAATGCACTATTTCGGCATGCCGCTTCACTGTATGGTCTTGGTGGGCAGGGACAATATATAGCATCAGCAAGATCTTGAATTGGCCAGCTCAACGACCTCGCCAGCCGCTCCCTGCTGTTGAATCAGCCAGAATGATGCTCACTCTGCTCTCTCGGAGAGCTCTCCGCAGCTCTGTCGCCGCCGGTGCCAGCGGCAAACGATCCCTTTCAGATGTTGCTATCACACGAACTGGCAAAACTATTCTACGATCAGAGGGTGGCCGGTAAGCGATGCCTGCAGCTGATATATGGGAAGAAATCAATTAACATTGTTCTTTTTAGATCTTCCCTTGGAGGTGCGAACGCAAAAATGCCCACTCGAAGCTAGAGAGCTAACCGACACAGGCCATACCGCGACGGTATTCGGCGCAACGGGTCAACTGGGTCGATACATTGTGAACCGCCTTGGTATGTTTTCAGCAAATTGAAGTGTTGAAGTGCGTACGGCCGACCTAATTCTCTTTCTGCAGCCCGCCAAGGATGTACCGTTGTCGTCCCCTTCCGCGAAGAAATGACAAAGCGACACTTGAAGCTCACTGGTGATCTTGGCCGCGTTATTTTTGTTGTATGGCTAGCCTCAGATATACCCGATTACTTGATTCTGATCTGGCTATAGGAATACGATCTTCGCAATACTGCTTCCATTGAAGCAAGCGTTAGGCACTCGGATGTTGTGTACAACTTGGTTGGACGTGATTATCCCACAAAGTACGGGCGACATATCAACAATCTCCATCTTGAAGAATCACACTAAACCTTGATAGGAACTTCACTCTGGAGGACGTGCATGTGGAGGGAACCGAGCGTATCGCTGAAGCTGTTGCAAAGTACGACGTTGACCGATACATTCACGTCTCGTCACACAATGCCGACGTCAACTCACCATCCGAGTTCTTTGCGACCAAGGTATGCCCGGAGCTAGATTTTGCAGGAATAGTGCCGGATAGTGCTAAGACATCTTGCTATAGGGACGAGGTGAACTTGTTGCCAGAAGCATCTTCCCCGAGACAACAATTGTGCGACCAGCACCCGTTTTTGGATTCGAAGATAACCTCCTGTTGAAGCTTGCTTCAGTGCTGAACCTGTTTACGGCCAACAACATGCAGGAGAAGTTCTGGCCAGTTCATGTAAGATTCTAGAAAAGATGTGTTCAAACATGGCTATTGAGCAACCTCACTAACATATCCACAGTCTATCGATGTGGGCGCTGCTCTGGAGAAGATGCTGTACGATGACTCCACAGCTGGCAAGACATTCGAGCTCTATGGACCTAAGCAATACAGCTTGGCAGAGATTGCAGCTTTGGTAGACAAGGAAATCTTCAAGAAGAGACGACACATTAATGTGCCCAAGGCAATTCTGAAGCCAGTAGCAGGAGTTCTCAACAACGCCTTGTGGTGGCACACCATCTCTGCGGACGAGGTCGAGCGGGAGTTTATTGATCAGGTGATTGACCCTGAAGCCAGCACATTCAGCGATCTTGGTATCGAGCCTGGCGACATTGCCAACTTTACATACCACTACTTGGTAAGTCATGCCAATGACATATGACAAACGACTGGGTTTCTAACTTCCGGTGTAGCAAGGATTCCGAAGCTCCAACTACTACGATCTCCCCCCAGCCACAGAGAAGGAGAAGAGGGAAGACAAGAAGTATATCCACGTCCTGGATGAGCTATAAATATTTTGCTAGGCATATATGTATTTACAAGGGAGAATATATAATACTAGAGCCTAGAGCCTAGAGAGAGAAAAAAAATTGCTCTAGATGTGTTTATTTTTACATTTTATTTCTATTCCATAAAAAATACCATTTACCAAGCTGAAAGCATCTTAAAGAAGCATTGCTTTGAGTATTACTTGGTCTAGAATTCCCAGGCAACCATTTGAGGCTGACTTAAAGTCTAAAATATGCTAAATCTCCACGGTACTTACTGTCCAGGTGTCTATTGGCGATCTGCGAAGTACCTAGCAGGCATTAGCGGTTTAGACTGCAGAATACGACTCTCTAATGTTATTTACTCCGCATTGAGCTGGATCTCGGGATAAATGAGCCTCCCGCAGTCCTTCTACAAGCCCGCACAACTGCGAACAAAACACCGATTCGCACATGAGGCCTCCCGTAAGGAAGTGCTTGGAAGTGACATCTGGCGCATCGCGGTTTTTCGCACTAGCATCGCACAATTATACGAAATTCCCCACGCCGCGCCGATCGATTGCAGCTTCGCCTGCAATTTCAATTGACACTCGCGCGTTCACATCGCAGGCACGTGAGATCATTAAGCAGGCCGCCGCAAGCACTTACACCTACGATCGCCCAGCTCCAAGAACAGCCTCACGCGACCGTCATAGCGCCGTTCATTCATTTTTGCGCAAAACGACCCGGACGAGCCGCAACGTCAATCTTCGTAGTGGCTTTACATATACTACCGGCGCCGTAGTTCTTCTGGCTGTTGTCGCCATCTCTTGCGCTGCGACAGTAGATTTGCGCGAACTTACTGCGGCTACGAATACAACGACTACTACCGATTCGGAGGATACTTTGGCCATCGCCTCACTTCCTGGCAGCATGTCAACCCAAATCGCACCGGGGCACGTGGGCAACCTCACCCCAGAGCAGGAAGAGAAGCTGCGCCAGCTATGGCATGCTCTATTCCAAATCTGCGGCGTTGCTGAAGATAGTGGCTCTGCTGGTGCTGATGCCACATCCAGTGGAAAGCCGGAAGCAGCGGAAGCAGACGGGCAGAAGAAGAAGCGCCTTGGCCTCTTCAAGAGGAAGGGAAATGATAAGTCCCCTGCGCCGGAGGCTGACGACGATAAATATGGCCAAAACAAGCACTTCCAAGAGGTTCTTGCGAGCCACAGCCCTGAAGTCATTCGTGAGACGTACTGGGCCATGGTGAAGCATGATCACCCCGATGCCCTCGCCTTGCGGTTCCTTCGAGCCCGGAAGTGGGATGTGGATAAGGCTCTGGCTATGCTAGTGTCTACCATGAGCTGGCGGCACACCGAAATGAAAGTGGACGAGGACATTATGAAGAACGGAGAAGAGGGAGCTGTTTTGGATGCGCAGAATGGCAAGGGCGACGCCAAGAAGGTTGGAGAAGACTTCCTGGCGCAGCTCCGAATGGGCAAGAGTTTCTTGCACGGAGTGGACAAACAGGGCCGGCCAATTTGTGTTGTCAGAGTTCGCCTTCATCGACAAGGAGAGCAGTGCGAAGAGAGTCTGGAGCGATGCACTGTCTTCCTCATTGAGACTGCGAGAATGGTGTTGAGACCACCTGTGGACACAGCTGTAAGCCACTTTATTCTCCAGACTGACCGCTGGATGCCCGGTGGTGTTTTGGCGTTTTTACTAACTGTGCTGGATAGACTGTCGTTTTCGATATGACAGGGTTTTCCATGGCGAATATGGATTACACCCCTGTCAAGTTCATGATTAAGTGCTTTGAAGCCAACTACCCTGAATCTCTTGGAGCTGTCCTCGTTCATAACGCACCCTGGATATTCCAAGGTATGAATATGAAATGCTCATAGATGAGAATTTGAAACTGACTTTGGGTGTAGGAATTTGGAAGATCATCCGCGGCTGGTTAGATCCGGTTGTGGCAGCGAAAGTTCACTTTACGAATAACAAGAAAGACTTGCAAGAATTCATAGAGCCTGCGCATATCCTCAAAGAACTTGGAGGAGACGAAGACTGGGAATATAAATACGTAGAGCCCGTCATTGGCGAAAATGATGTGATGAAGGATACTGAGACCAAGGGAAAGCTCGTTGGAGTTAGGGAAAAGCTTATGAAGGAATATGAAGATGCGACTGTGCAGTGGATACAGAAGGGCGATAGCAAAGAAATCGCCGATAAGAGGGATCAGCTGGCGACGCAACTCAGAGAAAACTACTGGCAACTTGACCCGTATTTGCGCGCGCGCTGTCTCTACGATAGACAGGGGATATTGCAAGGCGCGGCTGTGGCGAGATGGTATGATGCGCCAGCCTCTGACGGGAATGGAAATCTAGAAACATCAGCCGATGATGTAGATTAAAGAAACAATTATGGATGCCAAGATAATAATATTTGGATAGACTGGGGCACTGTATACGGTATCTATGGAGGATAGACATATTGCACAATGCTTTCACTTCCCATGTATCTTGGGTAAACCATAGCATCATATTCCCGCCGTCCAAATTCAAGCCGACGTAAAGGTTAAACCAGTGCTATCACATGGCTAATATTTACATCCTGGATTTGATGTCCTCGGCAAGCGCTTTGAGCTTTTCCATATCGCCAGCAGCCGTAGGCCAGAGGATACCAAGGCCCTCTGTCTCATTTGGCTTCGGGATCTAATGAAGAGTTAGTGTGGGAGCTAAGATACTTTGCTGTTGCCAGTGTAGATAATTATACCATGTGGAAGTGAACCTGTTTCATTCAAGGTTAGCTTTGCATTCATCTTAGAATCTAAAAATGTAGCCAGACTTACATGATGCACCTGCTGGTGAGCAATGGTTCCGTTATTTTGAAGAATGTTGTAATCGGTTGCTCCAGAAGCTATCGCCAGCTTCTTGAGAGTAGGCTGTTGGATGGGATATCTGGTTAATAGGGATAGCCAAACCAAACAACAGAGCAGGTGTGTTACCAGAATTTCGGAGAGCTGGTCATCGGGGATATCAGCTAGCTTCGCGCCATGGAACTTGGGGATGACAAGCTGGATGAGAGTCGCAATGTTAGAAATATATAGCTATCTTCTGGGTAAGAGGGCATTTACAGCGTGGCCCTTGCTAAGAGGTCCGACATCGAGGAAAGCCAGCGTCTTATCGCTTTCAAAAAGCTTAAAAGACGGAATCTCGCCTGGTATAACACGCTGTTAGTATACTGGCAAGTCTGCAAGAGCTGTAAGAGAGGGGTAGCTTTTCTCTCTAAGTGGTTGCATGGATTGGCAAACGTCTTCACCGGAATACAAACCTTTGATAATGCGACAGAAAATACACGATGCCATTTTAACTGCGACTAGCTGGGGATTTGAAAATGAGGAATGCAGGCTATGAATTGGGGTTGCAAGAGTAAGCGTCTTGATTGAAGAGTCAGAATAGCCGGTATAAGAAGTATTAGTGACATTTTGCAGGAGGGGCTCTATATGCGCCTTATTACATCACGCCTCGCCAAGTCCTCAGTAGCTAAATACTACCAGGGATAACAATATAGGATTTTACTGCTAATTTGATAAATTTGAGAGTAAATCATTATATTTTCGAATGAAGGGAAAAAACAATTCTTATTGTCTCTGGAAATTCTAAATTACAGTTTTGTGCTTCTTCATTTGAGTATTATATCCCTTGGACTTTTTTTCTTGCCAATTAATATCACATTCACTACTCTTCTTTAAGCTTGAACTTTTTTTTTATTGCGAAATTTTAATTATATTTTGCTATGTACTGGAGGTCTATATTTGGCGCAAGCTGAGACCTTAATGATGGTTTGCTCGGTGAGGGGGGGCTATCAAAACGATTAGTAGGCGTGACAGGCGTAGCAGTCGCAGATGGACGTTGACTCACGGTCTAAAATCGGAGAAGGAAGGTTTCGTTCGAATTTGGATCCTAATCAGTTAGCTTCTGCCGTCCAATGCGGATTGTATGTGCTGTCTCACCTCCCGGGGCAGTTGGCGGAATATACGGGTCTGGGTGCTTCCAGCTCTCTAGTAACTTTTCTGTCTCTGCCAATAAAGCCTGTGGGAACAATTAATGCCGGTTATCGATCGAGATGAAAGGAGCGTGGACTGACTCTCTGTTGCCGAGGGTCTGAGACCTTCCTGTTGGCCTCAAACAGAGATCGAATATAGAGCGCTTGGCCTCGCCATAGATGGCGATGGACAGCCCAGTCCAACGCAAGCTTCAACGAGCGACGGTACAGCGACCTAGAGAGGAGGGACTAGTAGTTAGAATCGAATTCGAAAATGGCCATGAGCCTGATTGGTGTAAACACTAACAGAGCAGCTTGTCGCGTCGTCATGTTGGATAGATTGTCGCCTTGGAAAAGACCTTGGGTGCGATTGATAGTAGATCTCCAATTGGCTAACGACCAGGTCCGGAAGTGGTATTTTTCTGCCTTACGCTACGCCAACTTTCTAAGGCATCAAGGGGACTACCACTGGCCACATAGACTCTTTATTAACAAACAGGCAATTTTAGTAAAAATTATATAAATAATAATGTAAATATAATGTCTTTTAAGAAATAATATTATAAATATTATTAATTATTAATTATTAATATTATTTAAATAAGAATTATTTTAATAATATTATATATATATATATATATATAAATTATAATTTTAAAGTATATTTAATTTAAATTAATAAAATAAAATAATAATATGTATTTAACTTTTATTAATAATTTTATAACACCTTTATATTATTTTATAAATGGTATTTTTTTAAACTAAAAGAATACTATAAGCAGTGGTGCATTGATACAGCCTTAGTTGGCCCGATCTAGCGCATCGAGGCTTACCTGATCTCAGCCTATTTACTAGGCCACTTTCTCGGCGCAGTTGTGCTAACTCTGTACCGTCTTCCAAGTGCCGGATGCTGGGGACTTATTGACCGGCGTACGAGCAGCGATGCCGAGTATCCAAGGCTTCAGCACCCAGAGGGCGAGATCATACATCTTTCGCTTGCCTTTATTTACCCGTGCTATCATACTTAGCATAGCATGTTTCTGGCTGGCTAGCCTACCCGGCGTCTGGGATGTCAGGGTCTGGGGCTCTCTGATCCCGGACAAGATCTCTTTTGCATCAGGTAACCAATGTGCTCCGAGCAGATTATGAGTTGGCTTGAGGGCGATCTAATGATGTTTTAGGATACCGGCTGAACACCTTTCCTCTCATCCACCTGAATTTCATCCATGCCCTCCTTAACGCTATTGCATTGACGCCATTGATGGAACGATTCGAGAGCGAATATGGAACCCTGACTACACTGGCTCTCTTCTTTGGACGTATGGATAGCAATTTTATTCCACCTGTGTGCCATTGGTCTAACGGAAGCAGCTCTAACCACGATTCCTGCAATTTTGTATCTCCTGATTGAGATTCTCATTCTACGAGCTAATAATGCTGTTATGGGCGCTAGGTAAGAAATAGCCATTGGGATATTCCTGGCCTTTGAAATTGGCTGCTAATATAAATATTCGCTGGGTAGTATGTGGGTGTTTTTGCTTTTAGGCATGGAGGCGATCCGAACGTATAAGTCGAATCCGTATCTGGTCATTGGAACGTATCAGCTCCCTACTTGGACTACTCCATTGCTTATGATAGTGGTTGTTGCCGCATTGATGCCGAGCACTAGTTTACTGGGACATCTTTGCGGCGTTGGAGTTGGCTATATTGGTATAGTGAGACCTCCCCTTTATGTCATTGATTTGACTGCTAACACATGCTTTTCTTTAGCTGGCCTTGGCTATGTAAAGTTGCTTGCGCCTCCGGAATGGGCACTTCGATGGGTCGAGTCTCGTTTGAACCTCCTTGCGATACTACCGCACTACGTCAGCGTTGATCAGAAGACATATGGAAGATTTGGCGTTTTGCCTACAAGCAACCGTGGAGCAGGGTCCGCGCCGATAGAGCTGGTGGGAGGAGTAGGGGCCAGTTCTTGATATAGAGATGATTTCATCAAGCAGAGAGCCATTTGGATGTATATTGAGCGTTATTTGGGTTGGGCATTGGAGTGCCCTGCTTACCTGATGGTTGGTTATAACATTCATAAAAAACGGTACAATAGCGGCAAATTTGAAGTTCTATATACCGGGTTTATATAGGTAGCTTATGCCGCTCACGGCTGATTCCAACGCTATTATTGCACAAAAAAACAATTGGAATATCCTAGAACATGGCGTTATTTAACTATAATAGACAGTAATTCGATAATATGTAGTAAACTTTATGAATTGATAGAGGCTTGGGTGATGCCACGGACGTCAAAGTGTACAGCCACTACTAGCAGCGAGTTAGTTGTGCTGTAGGCACTAAGGCTGGCAGTGCCTTTCGCGGTGTTTTGCATAGCCTAGCACTAAGATAAGGAAGGCCGCTTGGATAAGACCCATCGAATCCGCCGCTTGAGAAGCGCCTGCTGCGTAGGCACTGCGTAAGGCCTGTCGCATGTCACTTAAATTCTACTTATCTATATTCGGTGTAACACTAGTTGGATCGCCGTATTTCTGCGACGTCGTTTGTTACAACGCAAGCACAATCACATTTAGCCGGTTCATCACGCACCTGGGATTTCGACGCTCCACTCATGCAATGCTCAGCAATAAAGATATTACTGCCCTTCAGAAGACGTACGATCACAGCTACCTCAGTTGCTCAACAGCGGTTTACTATGAGGGCCAGGTAAGACGATGGATCATCCTCGCCTGCTTCACACACTTGTACTGGCTTTACTTTTTGCAACTCGTGCTCATTAATTTGATTTAGGGCGATGAAGGTGAAGCCACTAAATATTGGAAAGCCGCTCTTCGACGCATAAACGAATACTACGCGTCGTCCAGCGCACCGAGAGTTTCTGAATCATATACCGGCTCGGACACTGTCCTGATAGATGCGCTGAAAGAGTTAGAGCTACAATGCAAAGAACGAATTGATCTCTTAGAAGCGTTAAAACTGTCTCGGGAGGACAGTTTCGCCTCGACCTGTTATAACGACGCCAGTTCCACCGGAGAAGCCAGCGGCAGCACAAGTCAGGCCACAGGGACCATTGGAGACGGCACCATTCCAGCTGTGACATATTCCGAGCTTTCACGTCCCGTCTTCCCATCAAGAGCCTCGCTCGATGCCATGACGTCACCCGAAGAAATGGTTCGGAGGATTCATAGCACTCCTGCCGAGTCAACACGTTCGCATCTTGATGGGAGACCCCTAGATTTACCAGACACGAGAGGTGACAGGTCAAGTCGTGCCCCAAGTCCTGAGAAGCGCACTCTAAGGACTACACTGCGATCTAGGAAGCAAAGCGATCAATCTCCCTCTGCTCGCCGGTCGAGCAAGCCTGTGGTTGATGGATCAAGCTTGGCTGCGACTATAGCATGGGGATCCTCAGGATCCCCAGGAGCCAGAGATAATCTCTTACGGCCTTATCCCATTGAAGGGCGCTCAAAATCAAGCCCTTCCCCACGCCATTCTCCGCGCCCTTCTCCACGCCCATCACTTGAACGAAATCCACCCAGTTCGCAAAAATCAGTACTATCATATGACGTGAAAACTCCGCGTACATCGCCTAAGAAATGGAGCGTGGTTCCTCCATATGACGAATCACGTCTGCCACAGCCTTCAGGTCTGTCTATCAGCGCAGCATCAAGCGCTTTGACATCTTCAGCCTATCAAGATCCCTCCGTGTCGTACCAATCACCGAGTAAATCAGAACAGTATATGACCCCTCGGAAGCCCCCAGTTTCCGACGAGATGTCGATTCAGAGTAAAAAAGGGAGCGTGAAAGCTTCCACTAGCAGCAATACTGGGACCTCTGGAAGACAACGAGATCCCAGCATAGCGAGAGAACGTCCAACCGATAAAACGTTTGGTTCAAAGACCAAGGCAGAAATTCTGAAGAACTTGCCGCCCGGTATAGATGAGGGTGCCGCAAAACAAATTCTGAACGACATTGTTGTTCAAGGAGACGAAGTTCACTGGGACGACATTGCGGGTTTGGAAGTGGCCAAGAATTCTTTACGGGAGACTGTAGTCTATCCATTTTTACGACCTGATTTGTTCATGGGCCTGCGTGAGCCCGCTCGTGGAATGCTCTTGTTCGGACCACCAGGCACTGGAAAGACAATGCTGGCACGCGCAGTAGCCACTGAATCCAAATCCACTTTCTTCTCCATCTCTGCTAGTAGCTTAACGAGCAAATATTTAGGAGAGTCGGAGAAACTCGTCAGGGCCCTTTTTGGTCTGGCTAAAGCTCTTGCCCCTAGTATCATATTTGTTGACGAAATCGATTCGCTGTTATCTCAACGGTCTGGGTCCGGTGAACACGAATCTACAAGAAGAATCAAGACGGAGTTCCTCATCCAGTGGAGTGAGCTCCAACAGGCTGCGGCTGGTCGAGAGACGACTGGTAAAGGGAATAAGCGCAGCGATGCCCAACGGGTCTTGGTGCTGGCTGCTACGAATTTACCATGGGCAATAGATGAGGCTGCACGGCGACGATTTGTGCGCCGACAATACATTCCGCTACCAGAACCACAAACACGAGAGACGCAATTGAGGACACTGCTACGACAACAAAATCACAGCTTGTCGGACCTGGAAATAGAAAAACTTGTGCAGCAAACAGATGGTAAGTTTTTTCTCTGCGACTTTTCTGGATCGCTTAGTTAACAGTTGCTTAATAGGATTTTCGGGATCTGATATTACGTCTCTTGCTAAAGATGCAGCCATGGGGCCTTTGAGATCTCTAGGGGAAGCCCTTTTGTACATGGCAAAGGAAGAAATACGACCCATTGATGTTTCAGATTTTGAGCTAAGCTTAAAATCCATTCGACCAAGCGTGGACAAGAAAGGCATACGGGAGTATGAAGAATGGGCCGAAAAATTTGGGGAACGCGGTGGTTAATGTGAGCTGAGCTGAGCTGAGCTGCGCATGCGCACCCAGATACAGACAGCCCTTTTCTGCTTTGAGCGATACATGCAAATTACAGCGATACAAGATCGAGACATTATTAAGTAGCGGCAGCGGCGTGCGAGCTTCGGCAGATCGATTCGACGATCGAAGCGCGGGAGTTCATCATGAGCTCTATATTGCTAGACTCTAACTCATTTGTTGGGAGCATCTTTGAGTGTGCCTTTGCTATTAAAACAATGTGAGGGCGCCTCCGGGAAAGAAGCTACCCGATCTATTCATACAGCCTTGTCGCATTTTGCCAATTCGGATTTGTGGTTTATTCAGCTTGTGTGGTGTCTTTATTGTGTTGTACCCCGTCATGTTACTCCTTCTGCTCTTCCACAGCGCGTGCCCTGCGTTCTCTTTTGGCGGCTTGCTGGGCCTCCCGCTCGGCAATTCGCTCTTCTAATGTAGGAATCGGTGGTCTCTCTTCAGCTGGAGTTCCATATGGCGCGATGATCTTCTTGACAACGTGACGCTTGTGTTTTGATGTCGGCCAGCCGGGAACAATGGAAACAACGTCGCCAGTACGCAGGGAGGAGTTGGGGTCGTGTACGAGATAGTGCTGGGGGTCTGCAAACCACTTTTGGCCGGTTAGTTAAACGAAGCAGCTGTAGCAGACTCACATATATACACACCTTGTTGATGACTTTATTCCATTTTTGACCACCAACTCGAACCTTGACGGTTTTTTGCATCAGACCAGCAGATACAACTATGCCATGAAGCTCATGGGTCACCCGACGGGCGGCCTTTGCAACCTGTGAGGACATTTTGATATGGCTAAGGCGATGTGAACAATTGACAGGCAATGCTAACCATCATCGTCTCGAAAATCATTACTCGGTGGGTCCTGGCCTGCATCGCTGCCATACTAAAAGTTTGTGACTGGCGCTCTAAGGCAGTGTCAAGGTCCAGAATGAATTGCCGAAGTAGATCCGGTAATTGCACCCAATCAGGAAAGAGACACCTCCAAGTTCGATACAGCGGGCTAAAGTGGGTGCAGGGAGATAGGCTCGCGCATTTCAATATAAGCGATCGTGCCAGTGGTATATAATATAAGAAAATTGCATCCAGTAGCGATTGTATATACCTATGAATGCTCCATATATAAAAAGTTCCAAGCGTTCATGGATAGATCTAAAACTAAAATGACAGCGCTTACTTATTTTTTTTTTTTAAAAAAAAAAAACAAGCATATAGATCGATGCACAGGGCGACTTTAGCCCATGCATGTCTTTGGTATACTATTCATTTTCATTCAATGCTTCAAGCTTCGTGAAACAGCCCCCAATCCTTGATTACAAAAGTTTCCCAAATGCGCGCGGCAATCTCCACTGCGTCTCCGATGAGCTTGCCCTGCTTGCCCAGCTCAAGATCGACTTCCTCGGCATCGTATTCGCCTCGAATGTGGGGGACGTTGATGGTGATCAGGATGTCGGTCTTCTGCTCTTCAAGGCGGAGCAGCGTCATGGTGATGGCTGTGAAGTCGGGCGCTGAGTTTGAGCTGCTGGAATGGGTCTTGGGTGTCTGTGTTGCGATGAGGGTATATGCAGGGAGTTTCAAGCTGCATCATCGCATATCCTGTTAGTGCACTACTCTTTCGCAGCGGATGGAGAGAAATGGGGGCGCATCAGGAGAATTCGACATACTCGCTCATTTTTGAGAATTCAGTCTCGGCAGTGTTCCAGATCTTGACTGTGTCGATGTCTGCTCCAACCATGTCTTCCAGGTGTGTGGTCATGGCACGGCCGTCGATCTCTGGGCTGGATCCAGGACCGCCAACACGCTCTGAAATGTCAAAGATGATGCTTGTAAATCCATCTTTATCGATCCATACTTCCTGGTTGTCGGGGACCTGTCTCAGCTTGCTGCAACGTGATGTTTGAATCAGTACATGGCCATGTGCGAAATGCGATGCGCCGCGGGGAAAGAGTCGCAAGTTTTGCGCACCTTACGTCTGCGAAGTGTTTTGGCAGATCGCAGGTGATCGCTCCGCCGTACAAGGGGGTGCTTCTGTAGCTTGACATGGCTGTGTCGATATGGCTTTGCTATTTCTGGGTTGTAAACAGGGCGAAAGTCTGCGATGCGCTTGGCTGGCTCAAATTATCCCCAAGGCTGTCGCGCAGTTGGCGATGGTTAGCTTAAATACAACAGTGGGGTTGATAGATGACATCACAAGGTGCTGCTCCGCCCCTCCATGCGCGACATGGCGGTTCAGCCTGGGGAGGTGCCTTGGATCTTGCGCCGGAAGGAATAGCAACACATGCGATATAGGTCTCGATCTCGATCTACAGGGTACTGCAGGCCATCACTACGCGTATTTAATTGACACGCTTACCTACCTAGATAGCAAGACAAGTATAAAGTTTAATATCCCTCTTTAGCATCCAAGGCACAGTGTGCCAGTACAGTAAAGATAGTTGGGTAGATAAGCGATAGCCATAAACTTTATTAACATGGCGTATTCAGTAGAGCAACCAGACTGATATATGACATGTATGCTGCATCTATTGACATAAAAAGTAGTTATCTTCATAATTGAATTATTAAAACTAGTGAAATATAGAAAGAAATTGTAGATATACCGTTGCAATGGCAGCAAGACTGTAATGTAAATCTAATGACTCATTTCATAGAGTCATATCTACTTTTTTCCGATCTTTAGGCCGAGTGAGTTATATAGGAGGCCGCGTCTCATGTAATTTCAACTACCTCAACATATAGCTGTAAATTTAGATAGCAGCCCAAGCTGCCCTCTTGAATTTGGAATTGGCCAAAAACTTAAAGGCGTCTGTCCTGTTCACAATGCCTGTAATTCCGCTGGGCGAATCTATACCCCAGGACACTGCTCATGTGAGTTGCCTTTGGGCTTTACAAACTAGTACCTGTTGCATTGATGAGACAAAGCGACTGACATTGGATATCTGAAACCGCAATTATAGGCAGTGAGTGTCTCGCTTCCCACATGGCAAGCAAATATCGGCTATGAAGAAGGCCAAGATTGGGTCATGGGCCGCATGGTCACAGGATACCCTCGGTGAGTCAAGTCTACTGAGTTGATGCTTGTTAAGCGGAATCTTTTGGCTAATATCTCTGACTCCATCTAGATTCTTCATCCACAAGAGCATCGATGCCTTTGCTCGAGACATTGCTGCCGCTTTCGGTCGACCTGACCAGCAGGCTATGCTATTTGCTACTGCCAGCGCTGCTCGAAGATGTCTCGAATTCATGCGCCAGCGCGTATCCCAGCAAGCCTCTGAACAACTCTCTGTAGTTGACCTTGCTTTGGATACGTCAAAGGACAATTCTCCACTGCTGAAGCAGCTGTCACCCACCATTTCTGGTGTCATCTTCCCGCGGGAGACTTTCTCCGTAGCAAAGGAGTATTGGCAGCACACGGGCGATGGCGTTTCAAGTCGACGAGCTGAATTTTCTCATGAACTTTTCAAGCACGGACAGCTCATTGTAATCAAAGAACGGCAATCACAATCACCCCCAGAGAAATTAATTCGTGGTCCAAAGCGATATTCGCGAACAGCCGCCGCCGGTGGCGCTCACACAAACGGCTCAGAAGCCAAGACTGTTTCGTCTTCTGAGAATCCAGAGGAAGCAAATGAGAGCATTCGTTTTCTTGAGGAGCGCTTCGGCAGGAACCTGGACCTTACTCAAGTGGCGAAGGCGAAATCGGCTATACGCAGGAGAATTGCGGGCTCTCTCTCTGGCGAGGCTGACATGAATGATGAATCAAAGTCGCACGCCGGATCAAACGCCCGTGGCATGGAGTCCCTTGACGAGACTGATGTTCTGCTATACCCTTGCGGCATGAACGCCATTTTCAACGCCCATCGTGCTCTCTTAGCCGCCTTGGGTTCATACAAGAGTATAAGTTTTGGATTTCCTTACGTTGATACGCTCAAAATTATCCAAAAGTTTGGACCTGGCTGTGTCTTTTATGGTCATGCATCATCAGAGGAACTCGACGACCTAGAGCGCCTCCTAAAGGACGGACAGCGCTTCCTAGGACTCTTCGTTGAGTTCCCAGGAAACCCGTTGCTTACTTGCCCCGATCTAAAACGTATTCGCAAACTGGCCGACGAATTCAACTTTGCCGTCGTCATCGACGAGACGATAGGGACATTTGCAAACGTCAATGTTCTTCAGTACGCCGACATTGTCGTCAGCAGCCTTACAAAGATCTTTTCGGGCGGCTCAAACGTCATGGGCGGGTGTACCGTCCTGAACCCAGAAGGCAGACACTACCGCTTACTCAAGCAAGTCTTTGAGGAGAAGATTTACGAAAACACATACTGGCCCGAGGATATTCTCTTTATGGAGAGGAATAGCCGCGATTACACCAACAGAGTGAAACGCATCAACACCAATTCTGAAGCGATATGCGAAATTTTGCGAGCCAATCCTATAGTTAAAAACGTATACTACCCAAAGTACAATCCTTCAAAGCCAAATTATGAGGCGGTCCGCCTTCCCGATGGTGGTTATGGAGGCTTGCTCTCGGTCGTATTCACTCATCCACAGCACGCTCAGGAATTTTATAATAATATGGATACTGCAAAAGGACCAAGCTTGGGAACCAACTTTACTCTCTGCTCTCCCTACGTCTTATTAGCACACTATCAGGAATTGGATTGGGCGGCTCAGTATGGTGTAGACCCTGATCTTGTTCGCGTCAGCGTAGGACTAGAGGAGACTGAAGAGTTGCAGGAACTCTTCCAAAAGGCTCTGGCGGCAGCTGAGGCCGTAAGCATTGCTTGAAGATAGTTATCCCAAGTTTTGCTTGAGATTAGCTATTGACAATAATGTTGGAAAATTTGATGTAGTGAATGAAGGCATTAATATAGGGGACAGTGATACAAGTCGACATGCAAAGAGGAATCGTCGCTATGCCCGTTGAATTTCATGTGAAGCCATATACAGTCTATTTATGTTTAGTAGGCATTAAGTTCCAAGTTGAAAAATGGACAGAAAACATAAGATTAAAACTTTTATATATATGCACCACATAAAAAGAATTTTTGCAGTTGATGCGTGTGTGCTGGTATCATAGGACCGCATGGGTCAATATTTCAAAATAAGGCTCTAAACATCTCATACTCATCATTCCCATCTCTTACATAACGCTGCATTCAGACCGTGTATAGCCTGGACCAAACTCTTCTATTCCCCGTTCTATTTCATTAGCGCGTTGTTTCTCCTTTACCTCTTTCATAAAATACTTCTTCATAAACTTTTCTAATTCCGTATCAAGATTGTCTATACAACATTAGAAACGCCGCTCTTGCCATTCTTTTTTACAAGTTCACGAGGTGGTTTCACTTACCAATGGAGGCATTCATGACCACTGGAGCTCGGCACAAGGGGCAGCTCTCCTCTTTGCGTCGCTGGATCTTGATAATACAACGAATGCAAAAGACGTGTTGACAGTCCAAACGAACTGGTTGATATGCTAGTGAATAGCATATCGGGCAAAGGTAATCATTAATTTGGGGTATAATGGACACTAGCTCATCGGAAATTCGAGCGCATACTGCTTTAGCAATATGATCGGATAATAATCTTCGGGAGCTGATTGCTGCTGGCAAAGCACGGGAAACGCCCAATGCTGTCCGCTTATCAAATTCTGTGCCTCCTGTTAACTGATGATTCAAAGAGACAAAGCTTGGAGGGAGGAAACATGGTTCATACTCTTCAATATTTTGGAAATTGCCAATACGTTTAGTTCTTGGAACTGTAAATGTTTCAACAGATCGAGATTTAGTTCGAGGAATTTCGAGAAGGCAGTTCGACTTTCTGGCAGTTTGAACGAGCTAACAAGCTCTTGTTTGTTGACCTCTCCCTGAAACCACTGTAACTGCTTGAGAGCTTTCTGGCTGGAACGAGCCCCGTGTTCACGCTCATGTGTTGCAAAAAAGATCTCTGCATCCAGATACAGTTCGAATATACGCCTCCAGCGGTCCATATCACTCTTAGAGAAGCGAGTCGGCCGTGATACTTGCGAAACTTGCTTCCCCAACTCTTTGACTTCTTCTTGTAAGTGATCCTGCTCCGTGGCTTGTAAGGCATCCAAGTTGCTGACATCACTCAGAAGCATGTCAAAGAAGACACTATCGAACACAAGAGGCAGTTCTATTTTTTCGTAACTATCCTCATTGTGGTTTGCTTCAGTTTGCGGTGCTGCGCTTGTCGCCTTATCCGTTGCGTTGTCCGTGGTATTATCCGTGGTATTGTCCGTTGTGTTATCCACTGTGGTATCCGGCGTGTTGTCTGGTGTTTTGTCCGATGTGCTCTTCGTTGTGTTGTCCGTTATGTTGTCTGTTGCGTTGTCTGTTGTCTTGTCCGCCGTCTTGTCCGCCGTCTTGAGTCGTGAAATATTGGCCAACGTAGATTCTTTTTCATTATCAGCGTGGCTGGCTGCTGATCCGGAGATTTTCTCAAAAAACTGGCGAGTGGTTGGTGTCAAAGAGGCGTCGACAATATTACCATCATGTAAATGAATGAATACTGTTAACTTTGGCCGGACGAGGGTTGAGTTTGAGGATGCTGGGCAGAGTCAGCAATACTAGCCGGGGTCATGTTTGCCAGGAAAACCATATGCGAAATATCGAACCGGTGAAGCATACCGTTAAGACTATAGTTTAAGGCAACTGGAGAGTCCGTATTAGAGTCGAGTAGCGCTTTCAACGTCTCGGCATCTAGGCCCAGCTCTTGTAGTTCTCGTTGAACTTTCTTGAGGCATTTCTTTAGCTGGCCATACGGGATCGCTTGAGCGACCCAGTGAGGCGGGAAGCCTATAGGATCATAAGCGACTGTAAGCGGCTTGAGAGGCAGATGCAACTGCTCTCAGGTTATCAGAAGAAGTATAGTAAGGAATACCTTGACTTGCCAAGGACTGCTTGAAATCATGGCCGAATTTCATGGCATCTATTAATTATCATGAACATGTCACTGACGACGAAGGACTGTCACACACCTTTTCGAAGTTAAAAGAAGTATGGCGCTACTAATAGAATATATCATTATTGTCGCAAGACTAAAGTGGAGAAAAAAAAGTAATAGTGGTAGAATTTTTGCAGGGCCACAAAGGTACCCTCAGGAACTCGACGTTTATTGGGCCAATCATGTGGAGGCGATATGAGATAGTACCTGAAGTTCTTTGTACTTGCTGTAACGGTACACCGAAGAGGAAAAATTAAAATCAACCAACAACTAGTTACAACTAGCAAATCGCGGCACACTTCAACCCGTTCTAGAATCGTTTTGAGTCCATTCAAAAGTATTTAGTTAAATATTATCAATTTTTTTCTCTTTCCAGCACCTATCTCTGATGATGGCGTTGGCACGTGTGCTCTCCAGGCACATGTGAGACCCCACTTTATCGTGAACTGGCTACTAGGGCGCGACTAGTAGCAGTTGCTCGGCATCCGGTTGCCGATTTGAACTGAAGTAAACAAACGCTATTATGTCACTGCCATGAGAGCACCCAGCTTCATAATTTCACTGCAATAATATATTTTTGGATATGGCTCCTACTCGGGCAGCCGATTTTTATGTTGACAGTGACGATGATGAGTTACCGACCTTAAATACCCTTCTTACTCGCCCTTCAAATCGCGCTCTGCCCAAATATTCGCAGCCAAGATTAATACCCAGCCTCGAGAAGAGCAGTACAACTACAATTAAGTCGGGAGAGCGACTCAACGATTTGGACGTACAAAAACCCGAAGTTATCGACTTAATATCAGACTCGGAAGACACAATACCCAAACGTGCAACTCCAGCCTTTACTAGAAAAGAAACACGGAAAAAATGGAGATCATCTCTGGATCAGGTCGATCAAGGTATCTTTGACGAGGAGATAGCGCCTCAGCTCAAAGGCAGCTTGATAAACTCTCAGAAGTCTGGAAAGAGAGAGAATGGGCTCCAATCACGTCTCAAAGAAAAGCAAAGTGACGACCTAGCTTCGAGAAAAGAGTCGACAAAACCAGTAAGAAGTTTGCGAGAACCTTCAGATCTGCCTGACGAATCTCTTTTCACCAAAAAAGCTAGATCGAAAACTCCATTCTCGAACTCTACGAATTCGGCATCGAGACTACCTCGATCTCGAGCTCTCATAAACAATGAATTATCTGACGCTGGTCAGGAAGAGCCGTTAACGCAACACCCTCGTAACCGATCTCTGCGCCGTCTTCAAACCGTGGAGTCGAACTCTCCGCGGCAATCTTCTGAGAATAAAGGGCGTCAAGATATAATTCGTCCCTTTTCACACCTTCAGCTGGATCTGGAAGAATTCCTAGAAAGAGACGCGTTACGGAGTCTTCCTATTACATCTCCTGGGAAAGACAAACAAAAGAATCTGGTATTACCTGATGAAGGGTTTCATATCAAGATCCCGCGAGAGCTGGACTTCGGTATTGCTCGGGAACTGGAGTCTGACGACGATCTGTATGAGCCGCATACTCCTCGTAAAATTATTCCTGCCCAGTCTAAAGTTCCAAAAACAACCTCTCCGAAAAAACAAAATAAGAAGTCGTTTGATGCAAAAAAGGGCCAGCTAGCGGCAGATTTTCTCCGGCAACTTGACGCCCAAATCACGGATGGAAAGATTGGAGAATTGACCGAGTCAACCGGAGGAGTTAAGATTGTGTGGAGCAAGACTCTCAAGACAACAGCCGGTCGAGCAAGCTGGAAGCGAGAGACGGTGAGCTCTAAGCAGACAAAGGACGGCGTCAGTGTGGACGTGAAACAGTATCGACACCATTCATCAATTGAGCTTGCCGAGAAGGTCATCGATGACGAGCAGCGCTTACTTAATGTCATCGCGCATGAATTTTGCCATTTGGCCAACTTCATGATCAATGGTATTAAAGATAACCCTCACGGGAAAGAGTTCAAGGTCTGGGCGGCAAAGTGTTCCAAAGTATTTGGCTCCCAGGGCATCAAGGTTACCACCAAACATACGTATGAGATCGACTTCAAATATGTATGGACCTGCACGGAATGCGGGTGTGAGTATAAGCGCCATTCCAAGAGCATTGACCCCAACAGACATCGATGTGGTAGTTGCAAAGCTCTACTCGAGCAGACAAAACCAACACCGCGTCAAGCTTCGACTGCTGGTAAATTGAGTGACTATCAGCTATTTGTTAAAGAACAAATGAAAATTGTTCGAAACGAGAACCCAGACAGCCAGCAGAAAGACGTTATGAAGATAATTGCAGATAAATGGGCAAAGACTAAGAATTAATAGTACGGGTTAATAGCATCGTATATGCCGCCATATATTTTTTTGGGATAGAGTCACTAGATAAACTAATTATTAATATATCAATAGTCTTGCTACTGAAACAGTAGATAAATATTAGCTCTTTTTTATGGCAATATGTGCTGTGTTATCTTATACTTCGTATGTGCTGTTCCTTTTTTATGCAAAGAAATATTTGTGACGTAGTGTAAGCTGCATGTCACTATCTGTAGCAGCGCCTCTGCAGCAGCGCCTAAGGCATTGCAGGCTCTCCTCTCCATCTCATCATGCACCTCACGTAGCGCTCAGTTGAGAAGGGGGGAAAAAGAAAGAGAAAAAAGAGAGAAGGGAACGTTGGAGGAAAAGTCAAAGGCTATGGCTCATAGGCTGGCTGATAACTCAGCAGCCATTTTCTCGCCATCCGTTGCCCGTATTGCCGCGTCTACTGCCCGTGACTGGTCGTACGTCGATGCCTGGCTTGCGTCCAAGTCCCCTGCATGGAAAACCTCATTGCCGTCTTTTGAGCGAAACCAGGATACACTCAAGGCACTTCTTGCTCTTGTATCCCTAAACGAGGCGGCTGACGACCAGCGCCGTCTTCTTGCTCGAGTGGACGCGACAGCTCTACAAGGACTAACCGCCGCTCACAACAAGGCCGAATCAGCCACTTCTCCCAATGGAACCGCTCTTACAAAAATCCATTTGCTCGATGCAATAGAGCACAGTCTGCCTAAAGATGGAGCCAGCGCTCTGGACGCACTCACCACAGTGGCTTCTGAGGCTGCCACTGCCAACCCTGATCCCGACCATCTGGGCAGTCTGATGCTTCGCCTCCAGGGCACGATTTATGGAGCTGAGCAGACAGCAGCCCGAGTTGATGCCTTTGAACGTCACCTCCAGAGAGAGGCTGAGGCAGCCGAGGAGTTGCTCCATACGTTACAGAGCGAGTGCTATAAACCGCCCTCAGATTTAGCCAAGCAAAACCTGGATGTGCAGCGAAGGATAAAGACCGTGTCTGCACAGCTCCCCGATCTCCATGACCGCGTTACGGCTCTTGGTGCATCCATCGTGACGCCTTATTTAACCATCGGAGATGTAATCGAATTGGAGCAGCGATACCATGCCCTAGTATTTCACATGAAGGAGCTCAGTGAGCACATTGCTACCCTTTCACAAGAGTAAGTCTAGCAGCCAAATTCGATGTCGTTGGACCACAAGCTAACACGACTACCAGCAATCTATGACATTGTTAACGATATAGTAAAATGGTCATGGAAACTGATAGCTTTTTATAACTATAAGCAATATGTGGACTGAACTCTTATAATTGAACAATGGCACCGAAGTCAAAAGTAATCAGCTTCGGTATCGAATAGATCGTTGCCGCACCTCCTTCCATTCTCCGTTAAAGCTATTCTCGTGGTATCTACTGATTTCGACGGGATTTCCCTGACACGGCGCCCCCTAATCTCCCAAATTGCCTTCCAAGCCCTGATTTTTTGACAGGTGGTGGGGATATCACCGGGGCCTGGTCTTTCAATGGCACAGGCGGTCCAGGAGGCCCTACTCGAGTACTGTCTCTGTTTTTACCCTCTGGTGATGCCTCTCCTATGCGAAATTCGCCGACCCCAGCCGAGAACGTGTCTTCTATCTCAACGCTATGTCGCTGACTTCTTCTCGCCCTGTCTTGGACGCTGCGAAATTTTTCTAAAAGCTCAACCCATCGTATTGCCCCGTCTTCTCGTCCCTTCAGTCTGTTCGGCCGGTCATAATTTGACGACGTTGCCGCACCTGGTACACTGCACTCATTATTGTTTGTTAGTCATGAATTTCACTTGTAGAGCTTTCCATTTCTGGTTGAATATCCAAGCTATGCATCAATCTTACCTTCGCGGGGCAATTTGCAGGTACCCAATTGAGCTGACACTGTTGAGTCGATTCTTTAATGCAGCAAACGCAGATGACTGCGGCAAAAGCATAAGAATCCCATACATGCATTTGTAGAGATACGGATATTTCTCAGGCTCTAGTAGTTGCAAACGCAGATCTAGTTTATCTCTCGTTAGCTGGAGAGAATCGAAGGTGTTTACTCTTTTAATAAACTTGAGCTGGATAAAAGACTTACAAGTGAAGACGGGCGATTCAATGAGCTGAACAAGCTTGTCAACTTGAATCAGCATGTTGACTGTCATGTCTAATTCACCGCTATTAACGTGTAAGTGCCCAATTCATAGGGGTTCCATCGAGAGGTCTCACAAAATTTGTAACAGGTTGTATGCCTGCTCATAAGCCTGAGAAAGTAGGCACAAAGAGAACGTTGCAACTGCGTTGTAGCACCATGACCTGAACAGGGCCACAAATAAAGTCTGGCCATCCTGTATAGTTTGTTAGTTGGCGATATTCACTCATCCGAGGGCTTAAACGCCACAAGGAACAAGGGAAAATGACGATAAACTTGGTTTCATACTTTTGTTTCCAAATTTCTCAGCCGCTTGCGGACTTCTGCTAATTGAGGTGCAGTAATCAAGTTGTTATTAAGATTTTGCACCATTATGCTAGCAAATTCAACATCTTCTTCCTTTTCGATGCAATCGGCCAGCGTTCGGTATATGCGCTCAGGGCTGAGGCTGATGCAAAGCTGCCGAATAATAAGATTGCCTCGAGTTTCCAATAATTTACGGTCTGTGGAAAATAGCTGCAGTAAGTTAACCATGAAGCTAGCGAAGTAGTCGTCTTCGCTGTTGCGAGAAATTTGAGACAGTAATTGTAAGTCTCTGGTGACGACAGCATCAGAGGGATCTGAGAGGGTCTTCAGAAGTGCTGGAAAGGTACCGTCATTGAAGGCCAATACCTTGCGTGGGGCCTTTCTATGCAGCATGATGAGCCAAGTTAGAGCAGCTACACGGGTAGCTTCGTGGTCGTTTAAGAATAACAAGGTAAGTGAATTAACAGCCGCAGTATAATCGAGATTGGTTTGAATTTGGTTTGCATCAGGTGTGGCGACTGCAGTGGAAGACACTCGGCCACTTCCCGGCGTTGAGCTACGAATTTCGATATCCCGGGAATTTGATAGCGACGTTCGACCGACGCTGCTGTTATCCTGCTTTTCTTGTGACAAAGGCAGCCGAACGTTCATCGAAGCTGATGCCTGCGTCGCATTGACATCGGATTCATCTGACAAAGAAACCACGTAGTCCATGAGACAGGTGTTGACTCTAGTCGCCGCAAGACGAATGGTCTCCTTGGTGCTAGCCATTGCCGGGAGCATATGAGCTAAGATCTTGGGTGTGAAAGGCAGCACTTCTTCAGGACAAATGTCAAGAAATTCAACAATCCATCTGAGCGATTCAAGTAGGCAGTCCTCCTCTTGGTCACTATCAGTAATGGCACGAAATGAAGAAGATATGGGCCAGAAAGGACAAAACAAACCTAACGGGGAATCAAGAGTGGCTGTAAGGATATCCAGAATTTCTTTATAGTTGATTTCTACATCCTGGCCGGGGATCCAGTCATCTTCCAGACTGTCCTCGTCGTCGTCGTTTAGAGCATCAGAATCGAGCTCATCTCCTTCGTCCAGGTGAGGGCGGCCACCAGTACTGTCCATAGACTCCTGGCGCTTACGTTTACCACCTTCCTTGAATCTCTTATTTTCAACCAGTCCTCTTTTCACTTGGGAGATTCTCTTGATTTCGTTGAGAAACTTGTCAAGGCAAGTTTGTGTAGCCACACGAACATCGACATTTTGATCGCTAAGGAATTTGAGGATCCCGCCAAGAAATTCCGGGAGGTAGGTTACCAACTCTAGATCTGGGATTGAGTCTAGAAGTGTAATCCAGCCCACGAGAAACTGTCGAGTGAACGGATTGATGACGTGAATGCGTTCCTTGAGCAGTGGGATAAAGCGTTGTAATGAGAAAGCCGTAGGTAAGTTTTGCTGATGCTCATCCGCAGCTGTATTATCCCCAATGCTCGAAGAAGTTTCCAGGACTGAAATGTATGATGCAGCAGACTCGGATACAATATCTTTTATAAGTCGATCCAATAGCTCAGCTCCGTTTTTGACCGACAATTCTGAATCTGCTCCAAGCTATAAGAAAGCCCATCGGTTAACCAGTCATTCTCAAGCTTCTATCTTTGTTTTCTACAACATAAAAAGGCAACGGAGATGCATACTTTACATAGCTGATCGAATATACTGTTAAAGTAAGCCAATATCTCGCCCTTGGCTACCTTGGCTATATTATACATCGCCTCGCATGCATAGTATCGGACTCTCGCATCTTGGTCAGTGAAGCAGGCAAGTACAGGAGGAACAATGTTTACAAGATAGCGAGGAAGCTCCTGTACGAAGAGTCAGTAGCGGCACCATCAAACATAAAAGTCATGACTTGTGCAAAGATCAATGAGTGGAATAGAGGACGGCACATTTGACACGCAGCAGAACAGGCAAGTCTGAAAACAAAGCGTTCAAAATATCCTCGTGCAGCCGGCACAAGAGCTAGCGCGAAAAGGCTGGACATACCGTGCCAAGCGCAATGGCCGCTGCAGCCAGACCAATCAAGCCGCCATTTCGAGCATGTGGTTGATGAACAGCATAAGCATAATCATTACATAACTGTTCAAGAATTTCTTCAACGCGTTGGAACGATCCGGAAGCAACAAGATCTCGTATTATCTTCTCAAGTCTAGAGTATATAGCGAGAGTAAGCAACATATACGGGAGCAGGGTATCAACAGTTGGGCAGGGCCAGTGCCATACTCAAGTGCCCCAACTTTACGTTTATCATATAGCTTGTCATTCAGCGCCCGCTGAATATTTGTATCCATATTTCTAAACGTTTCATGCTTGATTCAGCAGGAGACGACGAGCGATAATCGGCGCTATGAATGAGACGATGGATGGCGGTCGAGAGCTGAAATCAGAGCTGCATAGGGTTTATCTGTGCATTGCGTGCATGTGCATGTTGGAAGTAGGTAGCTAGAAGGTGGGAGGCCAAAACAAGTTTAGAGGGTACTGCTGTACTGCTAGTTTGAACTCCGCAGATACGTTACGGAATTAGGTAAGGTGCATCTTTAAGCGCCTGCTGCATCAACGAAATTTAGGCACATACTATTAATTCTTCGTAGTGCATACGCGTCATGGTCCATTTATATTGCATCCCGAGTATTGTTGCGCAACCTACTCCGTCAAGGCTGTATAAATATAGATATAGTGGTTTAATGCATATAAATAGCGTCTTGGATTTAACTTTTTTTTTTGATTATTCCTTGTTATATATACTAGATGTGGTCACCAAAAGTTACATACACAGTAGACTTAAAAGCATACAATGACTCCCCACGCATCTGAGCTTGGTAGACTCTTTCAACGGCTTCTTTCTCGTTTCTTGGCTTGTCATGAGATCATGGACCTTTATAACAGTGCCATGTTCATAATTTTTTTTTCTTCAAAGCTTTTCGCTTTCTAGTTCTTGGTCATCTTGGCCATGGTGTTCAGGGCGCTTCCGTTCTTGAACCACTCGATCTGAGCCTCGTTGAAAGTCTGCTGCAGCTTGACTTCGAAAGGCTTGCCGTCCTTGGGGTGGACAGTCATGGTGAGAGGCTTGCCAACGGCGAGCTCAGTGCAGGGAATATCAACCTAGATAGCGTATTAGTACTCGTGGTTTGATTTACGGGAAAATATCACAGTAAAAGAAGGATCAGAAGCTTACCTTGTCATCAGGCTTAATCTTGTCATAATCAGCGGGGTCAGCGAAGGTCAGGGGAAGCATGCCCTGCTTCTTCAAGTTGGTCTCGTGGATACGAGCGAAGCTTCGGGTGATGATGGCCAGGCCACCCAGGTGACGAGGCTCCAGAGCGGCATGCTCACGAGAGCTACCCTCGCCGTAGTTCCAGTCACCAACGACAACCCACTTAATACCCTTCTTCTTGTAGTCACGGGCAACTGCAGGAACAGCATCCCACTCGCCGGTGGTGAAGTTCTTGATCTTGTTAGCCTCATCGTTGGCCTCGTTGATAGCACCAATCAACATGTTGTTGGAGATGTTATCAAGGTGACCACGGTACTTCAGCCAGGGACCAGCCATAGAGATGTGGTCAGTGGTGGTCTTGCCCTTGGCCTTAATCAGGATAGGCACGTCCTTGGCATCCTTGCCATCCCAGGGCTGGAAGGGCTCCAGGACCTGGAGACGATCGGAGGTGGGGCTGACCTGCACGCTGACGGTACCACGCTCCTTTGGCGGGGCCTGGTAGGTGTCACGGCCGGCATCATAGCCCTTGGCGGGGAGACCGTCTCCAGTGGGAGGCTTGAGCATGAACTCCTTGCCATCCTTGCCGACAAGCTTATCGGTAAGGGGGTTGAAGTGCAGAGAGCCCGCAATGGTGAGAGCAACAACCAAGTCGGGGGAAGTGACGAAAGAGTGAGTGGCAGGGTTGCCGTCGTTACGTCCGGTAAAGTTTCGGTTGTATGAAGAGATGATTGAGTTGGCCTCGCCCTTCTTCACATCCCGACGATCCCACTGACCAATGCAAGGACCGCAAGCATTGGCAAGAACAATGCCGCCGAATTCCTCAAAGGTCTGGAGCTGACCGTCACGCTCAATGGTGGCGCGGATCTGCTCGGAGCCAGGGGTAACAGTGAAAACAGACTTGGCCTTCAAGCCATGGTCGAGAGCGTCACGAGCGATGGAGGCGGCGCGGGACATGTCTTCGTAGGATGAGTTGGTGCAAGAGCCAATCAGACCAACCTTGAGCTCCTCAGGCCAGTTGTTGTCCTTGACAGCCTGGCTGAACTTGGAGATGGGAGTGGCCAAGTCGGGAGTGAATGGGCCGTTGATGTGAGGCTCAAGCTCAGACAGGTTGATCTCGATGAGCTGATCGTACTCGGCACCCTCATCCTCGCGAAGCTCCTTAGCATAGGTTCGGGCGAAGTCTCCGATATCCTTACGCTTGGTAGCGGCAAGGTAGTCGTACATGCGATCGTTGAAGGGGAACAGAGAGGTAGTGGCACCAATCTCGGCACCCATGTTGCAGATCGTACCCATGCCAGTGGCTGAGATACCCTGAACACCGGGACCGTGGTACTCAACAATAGAGCCAGTACCACCCTTGACAGTCAAGATATCAGCGACCTTAAGAATGATGTCTGTAAGTTATCGTGTTAGCAAATAAGGCCACTGAATTCAGTAAAAAAAAATTGTGCAAAGGTCTTGTGGTTATTACTCACCCTTTGGCGAAGTCCATCCAGACAGCTCGCCAGTCAGCTTAACACCGAGGACCTTGGGGGCCTTCAGCTCCCAAGGCAGGTTGGCCATGACGTCAACAGCGTCAGCACCACCAACACCGATAGCAGCCATACCAAGACCACCACCGTTGGGAGTGTGCGAATCAGTACCAATGAGAAGACCACCGGGGAAAGCATAGTTCTCAAGCAGAATCTGGTGGATGATACCAGAGCCAGGTCGCCAGAAACCAATGTTGTACTTGGCACAAGCAGAAGACAAGAAATCGTAAACCTCCTTGTTGATGCCAATGGCTCGCTCAAGATCCTTGGCACCACCAACTTGGGCTTCAATCAGATGGTCGCAGTGGACAGTGGTAGGGTTGGCAACGGCATCCATGCCAGCGGACATGAACTGTAAGATAGCCATCTGGGCAGTAGCATCCTGGCAAGCAACGCGATCAGGGCGCAGCTTGAGGTAAGACTTGCCTCTCTCAATGTCTTGACCGTGAGGGTCGTCCAAGTGAGAGTACAGAATCTTCTCGGCATAGGTCAAAGGTCGGTTGAGGCGGGCACGGACGATGGAGAGGTTTTCGGACATCTTCTTGTAGTTGATGAAGTTGTTCTCCTCCCAGTTGTTCTGGCGGACCTGTGAGTGAGAGGCATGTTAGCACGGCGAGTCCCAAGCTACTACATCCAGAGAGATGCTCAGAGATGCTCTCCGGAGGGTATAGGGAGTCCAATGACCTTTCTATCGAGGGCAGAATCAGATACAGTAGCCAGACGGCGAACGCTGCTGGCCGCGCCACCGGCGGCGCGGCTCCGAGCAATACTGCCCAGAACCTGTCTGGAAGCAAGCATGATGCAGACTCGGCCAATTGAGGAGTCTATAGACTGCAGTCAATCAGAAAAGCGTTGATGCTGGCGAGCAGCAGAAATCTGTCGTCAAAACCAGAAAATGCCTTGGAGGGGGGAATGTTATAAAGACACCAGAGTGGAGAGTGGAATTTGCCTGGGTGGGGAGAGGTGTTTTTCGGCTCGTGCTGGGACCAGTCGCTGTCCTCAGAGAGGAAAAAGATGGAACCCTCAGCCGGGATAGCAGGGCAATGACAGAATGTGCGTCTTAGAGCTGGCATGGCCCTACCCTCACTGACCACTCACAGGCCGTGTAAAAACAATCCCTTGGCCCGCGTTGTCGCTTGTGCCGAGCTAACCTCCCCTCCTCCAGCCGAGCTTGGCTTGCGCCGGGGGGGGTAGGTAATTTTTTTTTTCTGTTCTGCCCGTGCGGACTATTACCCCATACATGAGCTGGTGTTACAGTATTGGCTTTAGCATGTAGCAGGGCGAATCTTGCTGATCCCTAATATTCCAAGCCCACTTGGCACCTGCTGAAGTAGGTATGTAGACACCCTTAAGGTTGTAAAATCCGCGTAGACAAGTGCTACAGCTTACTTGGACAATTCTCTGCGTGTCTCTCACATATGCACCACACAAAGGCTGCGTGTTTTAATGAGCCATTGATCTTGCAGCGCTAACTTGTAAGCGTGTAAGTGCATGCCACCATAACTGCCGGGCGTGTCGCCGTGATGCCCAAGAGCTACTCCGAAACCACGGCCCTAGAGTTCTAGACATGTGACGTCGCAGGTGTAAGCTTCCTGCATTGCATACCAATAGTTACGTCAACTAGCTGGATAAATCGGCGATTTCTCAGTGGCTGCACACAAGCATAGTCAGGCAAGGCTCAAGTAACGATTGCTGCATAGCGAATCTATCTCAGCTTCGCGGACCAAAAAAATCTGTATTACATGGCGAAAAGACACAGCCTTGCGGCTGGGGCCTCGGCACGAGACAGCGGAAGCATCGGTCGCCGCTGTCTGAGCTCGTTTTTGCGAAGTTCTCGGTAATAGTTCTCGGAGCCCGAAATGGCGTTAAAGACGGAGCTCGGCCCCTAGCACCATTACCGGAGAAGCTTTAGCAGTACGAGGAGGTCCTGGCTCCGCACCTACCTTAATTTAATTTCCAGCGAGTTGCGAAATACGGAGAAGCAATACCCGTATTGCCCCGGCTAGCACTCCGTAATCTACTACAGGAAGCTATGTACAATGGCTGCAAAGTGCTAGCCTAGGTACTCCGTACATAGACGAAGAATCGCGATAGTTGCGGGGCGCCAACCACCATAATAGTATATACATATATACGTATATACATACTCTCGTAAAATTGAATGGCTACAAAATCTAGCTAAAGCTGGTCTAATGCGATATATACTGGAACACGGCTGACACTTCACTACCCGCATACTCCTGTCTGAGCAACAGATCCTGTATAGGCTGCAGCTGAGAGTTGACAAAGTGATTCCAGGTGCTCGTATCACCATACAACATAGCAGGGGCCTTGATAAATTGTTTGCCATCGGGCTTGCACCTTTTACACTTGAATGTATCGTGAGTGTCGCTGGTCGTATCAGGCCGATATTGAAAGAGCTCTCGAAGACTGTCGAGAGAGAAGTGGCGCTCCACGTCCTCAGCAGAGTCAACCACGCATGAAGATAAACTTTGTTTATGAGATTGCCGTTGAAAGATCTTCTCTTCAATGGTACCCGTGGCAATGAAGCGGTAAACGAAGCAATCTTTCTTCTGGCCATCTCGCCAAACTCGCGCCAGAGCTTGCTGGTCAGCTGCTGGATTCCAGTCTGGATCAAAGAGGACAAGACGGTTTGCCCCAATGAGATTGATGCCACAGCCACCTGCCTTACTGCTCAACAAAAAGATGAACTCATCTCCGTTTGGATCATTGAAACGATCAACCAATCTTTGTCGTTTATTCACATTCATTGTTCCGTCAAGCCGTAGACATCCATACTGGCGTTCTCTGCAGAGACGTTCAAAGAGATCCAGTGTCGACGTGTAATTGCTGATAAGCACAATCTTGTCGTTTGTGTCTTCTCGAATCTTTGCCAACATTCGATCGAGAACCTGCATCTTCCCCGAATACCAGGGCTTGATGTCCCGATCCCTCCCCCGAGCTTCTCTGGGGACATAGTCTTCTGGGAAGCATTTCTCCGAGCCGGGTAAGTCATCTGCAAGGTTTAGGAGATCGGGGTGGTTGCAGAGTTTCTTGAGAATGTTGATAGCTTTGAGAGGCTGGCTGCCCTTGCCACGAAGAAGGGCTTGAATATCCGGACTCGTGATAAAATAATTATATAGGTCGAGTTGAAATGGAGCTAGGTTGCAAAAAACTACATGCTCGTATTTAACCGGAAGATACTTGGAAAGGATGTCGTTTGTTCGTCGAATCAGGAATTTGTTAACAACGCCAAGTAATTCAGATGTGCACTCATCTCCACGCTGGCGTTCTTGTTCTGACGCATCAGCATCTCGCCCACGTAAAATGGGTATTTCGAATCGTTTTCGAAACTCCAATCGCGACCCGAGAAGGTCTGGGTTGGCAAAACTGGTCAGGGCAAAATATTCCGTAAGGTCGTTTTGAATAGGCGTGCCAGTTAGAATAACCCGTCTAGATACGTTAAGGTCATTCAAAGCACTAAATGTGTTGCTGTCTGCGTTTTTCAAACGGTGTCCCTCGTCGCAAAACAAGAGGCCAATTTTGGTATGCTTGAGCTCTTCAACATTAAGCCGCAGAGTCTCATATGAGACAATAATAACTGGTCGTGTGACGGATCGGCCAGAGGCAATTGCCCACTGACGAAGCTGACGTTTCAACTCTTCCTTTGGCGCCTTCCCATCAATGGCAAATGGATTGATAGCATTAGGACCAAGCCATTTTGTCAACTCATTTGCCCAGTTTTTTACCAAACTTGCTGGGCACACAACGATGGCTTTCTGGATGGTGGATTTTCCTGCACTGGGAGCTTGCTTTAACAACGTCCACATGAGAGTAATGCACTGGAGTGTTTTCCCCAGTCCCATCTCGTCAGCCATAATACATCCCTGAGCTTTCTCATCGACAAGCCCTGTGACACATTTGTACATGAACTTGACTCCCTCGATTTGATGCGGGCGAAGACATTTAGCGATCTTGGGGTCAATTACGACCGGGACTTTGGGGTGATCTTTTTCCACCTGTTTCTTAATTCCGAGAATCTCAGCAAGACTTTTATGCACAATCGGGGCGTCAAGCTTCGATGGTTCCACCTCTTTTTGTACCACGTTTTCTTGGATTATATCGGGCTTCGCATCAACTGTCGGATCGTAAAGAACAATCGCGAATTCGCCGGATGGATCATGCAGTGGCCTGGGAACAAATACGGCTCCACGTCGGAGCCCAAGAGTCGGCGGAGGCCTTGTTGAACCATATTCGCCCTGGGCTTTATCTTTCAGAGGAATAGAGAAAGCTTTCCGAAAGACGACATTTTTATCTTTCGCTTGAAAGACTGGAAATTTTGGTAGCGAAGGAGTTTGGGGGCCATTGCCGTCATATGAGGTATCAATGCTTGTTCCTTCATTTTCATCGGCTCCTCTATAATCTACCTTTCTCTTTTTTCGGAGAGGCCGGTCTGATGCGGATACCGCATTAGCTGGTGCAGGGCATTTGAATGGCTTACGAAGCGTATCAAGATTCTGAGATTTTGAAGCCTGATTGTTCGACCTGCCGTAGTTTTTGTCCTTCAGCGTTGAGTGGGATTGTGCACTGGAAAAAGTAAATACAGATTCATATTTGGCTTACCAAACTTGACTTAGAATCACTTACATGGTTTTCATGATGAATTGGGACAATATTCACACACTTGCTGGCTAAAAGAACGACTGCATTTATGATTGTCGGCGCAACATACACAAAATGAATGGGGCAACGCGTTTCTTCGTGAGAGGCCGCACCCAACGCGCGAAACCAAGGCGCGTTCTCACGTGATTAGAAAAATACAAAACACTCAGGCACAACAAGGTACCTTGCAGGATACCAATGAGCGAGACTGTAAATAGTTTCACCTGTTAGCAGTTTCAATTTTTATGGAAAGGTTACATACTCCGCGTATATTGGTAAAATACTAAAATCTGTTTGGTCCATGCCCCTCGTGCCGGTATTTTGCGTTCAATGCCCTTGGAATGCCTTGGGGATTACATGTAAACTGGATTACAAAGCACCTTTTTTCCTTATTCTTCCTTCTCAAGTACACCATAGGCACTCATTGTGGACAGATGCTAAATCGCGACGATTACAGCTACTACTAAGGTACTGGATTAATTGGTATGTACATGCGGAGCATAATATATATAGGTATATATACAGACGGGTATAAAAATATGCTTATAAGTATAAAATGCAACACCCTAGGAGAAGAAGACGAGGTTTGGAAGCGATATACATGAAGGGAGCTTAAATGTTGAAGGGTAGATAGGTACATGTAGCCAATACATCGAAACTTAGAAGCTGTATGCAGGCGAATATGCGCTTGTCAAAATGCAAAAAATAGCCCCAAGAGGACATCAAGCCTCTGACAATAATCTTGCATGTCTATTGCTCGTATTCAATTCACTCATGATCCATTCATATGCAGCCCACTGAATGGCATTGACAAGAAATGCCCTGACACTGCAGACAGTTAGACCGCGGAAAAAGGGACGAATCCCGCCTTCTCTATAAGTGTCTTTAGCGATCTGCCACGCGCCGTATGGCTTCTTACTCGCTATGCCACGGTATGCAAGAACCGATATAGCGGTGCTTGTTGTAGGCTGGTAAGAATGCTGCTGTATTTGAAGCCGTGACTTGATGACGTCGAGAGGGAAAACGCTGGCCCAGGTGGCAATCCCTGCAATGCCACCACACAACAACACCTTCGACGTTTCTCGCCGCCCAGAAGCGGTGTCACCATCGCGTTCCGGAGCCGTAGGCCAATAGCGATGAGCCAATTCATATGTCCAAAAATAAAAGCCATAGCCGATGCTATCCCGCAGCGCAGTGACGACCCCGCCATGGTAGAGGCCCTTTACACCGTCCGTACGCATTATCTGCTTGAATATCGTCCAGCTTGATGTGGCAGGAGTCGACATCTGCGCCCGGCATTTGATTAACTCTGTCGGAGCACTGACAATCCATACGGCAAGGCCACCCAAGGCTCCCGCGGTCCAAGTAACCCATCCGGCATCTTGTGTCGAGGCCGCTTCTTTGAGTATTGCCTCCGACCGATTGTATGAAACGAAGAGCAGCGCATTCAGAGCCCCATAGCCAAAAATTGGCGCGGCAGTGCCTTTCATAAAGGCCACCGAGCTCTGGCTATATAGCCTCCCGGTAGCATGCCTTCTTGTTTGCTGACGCACTTTCTCAATGTCAAGAGGATTGCCTACTACAATCCCAACTACGCCGCTGAGATAGCCGGCCCAGAAATCGGCCGACATGGCGAGAATCACAAGCCAAGTCAGATGCTACCAGCGCAATAGAGGGTATAATCTCTGTGGAATACGGCTGCATATTAATTAGCAGAATAGTAGGAAACAATCCATGCAAACCTACCGAGTACCTAGGGCTTGCACTACTTTTTACTAAATCCTCGCTCTCACGTGTATAGCTTAATCCAGCCAGCCGAGGTTTCGCTTCATCGATATTAGCTGCACCTTTATCTTGAAGACAGAGTTTTGATTCAAAGCTAAAATGCTGAAAAGATAAAAGTCATTGTATTCATATCATCATGTCTAACTTGTAATCAAATCAAACTCTTAGTGTCTTGCAACTGCCATCCGTCTTTGGTCTGCTTGATTTTTCCCTCCTGCTCCAGTTTGGCCAGCATCTGTAAAACCCCTCCACAGGCTGCTTCGTGCAAATCCTCACGCACGTCTTTGTATACCGTCTTAACTATAGCCATTGCCGTCCAAGTTTCACTGCTACTGGAAGCATTACCTGCCATCATTGCTCGCAAAACTTCCTCCTCCCGTTGACGGCGATGTTCTATATATTCGTTGATTTTCTCCAAGCCATTCTCAACCACAGGTCCATGGCCTGGATAGACCCGCCCAGAAAAGAGCGTCTTCATCCTACCCAGGCTCCGAAGATACGTTGCTAAATCCTCAAACACGGCGGTGCCCTGCCCAAGCACATTATCGCCCGCAAAAATTGCATCCTCTTCAGTAAGCGTGAGCGCCATGTGGTCTTTTGTGTGGCCTGGAGTATGATAAGCCGTCAAGGTTGCACCCTCAGTTGTGAAACTATCGCCATCTTGAATAGCCAACTGCTCAGCTTCCGGGCTGTTCTTGTAGATCTTTACTTCTGGGAAGGCATTAAGAAGATCTGCAATACCTCCGGTATGATCACGGTGCCAATGTGTTATTACCGCCGCCTTCACTGTCGCATTCTCTTGGGAGAGCGTTTCTTTGAGCGACTGTATCCAACTTGGGCGGCCCTCTCCTGTATCAATCAAAATACGAAAATGTCCAGTGCCAAGCAAGTAAGTATTGGTGCCTTGTAGCGTGAATTTGCCTGGGTTACCGCCCAAGATCCTGATGCAGCGCGGGCTTAGACGCTGTACCATGGGAAGGGCTATAAGTGTAACAGACATGATGAGTTTAATTGCTGTCTCTATTTTTTTCTTGCAGTGCCGAAGAGAGATGTTATTGGTAGTGTCTTAAAACATAGTAATAGCACCCTAGGTATCAGTTTAATTCCCTTGGGTGTAGCTCAGAGTCTTATTCGGTTGAAGTTGTGCTACAGCAGAAGTGTTACGTGATCCGGGCCGAGGTTTAGGACTGGCCTGTCCCATTGTATTCCGTCCTAGGACAAGGGAGGGTAAATAATTATGTCGATGGGTAAACTTAACCACTAAGCCATCATCATCAATACATCAATCATAACAACTGGCACTCCAGTTATTAAACAGGAAACTCCCTCTAATCATGAAATTATTAGCTATCTCGCGTTAAAGTACATGTAGTATATGTACTCTGTATCATGGGGGGTTTATCGCGCTAATCATGGGCTCCTAGACGTACTCCGTCATAGCCAGATCTCTACGGAGTAACAAGGCTACAGATACTGGCGCTAGGCAGCTGGCCGCCACGTTATTCGCCAGGCGGCCCATTGAGTAAGGCTGCATTGCATATGCGCTATCGCTACCAGCTTCCAACCTTCAACCACCTCTCGCAACTCCAGATCCATAAAGTTGCATTTCTCAGCACCTCTCTTGGAACGTCAAACTATAACTATACCATATTGCAGATTTTCCTCGTTTTCCACTCACTCCGCGGGGGCTGATAATAATTCAAACACTGCACACCCCACCCTTGTTACGGGCCGTGGACCATCGACAGTCGTACTGTCTCTTCAAATATGAACGCCGACAGCATCTCGGATTTTCTTGCGGAGCAACGAGACGCAGCTCCAGAGGAGCTCCAGCCGCTCATTCTCACCTTCGAAGACTTCTGGGAACGCAAGCTATGGCACCAGCTCACAGACGCCCTCGTGGAATTCTTCAACGACGATGGCAGTGCACCTCAACGCCTAGCTTTCTATAATGTTTTCATCCTGAAGTTTGCTGATAAGATCAACAAACTGAAACTGGTGATGCTGGCGCTCAAAGCTGCGACACAATGCAAAGGTTCGTCTCTGGCTCTCTCTGGACCCTGCATTGCCATTAGGCTGCTGACAATCCCAAAATAGACGATCGCGATCGCTTAGCATTCCTGCAGTCAGTAGTAAAGAAGGTGGACACAGAAGATTCTCAAGATGCGCTTGTGTTTGCTTCCGTTGCAGTTGCTAGGGTGAAGCTAAGTCTCAATGAGCTAGAGGACGCAAAACATGATCTCGACGCTTCAGAGAAAATCCTGGATTCCTTCGACTCTGTGGAGGCTGTCGTTCATGCCGCCTTCTACGATGCCAGTGCCAATTACTACAAGGTAAGCAAGCTTGCTTGCCGAAGTCAAAATAGCCAATGTGAGTTACAGTCACTAACATCGCTTTCTTTTAGCTTAAAATGGATTTCGCAAACTATTACCGGACCGCCCTACTTTACCTTGCCTGCATCGATCTATCCACCCTCTCTGACGAAGAACGACATCAAAGAGCTTACTTCCTAAGCGTGGCTGCCCTAGTATCCACGAGCATTTATAATTTTGGCGAGCTGCTATTGCATCCCATTCTAGATACTCTGGGCCGGAGCGAGAACGACGCTTGGTTGCGTGATCTTCTTTTTGCCTACAACCGAGGAGATCTTGCTGCCTATGATGTTCTTTCAGACAACATTGCGTCGAACAAGCTCTTAAACGAAAATTCGGATAGCCTTCGACAGAAGATTTACCTGGCGGCTTTGACGGAAGCCGTCTTTCGCAGACCACCCCATGACCGGACTATGTCCTTTGCAACAATTTCTCAGGAGACCAAGGTACAGCCGCAGGAAATTGAGCATCTGGTGATGAAGGCCTTGAGCCTGGGTCTCCTTCGCGGAACGATAGACCAAGTAGGTCAGATTGCGCACATTACCTGGGTGCAGCCGAAGGTGCTTGATATGAAGCAGATCGAGAGTATGCGCCATCGATTACTTGAGTGGGACTCAAATGTCAATCAACTAGGAAACTGGATCGAAGCCGCTGGCCATGATGTCTGGGCCGCTTAAGTGTCGCCAAATCAAGAGCATAAAGAAGAGTCAATGAGGTTCGTAGCTGCTATCGGAGAAGCTATATAGTATACCACGAATACACACTAAAAATTACTTGGACTCTTGATAAACTCGCTACGCTTTCATTATTATTATTATTGATACATCTAATCGCAATTTTTGAAACCAGAGAGGTTCATCCCAAATTGTAATATAAGAATCTAGCATAGATTCCCTAGAGCTTCTCGTGAAATCATAGCCTGTATGATTCCTTTATGTCTTAGAAATAGGACTAAGCGTATTCGTCATACCAATTAGCCAAGCTGGCCACCACATGCACCAGATGACGATTGGTGTATACATCCCCCACACGTTCCAACCTAAACTCGCTGCTCTCAGGACTTCGGTCAGAGTAACGCCGCTAGTCCACGCTGTTGATAAAATTACAATAGGGGGCGAGGTTAATATCAATAATACTGCAAAAAAGCCTCTGGTAGCTACGTTATTGGTTGGCCGAATGAAGGTGAGAGGGCTTGCTAAAAGCCCGACAAGGAAAGCGAGAGAGAAGTTGAGTGTGCTGAGAGTTGCAAGAGATACACCTAGAATTAACAGCGAGAAAGATTTTGTGAGCTGAAAGTATTGCGAAGTTGGCTTTTGAAGTGAGGCAGCAGCGAAAGAGAAGATGGCTGGAAGGACGGTAGATGTGACGGAAAATATCAAAAATGCCAATTGCAGGGTCTAGGTATCATAAGATTAGCTCAACGTTCGGTTTTCAAGCGTTGCCAAGGAGATGGCTGCACCAAAACTCACATTTATGCCAAGATGATTGAACACGAATAAAGGAATTGCAGAGATGGAATGACATATCGCCACAAAAGTAAGAGGCGAGAGAAGGTTCCGTTCTATTGTAAGCGGAGACCAGGAGGCTGGCGCGGCATCCCCTTTTTGTTCCAAACCGTCACTTTTTTGCTTGCCCGAATCTACACCTTTCACCGTAGGTTGTCCGCTTTTTACCCAGAGGAAGATGGCCATGATGGTAAAATTGGCAGCCAGCAGCATGGCGCTGGGAAGATATGTGCCAATGCTGACAAACCGATTCTTTTGCATGAGAAGATAGAAAAAGAAACTCTGATGCAAATGCTCCAAAAGATTGTTTAGGCTTCGGAAGGATCCCTCAACAACTCTACCCATCGCCATCTCATCGTGCCATCCTTCGCCGGTAGGCTGTAAAGTTATGGCGTCCACATGGTAGGGAATGAAGCTGCTGTGAGGACCAGTGGGATATCCAAGACCCTGGTACAGCATACCGCGGAGCATTGTTTGAAGTCGATCCTGATAGCTATCGGTATGGCCAGTCATCTGCTGCATAGTGGTTTCAATACCCATCTGACCTCCCGCAATGTTGACAATCGAATTGATGAGATCGAGATTGGGCAGTTGTCCATTCGTGCCATCGTAAATAATGTGAAGTTCGTGATAGCGCTGCTCATGGGGATAATCGATCGCGATAGCTCCCTGTAGTGCACCGGATTTGAGCGGCAGCGGCGCAATATGTTTAGAATCATGAGCGTCATGATATGCGTCAACCCAGGCTTGCGTTCCTGTAGCGCTATCTGGAGGTAAAAGAAGGATAATATCCTTCGACCATAAAGACCAACCTGTCATTTGTCAGCTTCTTATAAAGTCTCTTCGCATTAAGCTCTGGTTCTGGTAACGACTGACGTTTAAAATAGCGAGCTAACGTGAGCACAAGCGCAATACCATTACGGTTAAGTTGTTCATCTATGCTCTTCCATGCAGCCACCAACACAATAGCCTCTGTCGCGTCCCCACGAGGGGCTTGCAAAATGCCATACACATTCTCCCCAGAATAGATTTCTCCGGCTGAGTGATAGGTGTAGTTCTGTCGGCCAACCTTGACGCCAAAGCCTGTTAGGATGGATTCTAGTTTGTCGTTGACTCTGATGTCCGTGTTAGCCCTGTGTAAGCGTCCAATACTCAGGGATGTCGCTCGGAAACTAACTCATAATTGTTTTTGTCGGCGAGCAAGTCTACCTCGTGCCTAAAGGCCCTGAATATATGTTGCTCGCTACCTCCAAAATAGGTGTGCACTTGCCCAGGCAAGAGAGCATTCTCCGATATGTAGGTTCGCCTCGAATAGTCGTCCAGAGGCAGAAGGAGGAGCCAAACAACACCAATGGCAATACAGAAAGCAGATACGTATGGAGGAATTCTTAGCAGTCGAGGGTCGCGACGCAATGACAGCGCTGTAGCTTCAGGCAGCATGAAAGTTAGCGCATCAGTTATACCGTAGAGTTAGGAGAACATACAAAGCAGTCGCGGCATATCAGCTGCTAATCATGAAAGAGGCATAAATATTCCAATGGCAGCTCAATCCAAACTGGACGGGCGACAACGAGCTGTAAATTCTCGAGGAAACTGGTTTTATATGTGGCTGATAGCTTGAATTTAGGTCTAAGTCTTAGGTGTCTCTACAGAGTCCTGCCTGGCAGAATGCGCTGAAGACATACCTTGGGTGGGCCAACGGTTAGGCTGATTATATAACCACCAAAAAAGGAATCTATCAATCTTGGTAGCTGAAATGCGTTAAGAATAGCTATTCTATTACACAAACACTCACACACACACATACACGCAAAGCAAGATGTACATATATTAACTATATTAATAGAGAGTTATTAAAAATTATTAGCTTTGCCATAAAAAAAACACCGATTTCTAAACAAAGTCTTTCATATTCTAGAATTAAAGCATGTAGGTGTATGTAAAGAGAGCCTGGAGATCATATATTAAATAGCCTTATTGGACTTTTTTGTCATTATCTTCGTAATGGCGTGTCGGATTGTAATACCTGCTTTTTCGATATCCTTCTTAGAAAGCGCAGAGGTAACGCAAATTTTGAGGGCTGGCTGGAGTGTCCAGTCGTTTGCTGCTATGGCATTCGCATATGGCCTTGTCTTCAGTCTTGTGATCATGACACCATTTGCCAATGACTAGCGATTGTTAGCTGCTATTTCTCTAATGTTCTTAGGAATGAGGGATGATATACCTCTTCAACGCACTCGATCAAGATTTTTTCTTGGTCATCTGCAGTCAATCTCCTTGCATTGACAACTTCGGGCTTAATTACCAAAAGCAAGATAGGATTGTCCACTGAGCTGGTGCAAACGACCCAATCGCTACGTGGGTCAAGTTGCGCTCTCAAAGCCCGGATGCTCTCTCTGCACTGAACAAGAATGTCAGGATTCGACTGTAGCAGCTTCAGTGATTCGCTTGTAGTCATAGCCAACATGGCTGGCAGGGCTGCAGAGAAAGTATAAGCAGAGGAGGTAATTCGTTGATGCTCAATCACATCTTTAGATCCTGCGCAAAATCCGCCTCCGGCGCACAAGGGACCTGCGAGCGACCCAATGATCATGTCCACCTGTTGTGGATCTACATTTTGTGCCTCAGTAAGGCCACGTCCGGTTCGTCCCAACACTCCAAAAGACCATGTTTCGTCAAGAATGATTCGGATCTTATACTTTTCCTTCAGCTCTACCAACCGAGGTAGATCAGTGACATCACCAGTTATCTCGAAAAAGCCCTCTGTGACGACAAATCGGCGAGTTAATTTACCAGACTTCGCTTGTTCATTTGCAACTGCCTTGAGTACCCTCTCGAGGTCGTTCAAATCGCCATGTTTAAACCATCTGACGTTGCTTCTTGAAATCTCTAGACCTTTACGAATGGAGTAATTGACAGCAGCATCGGCAATGATAACGTCGCGACGCTTGCAAAAGGTGGGAATGACACTTGTTGCAGTCGAGAATGTTTGTGCGTAGAGAATGCAGCCTTCCGTGCCAAGGTATGAGGCAATATCCGACTCTGCCTTTTCATGAACGTCCTGCGTGCCGTAGAATTGAGGAGGACCACAAGGGCCAACACCATATGTGCGCAAAGTTTGAATTGCCTTTTCCTTGATCTGTTCGTTGGAATTGAAGTTATAGAAGTTATACGAAGCCAAGTTGAAGGCCGTCCGTCCATTGGATAGTTTAACTTTCGGGCCAGTCGGCCTGAGACGCAAATTCATATGTCAGTAAATTGTAACGCAGGGTACAACAAGGCATGACGCACCCGACGATAACCGGAAGTCTTTCATTCTCAATCTCCTCTACAGTCGTTCGATCGGCCACAATTGGCTCCGGAGTCCAGTCGTCAATTAACTCTTCAATCTCCTAAAACCACGAGTAGTCAGCGAAAAAGCATCGTCGGTAGAATGTGGATGAGCGTACGCCTTCCTGCAGCTTGACAAAATTTTGCTTGTGAGTCGAGTATGAGGGCGACATAAGATAGCGGATAAAGAACAGCACAAGGACCAATTCAATAGCGGATCGAACGGGGTCATTTTGGTAGCTGGATTGGATATATCGTACGATCATAGCAGAGCCGGGAAGCTTTTGAAAATTCGAAGATGTTACACGAGCAATCTCGCCTAAGCGAGCCTGCAACATATCGAAGTCCATCGTGGGCTATCCGCAAGTCGCGGGTGGGTGTTGTGAAGGTTGACTTGGACGGATAGTTGGGGGGCCTAATGGGCTTTTGATGTAAGTTCAAGATACCAAGGAAGGTTAGGTAGTAATCACGTAAGCTACTTGTAGCTGTTGGGGTGTAGTAGGTACCTTAGCTACAACGAAGTCCTAGCCATGTTGAGAATAGTGGATTTTTGTGGCTTTACTTGGGGGGGAAAAAAGGCACGTATTCCTACTATACCGCATCATGCTCAAACTATTAATATCATATAGTACTCCATGCACTTGGACATAAAGAAATCTTATTTTATATAATCCTTAGTATTTTTATTTAAATGGTAATATAATTACAGTAAAAAGAATATATATTAATACAAAATGAAAAATTAAAATTATAATAATTATTAATCAAAATTATAATTTATTACTATTAAACTATATTTATTATCGTAGCCTCTCTCTTAGCCTACTTCTATAACTTTAATTTCTTCTCCCCGATTTAAACAGGCCTATAATGGCCCTTTTTAGAGCGCCTTCGCGGCCACTCTTTACACCACATGTATTGCATAGCCGACAACTACAAAATGTCATTTTGATTGCTTCTTTCCTAATATTATTATTGTTTTTCATATACCGCCAAAAGCAGCCTGAATCTGCCGGATTCCTACCATATCAAACCTACCCTCAGACGGACGATTTCGCACATACTACGGTGACCGATTTTTTTCCCAAATCCATATCCGCGAATATCAATTCAACAGAGGACATTTGCGGCTCCTTTCCGAAACATGTTTTGTCACGAATACAGCCAGTGCTCAAAACTGGTCATGGAGATAACAAAGAGAGATTGGACGCGCAGATGGATAGCACTAGTGCCTGCTTTACACCAGATGAGCTGATCATCTTCTCGGACCTTGACGAGGATATTCGAAACCATCGTGCTATTGACATTCTTGCCGATCTACCAAGCTCTCATTATAATGCTACCGCCTTCAAGATGTGGGGGGAGTACTTGTCCCAGAAAGAATTGCAAAGAAACGGTATTTTAGACACTGAGGCACAAACGGAGAAAATAAATGGGTGGGCACTCGACAAGTTCAAATTCTTACCGATGATGGAACGAGCTTGGGCCATGAAGCCTAATAGAGACTTCTATGTCTTTTACGAAACAGATACGTAAGTGCGCTCGTTTATATATTTTGCCTATCATAGCATTAATATCTATCCTAGCTATATCTTTTGGGATAACCTATTCCGTTTCCTTCAAATGTACAATCCAGACGCAAACGTTTACATTGGCTCACCATCTCCCGGTCGCCGCGATCCGAAACGAAGGGACCAGGGGACTTTATTTGCTAACGGAGGCCCTGGATATGTAATTAGTCGGGGCGCTATGAAAACACTATTGCAGCGCAGCACTGGTCAATTTGGAGAGTACACAGATGAGTCGCTCTCGGCGAAATTCAGTTATCTAAATCACGATGATGAGTGCTGTGGTGACAGCGTCCTAGGATGGGTAATGTGGGAGCTGGGCATTCCTATGCATGGCCACTTCCCGATGTTCAGTCCTTATGCCCTTCATGAGATTCCTTTCAATGACCAGCATTGGTGCCAGCCACTGATAACGCTACACAAGACATCTCCAAAGGATATGGTTGGTTTGTTCAATTGGGAGTTTAATCAACGGAAATCCGATGTAAGTCATATTCTTTGAAAGCGCGCTATCAGGAGTTCTTCATGCGTAGCGCAGGCAAGAAAATACGAGTTGTTGTAGAGCTAATAGGCATATAGCGACCATTGTTATATTCGGATATATGGCAATTCCATAAACCAGGCACAACCTCAGTACGTGAGGACTGGGACAGTGGCCGTTTTAACGCATATGATCCACCTAGTACAAATGTCGATTCTTCTGAACAATGTAGCCAAGTTTGTGATAAAGACGATAATTGTTTCCAATGGAAATGGGCGGGAGCAGATGATAAAAAGTGTACCCTCCTAGGATCAATACAATATGGAAAAGAAAGACAGGTAGAAAAGGAATTAAAAGATAAGAAGACAGGGGTTAGTAATAGAGCAGGGTGGAATGAAGACCGTATAAGAAAATGGAAAGAAAGCCGAGAGTGCAATAAGATTACTTGGGTAGGAGCAAGTGTAGATAGAAAAGTATAATTTAAATATATATTATATTTATTTTATATATTTATTTTATATATTTATTTTATATATTTATTTTATATATTTATTTTATTATTTATTTTATTATTTATTTTTTTTTAAATATAAAAAAATACATTAATTATTATTATTATTATTATTATTATTATTATTATTATTATTATTATTATTATTATTATTATTATTATTATTATTATTATTATTATTATTATT